>NC_060273.1:15099143-15472574 GCF_021613505.1 Equus quagga | reverse complement strand
GGCCCACCCAACTGAAAACTGAGAAATATGATGCTGCTCTGTGTCCACAAGGCAAAGAAAATAGATTTTGGTGAACATGTAGCTACCTTCATCACAGCTTGCATCTCAGCTGGTGGGCCCTAGAAGTGGGAGAGTGAGGTGCATGGCTTAGAAACTACCAGAGACCAGAAAGTAAGCCCCTAACTCCAGCTCCCACCTCCTGCCCCAATCTTCTACTTTAGAATGATTTTGGCAGGGTCCTAGGCCAAGGAAGCAGTGGCAAACCTAAAGGGAGACTGGGAGATGATGGAACAAGATGGGTTTGGGGCAGGGTGACTACCAAACACTTTAGCTTCTGTCATCATCCATTTCATTCATTAACTCATTCATTCACTAATTTAACACACTTTTATTGAGAACCTACCATGTGTCAAGCCCTGTCTTGATGCCGAGGATGCTTGAAGGATTAAGTGCCTCAGTGTGGCACATGGTAGGTCCTAACTTTTTAAATGCTAAATACATGAATGCATAATGTATGCATAATTAACGAATGGATGGATGGAACAAAGCTGATGAACACAGAAGTGCCCAGCACAGCCCCTACTATGCTAGTACAGTCATGCGTCACTTAACAATGGGGATATGCTCTGAGAAATGCACCATTGGTTGTGCGAACATCATCGAGGGCACTTACACGAACCTAGACAGTATAGCCTACTACACACCTGGGCTGTATGGTACTAATCTTATGGGGCCACCATTGTGTATGTGGTCCATCGTTGACTGAAATGTCATCACATGGCTCATGACTAGGATGTTCCCATTATATACGCGCTGAATGATTGAATCTCAGGAAACTGAGTTTGCCTTTTGCGGCTCTAGTATTTAGCAGGCTTGTAAGAACCTGTTTGAGTGTTACTGCAGGAACCAAAGGGGTGGGAGTAGGGAGTGCCATCTCCTGCAGGGGCTGCTCCATGCCTTGCAGTTCTCAGGATGGACACAAGGGGACATGAGACACACAGGCCAGATTTACAGAAGACAGTGCTGCAAAAGGGCCAACCTCAGGGCAGGTTACATAAAGGGCTGGGCAGTGCTGTGGCTCCCAGTAGGTTTGTGCGAGGGTGGCGTGTGCAGGGGGTAAGAGAAGGGATGGGAGAGAGGGCAGGAGCAGTGAGAGAAGGGACAGAGACTGCTGCTTCCGATGGATGCTGAGTGACCACCCTCAATGATGGTGAACCACTGAGCCCAAGCAAGGAGCCCTTAGTGTTGGCTTTGAGGAGGGCTGAGAAGAAACGAGAAGCCCCAGGTCACTTTGGTAGAGTCCACATCTGCTCATGAAGTGGCTCAGGTTCCGCGATGCCCTCACCTCCTGAAGGACAGGTGAGAGTTAGAGGCAACAAGGTGACAATGTGGCAACTTCCAGACTGTCTGAGCCCGCTTTGCGGTGTGAATTAGTGCCTGGAACCTCCTCTGCCATGGAGGGAGCTTCAGTATCACCCCCTCCAAGAAGCCTCTCTGACTGCCCGGGTCGGAGTGCCTGCCCCTCTTCTTGGTCCCACAGCACCTGAGCTTCCTCCATCAATGCCCTCACCTCACAGAATTGCGTCTGTTCCTCATCGTCTACCTGCCTGAGAGCACAACAAGGGCAAGGATCTCACTTCCTTTCCTGGGTCCTCCGAAGAGCCTGCCAGAACTGGCAGATGCTCCCTGGCTTCAAATCCTTACTAAGTACCACTTGTACAGTGTGTACCACTGTTCCAAGAGGAACAACCACTTCTTCTTGTCAAATTTCGATGTCCTCATCTGTAACGTGAGGATGGTGAAAGCATCTACCTCCTAGGGTTACTGGGAAGATGAAATAAGTTTGCAAAGCACAAGCATATGTATTTCCGACACATATCAGAAGCATTTACTGTATTCCAGGCACTGTTCTAGTCCCTTCTCACATGTCACAACAACCCACTGTAGGAGGTGCTTTTACAGCTGGGGAAACTGAGGCATGGAGGAGTGGAATAACTTCCTCAAGTCTCCCCAGCTAATAAGCAATGGGATCCATAAATCTTTTCTGTAAAGGGCCAGGTAATATTTTAAGGGTTATGGACCAGACAACCTCTGTCGCAACTACTTAACTCTGCTGATGCGGTGTGAAAGCAGCCACACGGAGGCAAATGGGCGTGGCTGTGTTCCAATAAAACTTTATTAGACAATCACTTGACAGGCCAGATTTAGCCCATGAGCTGCACTTGACTGACCCCTGTTCTACATTGCGCTGCACTCTAGGGAAATGGCAGATATGGTTATTATTATCATCAACTATTAGTTTCCTGACCCTGGTCCAGTGCCTGGAACGCTTAGGTTCTTAAGGAATGGTTTTTGAGTTTGAATGGGATGGAATTGCAGGGACCCACTGCAGGCAGGCATGGGGTAAGAAGCCAGCCCATATTTCTGCTGGGCTTGCCCATCCCCCTTCTTCCTCAGTGTTACCACCCACCAGGGAAAGAGACAGCGGGATGCTGGGAGGAGCCAGGGCCTGGAATTCAGCACAAGCACTAGCTGTGAGAACTTGAGCCAGCCTTCCAATTTCTCATTTTCTAAGCAGGACGAACAGTGCCAGTTCGGCGGACTTGACAGGGCTTCCCTGAGCTGAGAGGGACGACAGTGCTTTACTGGTTTCCTGCACTGTGACTTTTATGAAAACTTCCCTAGGAGGCAGGTGGAGTTTAGTCCTTGCTGGGTCAAAGCCCCAGTCCCCGTCCTCTAACCTCCGTGGATTGATGGTGGGAGCTTGGCCTTGGCCATCTCCCTGGTGGGAGGGAGAATCAGGTGGCCTCCAGGTCCTCAGCTAATGACGCATTCACAGCTTGTGCCTGGAAATATGCAGCAGAGCGACAGCCCCAGTTAATCATTGACATTGCGTTCACACTTCGGTTGTCACCGTGTCCTCTGGCTCAGAGCCAAGTGCCAGCAGAGGCACCTGCCCAACAGGGGCAGTTCTCAATTTGCAGGTGCTCTGGGACAAACTATATGCCAAGTTGACAGCTACCTGAGTCCCATGGGCTCCAGTGGGGCAAACAGAAGTCAAGCATCCCAGAGAAGGGAGCCCAAGATCAAGTTCCTTCAGGCTGGCTTCTCTAATGATTCATTCAACCCATCCATTCATCCAATAATTATTTCTTGGGCACCTAGTATGGGCCAGACATTACAGGAGCTACTGAGCAAGTTAGCCAAAAATCGTAATTTCAGAAAGAGACAGACTCAACGAAAAAAGATACAACAGGTCGTAAAATAGAGAATGATAGGAAGGGTGTTAAGACTGAACTGAGAACTGAATAAGGAGGAGGAGATGCCCTTGAGAACTGAGGAAAGGGCAGCCCAGGCGGAGGGACTGGTGGGTGCCAGAGCCTGGTGTGCTGGAGGGTAAGGGTGTGGCGGGAGCTCGGACAGAGGGAGAGAGTGGTTCGAAGTGAGAGCAGAGTGATGGTTCTGATGACCTGCAATTCTAACCTGTTTGGAGGGGTTTTGTTCACCCTTTTTGATATTTTCAGAATTTTTAAACTAATTCCTCTCAGGGCACTTACAACATAACTTTTTCAGACAAAAGCCTCTAAGAGAAAGTTTGTTTCGATGATCTGTGCCTGTTTCTTCCTAAAAGTTGGCTCGGAACACCGTGAAAATAGAAACTCAACCTGGGGTCTGGAGTCCACTTGGAGGGGGTGACTGCAGTGGGGTGGAGTGGCATGGTCTGAGGGTGGCATGAAGCCTCGCCAGCCCTCTGTGTCCCTTGAGGCCATCACATCTTCCTCCAATGAACTTCTATAGGCCTGACTCACTGTGGCTTTTACAATGGACTAATCTGTATCTACCAAAGCTGAATACAGCATCTCCTATGACCAGAAATTCCACTCCTGGGCATGTGCCCAACAGAAGTGGGTACAACGTGGCCCCAGAGACATGCACAGGAATTAATTCTTAATCTCCCCAAACTGGAAACAACCCAAATGCCCATCAGCAGAGAATGGATAAATAAATTGTGGAATGTTCACACAATGGAATGCTACACAGCAGTGGGAAAGAATCTACGAGGACACGCAACAACATGGATGACGCTCACAAACATAACAAAGCCAGACCCCAAAACACACACTGTAGGATCCCATTTACATGAAGTGCAAGAGCGGGCTGACTAATGCATGCCATTAGAGGTCAGGATATTGGTTACCCCTAGGTGAGGTGGGCTGGGCTGGGAGGGGGCCCAGCTGGGACTTCTGGGGGACTGATAACGTTCCATTTCTTGATCCGGGTGGTAGTGTTCATTTTGAACACGTCAACACTCTGATGTGTTAATTTTGTGAAAATTCGTCAAGATATACATTATAATTTGTGCACCTTTCTGTATGTAAATGTACTTCATTATGAATTTTAAAAATGGCCTAATGTTCTTAGGAGGTATAAGCGAAGACATTGAAAATAGAGTCCTTCCCAGCTGATTTACCAACTCAGTGTGCACTCGCCAAGCCCCATGCAGAAATTTGTCCTGCTCCAGGGCCTTTGCACAGGCTATTTGCACTGCTTGGCAGCCTCCCCCTTTCCTTATTGCCTCCTGATTAAGTCCTATGCATCCTCCAGGTTTCAACTCATAAGTGATTTCCTCCAGGAAGCCCTCTTTGACTTCACAATCTAGGTCATGTGTCTTTGCTACAGGCTCATGGGACTTTGCTTTTGAATACTTCCTTTGGGTGTAATTATACACGTGTTGTGTAATTATATGATGGTTGTCCTCCTTAACAGAATGAGAGCTGCAAAACAGTGGCACAGCACCTGATAACATAATAGGCCCTCAATGCACATTTGTCAAATGAACGAACGAGTGAAGGAATGAATGACTGAGTGCAGGAGTAAAGGCCTGCACGTGTGGTCCAAATCTCCTCACAACACACATTGCTTTATCTCATAAACTAATTTCAAATGTTCCATTCTATTCTACAGCAGGCTTTAATATAAAATAACATTTTACATTACCTGCCATCATGTGAAATTGAGGATCCTGGCAAACACAGTCCATCTGTAGTCTTGTGCACATTCTGGCCCACCATTATGTCTCCCCAGATATGCTATATGTGCCCCAATTTCAGAAGCTAAGACTTTTGTGTGCTTGGCAACTCCCATATGATAGCTGCGAAACGGAAGTCGGGACCTTAGCAGACATTTGTGTCTCAGCTGAGGAATTGGAGGCACAAGGAGATAATGGAATTTTCCCTAGGTCACAGAGCTAGCTAGTCTTTTAATTTACATTTTAATTATTTATATATTTTAAAAATACATCCATCTTCCTGTCACATTGGAGAGCAGATAAGAAAAGAAGGCTGGGCATGTTTCCTCCTGGGTTTGATTCCCAGGTTTGCTGGAGGGGTGGCCACTGGCAAGTTGAGCCTCAATAGCCTCACCTTCAAAATGAGGAGAGTAAGAATATCTATCCTGTGGAGTTGCTCTGGGGATGGGATACATGCAAAACTCTCAGCACCGTGCCTGGTCCTTGATAAGCACTCAATACAGTTTAGCTGCTGCTGTTAATGTTCATGCCATGGAGCTTGAGTGTGGGGGAGGGGAGAGTGGAAGAACTGAACTTGGCCTTCCAGGGGTGGGAGCCCAAGACAAGATGCTTCTGCTCATTAAATTTGGGGAAGACAGGCCTTGCTCCAGTTCAAGAGGAAACTTCCTTGGGATCCGTTTAACTGTATCTCTCTCCAGGAGTGGTTGAGTCTACTGCCTTGGTCGTTTGGTTGAGAAGACAAATTAGCCAGAAAGCATTTTTGTTCACTGACACCCAGCAGGTGGTGGAGTTTGTGAAATCCAGGCCCTTGGTCATCGTTGGCTTCTTTCAGGTATTGGGTTCAAGAGGTGGGAGGTGCCTTTTTGACTGGTGAGGAGCCCCGTGTCTGGGAGGAGGGTGGAGGGAGGAGAGGTCTTCACTTGGGTTAACTGCCTGTCCTTTCTTCCTTTTCCAATGAGCGGTTTTCTGAAAGGTTAAAATGAAGAAAGGAAAAAAATGGAACCTGAAGTGGTAGGAGAAGCTAACTAGAAGGTGGAGAGGAATGGAGAGAGAGGAGAGGAGACTGACATATTCGTTGAATTAGTTTTCATAGCATAACTGATCTTTTTGGGGTCCGTTTAGAACATCACTGAATAATAATTTGCAAATTGTTTTTCCTTTTGGAGAATGAGTTTCTTAAATGTCTTAACTCATTTTCTGTAATGTGATGACTCCACCCCTTCTCCCAGTAAAAGTTAGAACTTTGGTGTTATATTTATACATGCGGAGAATGTGTGCCTCTTTGTCTCCCACCCCACTTTTTGATGGTATTGCCCCCAATTTTCTTTCAAGTTAATGAGTGAAGACTGAAACTACAGCCATATCTTCATACCAAGTTCATATTTGGTACCACATGTGGTCAAATCGATTGCCTCTTCTGAAAGCAATAATAGAATAAATGCTAAAAAGTCTCAACCCGTGTTACAACAGCCTTCACTGTTCTACTCAGAAAAGGTCAAGTTTATCAATTCTTTCTATTCTTCTCTGTGAATTAGCCTATTTTGGCCTCAGTCATAGCCAGAGAAGCATTCTAGGTCTAAAATATCCATAAAAGGAGATTTAGGTGACCCAGCAAAGTGCCGGAACTTGGAAAGGAGGGGAGATGAATTGGTCACCATTTCTGCCTTGACCTTAAAAAAGCCAGGCATTCTGCTTCCTACCGAAGCCTCACCAAACATCCTTCCGCAAACAGGATTTAGAGGAAGAAGTAGCGGAGTTGTTCTACGATGTGATCAAAGACTTCCCAGAGCTAACATTTGGAGTGACATCAATTAGCAATGCCATTGGGCGTTTCCACGTCCCCCTGGACAGTGTTCTGGTGTTCAAAAAGGTAGGACTTTGACCCTACTGCTGGTGAGCGGTCTCTTGCTCAAAACAGTGGACTATGTACGTATGGAAGGGCTTGGGTACCAATTCTGGTTCTGTCACTTGTGAGCTAAGTGGCTTCTGCAAAATCACAGTGTACCAGTGTTTCTCTGGGCTTTCCAACCATTCTCCATTATAAGCTCATCCTCCTTTCCTTAACTAGTAAATGTCATTCATTAAGGCTCAGTCCTCCGCCCTGTGCATTATTCTGCTCCATGCTCCCCCTTCACACCCTGCATCAGCAATTACCATCCACACACCCATGACTTACAAATCTCTACCTCCAGCCAGACTTCTTTAATCTCCAGACCTTTATATGCATCACCAGATGTCTCAACACGGCCAAGCCTAAAGTCATAATCTCCACTCCAAATCCTCTTCCAGTGTTTTTTCTGTCTCAATGAATGGTGCCACCATGTCTCCCATCTCCCATCTGAGCAAAGTCAGAACACCCAGGCATCATTCTAACACCTCCCTCTTCTCCACCCCTCACAACCAATCCACCACCCCAATCCTGCTGATTTTAAATCCAAAATATCCCTTAAATCTATCCATTTGTGTCTACTGCTACCATCCTAGGTCAAGTGGTCATCATCTCCCACACCTAATGCAACATCCTCCCAACTGATTTGCCACATTCTCTCTTGTCTTCTAAGGAGTAAACTTTCTAAAATTCAAATCTGATGGTCACTTTCCTCCTTATCATTGAAAATCTTTAATGGTTTCCTGTTACTCTTAGGATAAAGACTCAAGTCCCTAAAGAGGCTCACAAGGCCTTCCACAGTCTAGCCTCTATCACACACCTTCCTCCTCTCCCTCTCTGGATTCTAGATCTGAGCTGTCCAATATGGCAGCTGCTAGTTACATGTGACCATTTACATCAAGATTTATTAAATTAAAATTTTAATTCCTTGATCAAACTAGCTACATGTGGATAGTGGTTACTGGGTTGGACAGCATAGATTTACAGAGCGTTTCCATCATCACAGAAAGTTCTGTTGAACAGTACTAGTCTAGATACTGTGGTCTGGTTCCTGGAACATGCCTTACTCCCTCCCCACACAAAGCCAAATCCTTATGATAACCATGTTACTAATAGATATGGCTCAGAGAGCTTAGGTTACTTGCTCAAGGCCACACAGGAGGCAGATGGAGTGACATCCAGATCTGCTTGACATTCAGAGAAGACAGTGAGCCACTTCATTTTTACTTGGGCCCATGGAAATCACTGAAAGGTTTTAAGTTGGAGAATAACCTGATTTGTGTATTTGAATGGAACAACGTGGAATCTAGAAATAGATCCAAAAACATCTGGAAATTTAGTATATGACAAAGATGATATTTAGATCAGTAGGGAAAATTTGTATTATTGAACGACTGATGTTGAGAGAACTGGGCAGCCATTTGGAAAAAGAAAACACTAACTAAAGCTAAATCCATATATCACTCCTTCTATCAAATTAAATTCCAGATTGATCCCTGATTTAAAAATATAATGATGAGACTGTGGAAAAACTAGAAGATGCCATGGGAGAGTTTGCTTTCTAAACTTGGAATGGGAAAGCCCCTTCGTAAGGCATGACAGAAGCCTTAGAAACTATGAAAAGAAATACTGATAAATTTGGGCCACAAAAAAATTAAAAGTTCTGCAGCATAAACCCCATCACAAAATCAAAAGCCAAACAGCAAACTTAGACCAGGCACATGGGGGAGACTTGGTCCATCTTAACGGTTAAAAGCATGAGCATTAGATCAGACTGTCTGGGTTGTAATCTTGACTCCATCTCTTATGAGCTTAGCAGCCTTGGGCAAGTCACTTCACTTCTCTGTGCCTCAATTTCCTCAACTTTAAAATGAGGGAAATAATACTACATAGCTCAAGAAAATGTTATGAGGATTAAATGAGTTCATGCATATAACACTTTTATAACTGTGGCTGGTACAACATGAGCTCTCAATAAGTCTAATTAGTATTATTAGACTATTGTTATGACCAGAAAAATTTGGACTTTATCCAGAAGACAATGGGGGAATGACATGATCAGATTTGCGTTCTAATATCATCAATCTGGCTGAAGTGTGGGGGATGCATTGGAGAGAAATAAGGGGAGAAGTTGGAAGACCATCAGGAGACTTTTGCGGGAGTCCAGGAAGAGGTTTGGACTACAGGATGGGATTGGTGGAGATGAAGAGAAGGGGATAGAGTAGAAGGAAATTAGCAGACAGCTGCTTCTTTCTCCTTCCCCCAAAACTTTGATCCTGGGCTACAGAGAATTATATCATTCCCTGTGTTAGTCCTCCGGTCTTTCCAAGAAGCAGTCACCAAATAGGATCAGACATGCAAAGATTTATTAGAGAAAATGCCCGTGAAGGAAAACAGAGAGGATGCTGAGGGAGACTCGGAGAGCCATCAGACCAGGATGTAGGTCTGACCCTTCAAAAGGAAAGAAGGTTGAGTGAAAGAGTCTTCGACTGCAGTGAAGTTCTTAGAAAGTTTGTCAAAGTCATCATCAGACAAGTCCTGCGTCTCTCAGAAATAGTATCCCTGACACGTTCAGTTATTTGTTAGGAGCAGTGTGTGAGAAACTGCTCAGCATCAGCATGAATATGTTGATGGATTTCAGAGCAAGGCAGCCGCAGCTGTCACTCACACTCCCTGTCTTTGTGGATAGGAGATTTTCATGGCTGCCACATTCCCATATCCTACCCACAGGCTAATCTACCCAGTCATCCATATTTATTAAGTACCTAGATTATGGATTATACTTGTCACCATGGTGTGTTCCTTTTATCCAAGGGGAAATTTGTGTTATTCATATTTACTAAGTGCCTACATTATGGAAGCTACCACCCTCCAATGTTTTTCTTCTTTTGTCCAAGGGAAAAATTGTGAAACGCCAGGAGCTTATTTATGACAGTACCAACAAACAAGTCCTCAGTCAAGTCATAAAAGAGCACCTCACAGATTTTGTTATTGAATACAACATGGAGGTGAGTGAGCACAGGTTCCCTGGGAGAAGGGGAGCTGGGGCAGCTGTATGCATAGCATGACCTCTTTTCCTTGTAATTTCAGAATAAGGATCTGATTTACGAATTGAACATCCTGAACCACATGCTGCTCTTCATCTCCAAAAGCTCCAAGTCATTTGATACGATAATGCAGCATTGTAAGTTGGCATTGAAGGAATTCCAAAACAAGGTTTGTGGAAGGTGCCATTGCTCTTTGGGGCTCTTAGATGGGGATCCAACACCTCTAGACTCTGATGCCATTTGCCTGCCCTACTGATTATAAATTAACCCAGGAAGGATTTGTATTTGCATACCAATTTCCTGATTTGCATATAGATGCTACATATTATCCACTATTTACTTTTAAACCAGCCCCCTCCCTTCTTCTTGTCCAGTGTGTCTTTCTTTCTTGCCAAGTGCATGCTCCTCCTTCTTTCATCTTTTTGATAAGTCTACTACGGGAACATGATGGTTCAGCTGCTTTTTTGATGGACTAAGCGCGGGTGACTGCAGTATGGGTAGCATTTGGCCTGGAAGTGAGGGGCATGAAAGATCCCTCCTGCCTGAGGTCAGGGAGTGTGAAAAGCCTGAAGGTGTGACACAGCACAGATGATCTGACAAGGAATTGCTGAGATTCTGGGCTTTAGCATCACACAGACCTGGGTTCAAACTCTCCTCCTCTTACAAGCAATTCTGTCTTAGGTGAGTTTCTTAACCTCTCAGTCTGAATCACTTCATGTGTAAAACGAAGAGTTGTGGTAGGATTGGAAGCGCTATATGCACAGCAATGAGCAAAAGTATAATACACAGTGCTTCTTCTGATTGCTATCGTTCTCATCATTAGAAACAAATCTACTTTTCCTAAACATTATACCCAAATTTATGTAGTTACCACCACCTGGAATATGGGGGCTATTTACTTCATTCTTCTCTTTAATTTTATAAGAAGTACAGTAACCTAAAATAAGCAAGGAGTAAAGCCACCAGAGCCCGAATATACTTAATTTTCATGCTATCTCCCACCACATTGTCCTCCAGGAAAGTTGCTGCAATTACAGAAATACTTCTGGTGAACATATCTCCTGGTTTATTCAATTTTAAACTTTAAGATTTTTGACGTAATTAAATTGATCACAATCTGATTGCTTCCCCTCTATTTCTCCTATTTTATTATAGTCAATATTCAGCCATATTTTCTTCTAGACATTTTTTTAATTTAACTCCTTTCATCTAGAAAGAATTCATTTTTGGTATGTATTACAAGAAGAAGTTCTAAATTGCATTTACCTCCATTAGTAAGCCTCCCAAATGCTATTTATTATTTGGGATCCATTTTAAACCCAAAGATAAAGGATTGGATGAATATTATTCCAACAGGTCATGTACCCCATATCTTATCTTATTCACTTCTAGCAGTATTGGTTGAAAGTATACAAGGATGGTTTTCATAGGTCTGCTTTGTTTTTCGCAGTCTCCCTACCCCTTAGAAGAGTGTCTGGCACATAGTAGGCTCCTTCATATTTTGATCAGTGAATGACCTGAGAGTGTCTGATGCAAGGTGTCTGCTGCGGCCTCTAACTGGTCTCCCTGCTTCCACTCTGTTTCTTCTCTGCAACCAGAATAATCTTTTAAAAGTTATCATGTCACTCTCCAGCTTCCTATACTTCAGTGGCCTCCCATCTCGTTCAGACAAAACTCAAGCTCTGTGCTGGAGTTCTGACCTCATCTCTGACACATCTCTGACTTTGTCTCCCATGACTCTCTCCCTCATGGTGCTGAAGCCACATGGGCCTTTCCTTTCTATTCTAGAACACTCTAAACTTCCCCCTTAACACCTCCCAGGCCTTTGCATTCCCACTTTCCACTGCCTGAATCAAGGTTCCCCTGATTTGTTACTCATCTCCCAGGTCCCAGCTAAAATATCACCTCCTCAGATACTCCTCCTGACCTTACTACCTAATACTGAGCCCCTACCTCACCCCGTCTGTGCAGTCACTCTATCACAGTACCCTGTTTTATGGTCTAGTTGGCACTCATCGCTATCTGAATTTATTAATTTGTTTACACATTTTTGTCTGTGTTCTCCACGAGATCATAAGCTTCATGAGGGCACAGATTTTGTCTGCCTTGGGCAGTGTTGTACCCCAAGCACTGAGCAAAATGCATAGTAAGTACTCCAAAAATACCTGTGGAATGAATGAGTGAATGAAGTCATGAATTTCCTTGATAGAAGAATAATTTAGAATAATGATGAGTTGACATGTATTGAACATTTTTTACCTCCCAGTCCCTGAACTAAGCCTTTACATACATTGTCCTGTTCAATTTCTAGCAGCCCTGTAAGGGGGGTACCATTATAATCACCACTTTACAGATAAGGAAACTGAGGCACAGAGAGGGGAAGTTACTGTTTTGCCCAAGGAACTGAGAGATGAAAGCTCAGGACCTCCTGACTTGCTATGGTTGTGTGGCTGGTGCCCTGCACAAGGATGGCGACACCAGGCTGAAGGCCGATGCCCATCTCTGCACTGGGGCACAGATCCGCACCTGCCTGATGGAAGGGAGCCTTTGTCAAGTCTTTTCAGATGTGCTGCATAGACCATGCTGCTTGCATTCCATTAGTCCCCTCCTACAACTTCCCAACACTTTCTCTCCCTTGGTAAGGGATTCCTTACCCAATTTCAAATCCTTACCTTATTCATGGCCTCGAATCCAGAGAGACACAGGTTTCACTTGATTTGGCAGATCCTTTTCATCCTTGTGGATGCAGATGAACCCAGAAACAGACATGTCTTCAAACACTTCCGGATCGCAGAGGTCAACATCCCGTCTGTTCAGATCCTAAACTTAAGCTCTGATGCGAGATACAAAATGCCCTCTGAGGAGATAACCTACAAAAACCTCAAGAAATTCGGCCACAGCTTCCTGAATAAAAGTGCCAAGGTAAGTTTGTTCTTTGACAAGGTTTATCCAGAATCTCAAAATTGTCCCTTGTTGGTAATTCTGCTGGCTTTAGTCATCTGAATGGGGAAACAAGATAAAGGTCAACCTCGTGGTTCAACGTAGGGAAATACCTCCATCTCCCGCTTCAAACTTGTTCAACTTTCCGCCTCTTGACTCTATAACTCCACCATTCTTTATTCTTAAAGTGAAGGCATTTCCGATTGAAATGAAGATGCTCCCAGAGCTAACATCCTCCAAAAGGAGGCTCTTACTCTCTTTTCAGACTCTAATGTGAAAGATTCACTTGGCCCAAGGGTAGATGTTTGCTTTGGGGAGAAATTGGGGTAGAATGTATTCAGCAATCAGTATTTAACATCAAAGACTTCAGGGACCTTTTCTTTGAGGGGTTAGAAGGGAGCCTATTTTGCTAAAAGGGAGGAGAGGCTACAAACGGATGGCTACATAACACAACATCACCTGCTGTTTATTGAGGAATTGCTGTATCCCCAAACACCCTGCCAATTTAGGTGACCAGATTTTTTATTTTCTAAATGGGGACACTTTTGAGAGTAACGGAGCATTCTTTAAAAGTATTTCTGGAACACCAGAAATAAATTGAGACTCTTGGGACAAACCACAATGTACCAGAACCTTACCTCTGAGGGCTCTCATTACCTTCTGTCTGCTCCCCCACAGACACTGCCTCCCCTGCAGCCTTCTCAAGTGAAAGCTTTTGTTTCTCTGATGCACATTATCACAGGCCAAGTGGTGAGGTTGGTCTCCGCTTCCAAACCATTTGTCTTCCTCCTACCCTCAACAACTCCAGACCCTTGGGAGCCCATGCCTTTGGACTTTTGATCACCTGATCCCACTCACTGTTGCTGTTCTCTGATCACCTCCCTCTCACCCTCTGAGGGCTTCGGCTCCTCAGCGGCCCTTCATCCCTACTCTGCCATCGTTTCCAGGGATGTGGAAATCCAAAACCCTGGTCTTTTCTCCCACAATTGGTGTGTCCATGCCATCTCATCCTCCTGCTCTCATGACCACACTCTAGAGATGGCAGCCCCTCTGAAAGCCTGGTTTCAAGATTCCCATCCTCTTAGATCCCTTCTCTAGTTGTCACATGGCTACAATTCCTTACACTTTTCATGGCCTCCAACCTCCTGATCTCATTTCACAATCTCTTTGGTGCCCTTCTTTGTGAACTTGGATTCCATCGTTCATCACTCTGGTCATGACCCCTTAGCTCCTTTATCCCCTCCTCTTCCTACCTCCTCTACACCCTGTAGTATTTACCAAGCAAAGTCACAACCCCAGTTGAACGCATTTACCTTCCCTACTGCTTCCAGGCCTATCCTGGAGAAAAAGAACATCACTGTGAGGCAGGCTGGCTTCATGGAATCACAAACCAAACCTCCCATGGGCTCTTAGAAACGTCCTAACATCTCTTTGTAAGTTTCTCTTAGTGGTTCCTTCTCTTAATCTCTGAATCTATTTCTCTTCATACCCCATTCCTACCTTCAGTCTCAGCTGAGTACTTGACTCGTGTGTCACTAATAAAATAGAAGGCTTCACGCAGGGGACCCTTCAATTTCCATCCCCCATCTACAAATGTACCTGGAGCTCTACCCATCCTCTCTCTCTGTCTCTTCCCCCTGGTTATACCTCAGAAGGTGTCTGTCTCCCTGTCCAAGACCAACAGGTCCTCTTCTGCTCTTGGAATAAAGAAGAGCATCCTTCACATGAGTGATGAGGTCTGCCTGATCTGGCCCATTCCTAATTCTCCACCGTGTTCACCGTTTCCCATCTCCCATGCCCAGCCCCCACTCCCCTTTATGCCCCCTTGGAAAGAATCTTCAAGTCCTTTCCAGAGGCTGGGGTGGGAATGAGGGAAGGCAATGTGGGAGATAAGGCTGGTGAGCTGAGCAGACCTGACAACAAGGACATGTAAGCATATTAAGGGTTTGGTATCCTAAGAGCAATGGGAAGCTACATTCGCACGGTGAAAGCAGACCCCTGCCTATAGGAGAATAAAGGCATGCAGAGGATTAGGAGGTGATGCAGAAAGAACACTAAGAGGCTATTCCCGTGATCTAGATGAGAGAGGAAGGCTTCCTGGACTAGGGTAGTAACAGTGCAGACAGAGAGAGGGGTGTGGACTCAAGAGATAGTCAGGAAGCAATGGTTGCAGAGAAAAATATAGATTCTGAAATTTATGCCACTTGATTCAAAGAGAAGCAAGAGCTTGGTTCATTATTTCATTGATTCATTCACAAAATATTTATCAAGGTCCTGGTGTGTACCAGGAAGGGGATACTCAATGATGAGGGAAGAAAAGTCCCTTGTGACATTCTGTCTAGTGTGGTAAAGACACATTAATCAAATAACCATGAAAATAAATATAAACGATACACCTGTATAAGTGATACAAGGACAGGTACCAAGTGTTATGAGAACATATGGGAGCAGGATCTGACCTCGTCTGGATGATAGTCAGGGAAGTCCTCCCTTGAGGTCATTCTAAATGATAAATCTGAGTTAACCAGATGGAGAAGGGAATGCAGGAACGAGGTGGGAAGGCCCTCCAGGCAGAGGAACAGCCTAGGCAAAGGCCTGAGGTGGGAGGAAGGCTAGCCCTTTGGGTTACAGAAAACCAGTGTAGCTAAAGAAAGCAGGAGAATGGTGAGGAGTTTAGAGAGGTTAGCAGGAAGCAAAGTGTGATAAAGATCTTATAGGTCATGTAAATTATCTTGGTTTTGATGATCAGAGTAATTGGGGACAGCTAATTTTTTGTGGGCAGAACAAACAAAGTAAGACGTTAAAGACATGAACCCCACTCTCATCTAAGAATTCCAAGAATCGTGTCTTTGAAATGCTAGAACCTGTCCCACGTTGGAGCCCTGCCTCCTCCTCAGTTGTCTGATCCCAACTGGCCCTGGACAATCCAGGCTTGACATCAAGTCATGATCTCAGCATTTCAAGCTCTTTCCCAAGTCTCTTGTAAGAACAAGAGAAAACTTTCCATTGTTTCCAGTCAGGGCTGGGAGCCCCAACTGCCAACCCCTTTCCAGAGACTCTCAGACCTCTCAAATTTGCTTCCCAGAACCATCAATCCAGTGAAGAGATTCCAAAATATTGGGACCAGGGGCCAGTTAAGCAGCTTGTTGGGAAGAACTTCAATGTCGTCGTCTTTGACAAGGAGAGGGATGTATTTGTGATGTTCTGTAAGTACTTCCACAGAGGCCACGGGAGGCAACGGTCCTGACATTACTTTACAAGCGTGGTTCCTGAATTCTTGGGCACCCAAATCTCCAAATTCTATCAAAGCACCATGCCACAAATGGTCTTCAGACATCCAAAGAGTTTGGATCAAGATGCTAATCAGCTACAGCGCAACCCTCCTCGAAAATCGAATTCTGGGAATGGGTAAAATACCTTCCATTTAATCCAGGCCTGTGACTATTTATAACAATAATAAAGCTGATGGCTAACACTGACTGAATGCCATGGTACGCCAGGCCTTGTGCTGAGCCATTCTCTACACCATCTCATTTAATCCTCACAACATACTTTTGAAAGTAGCTACTATTGTTGTTCCCACTTTACAGACGACTAAACAGAGTCCAGGGAGGAGAAGAAACTTTTCCAAAGTCACGCAGCTAGTAAGTGCTGGAAGTGGCATTGAAACCTAAGCAGCCTGACTCCAGTGCGTATGCTGGTAATGGCTGGACTGAATCCCCCTGCTTCTGGCTTTATGTGACTTACCAAATGTGCTGTATTTAACCTACCTGAGCTGGTGTGGCCAAACTGGGGACCCGAATCATGCAAGTAAAGGACTTGGCACAGTGTCTGGCATGTTGTAAGCACTTGATAAATGACAGCTATCATTGCTATTCTTATTCCTATTGTTATAATTATTTCCAGTGCTCACCTAAGGACTCTGGCCCCTTCCCCAGTTTCTGATTTGCATGTGAGAGCCAAAGCCAGGGACCCTGTCTCCCACCCTGAGATGCAGAGAAGGGTGACAATGAAGCTGCTTCAGACGTCTCTTTTATTTAACACGCAGTTACCATTTATTGAGCACGTACCATGAGCCAGACATGAGTTTGCTGTTTACACACCTGCTCTCATTGCCTCCTCAAAAAAAGCCTCTTAGGAAGGGCCAGCGAATTGCCCCACAATACAGATCAGGGAACCCAGCCTTACAGAGGTTAACTGCCTTACCCCAGGCCACACTGTAAGTAAGCTGCAAGGCAAAAAGTTCAATTCGAGCTCTGATCCCATCACTTCCTGGAGGCTGAAAGGAGGGCTGGATCGCATCATGCAGGCCTTTTAAATCTCACTGAAATGGACTCTCATCCACAGGGTGAGGTGTTTAAGGTCTGCGTGGCTAAATAATCATGATCTGCTGCCTTTAAATGAGAGGCTGCAGTGGCCCTTTCTGTACTTACCTGACACCTGGAGTTATGCAAGTGCCCACTTGGTTCTGGGGAAAGGCAAAAGCAGCCTCATTTTCTTGGAAGCAGGACTATCACATCGACCCCCTGGGACTGCAGCCATTATGCTCCCTCCTGCTCCAACTCAGGGCCCATCGGGCTCCAAGGGAGCTGGGGGGCCACTGCTGGGAGAGCAGGTGGTCCTGGAGGCACTTGGTTTGTAAATGGAGGGGTGATCATCCAAATGCAGAGTGTCCAGGGCCTCTGAGGCCACTCCTCCCACACAGCCAGAAAATAACGGAATGACCAGCAGGCAAGGTTCGATTTCCCTTCCGTATTGGAGCTGGTCCCTGATTTCTCTCCAGAGGGCTGGGTGCCTGGGCCAAAATCAAAGCTCAAGGAACTGACCGCAAGAAGTCCAGTGTCCCCTTTCCGCACATGGTGGTACCTGTCACAACCTCCTGTTCACTTCTTGGGTGCATTCTCTCCACCAGACTGAAAGGCAGTGTGATATAATGGTCACAAGTCAAAGCAACCTGTCTTCAAATCCCCCTTCCTCTGCTTAACTCACTGGGTGACCTTAGGCTACAAGTTTAACCTCTGTTGGAAAACTTGTGCTGTCTCTCACACACACACACACACACGCATGCACGCACACACACACACACGAGCGCTTCCTGGCAGAACACGAGGAAGCATCTAGTGTAAATATTTTTCTTGGTTTTCTTCTTCAACTGGAATGGAAAGCTGTGTTAAAGCAAAAACAAAGAATAGAAGAAATTGTCCCAACATGCTAAAACAGTTAGTATCTTGGCGAAAGGAGAGTAGATTAATATTTTCCTGATTTATTTAATAATGATCAGGTACTATGTTTGAAATGTAAAATAACCTAATATATAATTAAAAGACACAAGGAGTGCCATTTGCAAAGCAGCAGAACCGTTAGTAGAACACAGTGATGGTGTTTATGGACCAGTGTTGGCCTTCAGAGTCCTCATTAGTGTGAGCCTGCGCAATGGCCCCTCTCTTCCAGATGCACCCTGGTCTGAAAAGTGCAGGGCGCTGTTCCCAATGTTGGAGGAGTTGGGCAGAAAATATCAAAACCACCCCACAGTCACCATCGCCAAGATCGACATCACGGCAAATGATATTCAGCTGATGAACCTGGACCGGTACCCCTTCTTCAGGCTCTTACCCACCGACTCTCAACAAGTGAGGGACTCTTGGGGCTCACATAACTGGAAATGTTGTGTCATTAGCGCAGACTCAGTTTCTCCCTATCTGCAGCTCTGCCTTCTACCAAATCAGCTTCGTTCTCAGCTCCAGCTCCTATTACCCTCTCATGTTCATGTTAAAGAGTGTTTTCCTTTAGCTTCCACAAAGGTCTCAAGACTCAAATTGGGTCCAGCTTAGGTCAGTCGCTCATCTCTGACCCAATCATTGTGGATGAAGGAATTTTTATTATCCTTCTCTTAGAGCCATGGTAATAGAGGCTCAGAGAGGTTAAGGAACCTGCCCACTGTACTTGGGTGGTTAGGAATGGGACTCTGGATTTACCTATGGAACAGCCCCTGAATATTCTGCAGGAAGAGGCTACCATTTTGACCCTGTTCTGTTTCCTTCCTAGGCTGTACCGTATAAGGGAGAACACACCATGAAGGGCTTTTCAGACTTCCCGGAAAGTCAAATCAAGACCAGGCTTGAAGATGAAGGTGAGGTAAGGCAAACAGCAGCACCCTGACTTATTCTTTCCCAAACAGAATCATCAAGACCTCAATGGACTAGGAAAGAGTGTGCCAGGAGTTCCATTATTCTTGTGCACTCAGGAGATACTTGAAGATGGCTGAGCAACCATCCAGTTTGGATGATTTTATTTCAAAGGCACTTACTACAAGGAAGCAGAAATGGCAGGCTTTAGAAACACTCGGAGGGGCAAAGGCTCTGAGGTCTCACACAGCTCCCAAGGCTGCTTCCCTGGGTCCACTGTTCCTGAGTTGGTAACCAGATGTCTTGATGGCATACTGCCCTGTGGCATTATTCTCCTGATGGATGGAATGACAATCCCCATTATCTCCTAATCCTGTTCATGCCTCAGTGAGGCCATCTGCTGGAAGGCGCCATCTGTATTAGTTAGGACCCTTTCAGTTGCCAACGTCAGAAACACTACTCTTGGGGTTAAACAACAATGGGAATTTATCCTATATAACTGGTAGAACTTCAGGCATGGGTGGATCCAGAAGCTCAAATTCATTTTCTGTCTCCCCATCTCTGTTTTCCTCTATGTTGGCTTCATTCCAATGCAGTCACTTCCTCATGGAGGGTCAAAGATTGCCCCACAGCTCTAAACTAATATCCTCACAGCTTAGAAAGAAAGCACCTACTTCTTAGTAATAGCAAATGTCCTGGACAGGGATCTCATTAGCGAGGCCTGATCACATGCCCAGCTCTCGAGTTAGGCATGTGGGCAGCCACACCTGTGGACTTAAGAGTGGAAGAAGGGTGGTTCCCCAAAGGTCCTATTATTGGAGGGGAAAAGTCACAGTTGAGAATGTCCCCACCCAAGCCAAATGGACCTTTGCATCTAAGAGGATCACTCAGGTGCCTCTCTCTGGGCACTTCCAGAAAAAGTGGCCTAGGCAATTACAATCATGATTATCACATCTTTCTTGCCTCTTTCTTTATCTTCCGTCTTCCTTCCCTCCCTCCCTTATTGTCTATTGAACAAAGTGAAGTGATAGAAGAGGAGGTATTAGCTGAGGAAGAAGAGGTACCTTTTATGCAGAAAGAGTTACCTGAGCAGAAGCTGCCTGAGCTGGAGAACGGGACCAAGCTGGAAGAGCCAGCCGGGCAGAAGGAAACAGCTCAGAAGGAGGAAAAGGTGGCTAAGCCAAAAGGACCTCCAAGACAAGAAAAGAAACCACGAGTCAAGGAAGAACTGTAGTTTCTCCAAAGCCGGGAGGGAAGGTGCCCATTTTCCAGGTCCTGGTATCATTTTCTGAATGGATCTACTCCAACAAAATTATATATCATTGTGGTGGGTGGGTGGGGCTGGATAATAAAAGCCCCTAAGTGTCTTTGGCACTGTTTTATTCATTGATTCCCACTTTTTGCTGGTTGGTGCTGCCTTAGAAGAGCTGTTTGGCCTGGAATTCAGACACAGCTACAAGGGAAGCCATAATAGGCACATCTGATGAGTGTTTACAATAGGCTGTGCATTCATCTAGTTCTCACAACATCACTGGGAGCTAGGTTTCATTATCCCCATTTTACAGATGAGGAAAGTGAGGCAAAGAGAGGTTAAGCAACCAGTCAGGGTCACACAGCTAGAAAGCCCTTGAGAAATAATCCCAGGCGATCTCACTCCGGAGACTGCATTTAACCATTATGGACACCCCTCCCCATTTTGGGGTCTCCGGAGTTTGAGTAAAACCTTCAAATGAGGTGTATTGATTTGTTTATGCCGTATTTTTGTACAGTAAAAAAGAGACCAAACCCCAAGCCAGTCTCCCGTCTTCCCCATGTTGATAAGTGAGACGTCGCTCTCAAGCAGCAATGGACAAGGATGATCCTTTTACTACCATAAAAGTAATTCCTCTTGTATTATGAGAAGTGAAATAAGTCAGGGTAAGAAAATCAAATACCAGAGGATCTCACTCATAAGCAGAAGATAGAAACAATGACAAACAAACGCATAGCAACAGAGATTGGATTAGTGGTTACCAGAAGGGAAGCAGGGAGGGAGGAGAGTGAAAGGGGTGACAGGGCACACGTGTGTGGTGATTGCGTGGTCATGGATTGTCATTAGTCTTTAGGTGATGAACATGATGTAATCTACACAGAATTCAAAATATGTTATGATGTATGCCTGAAGGTTATATAATGCTATAATCCAATGTTACTGCAATAAAAAAATAAAATAAAATAAAATAAAATAAAATAAACCCTCCTCCACTCTATGTGACTCCACCCACTTCCCTCCATCTCCACTGACAATTATCCACCATTTCTCAGCTGCAGAAGTCTTCTGATTGGGCTCTCGGCTGTCACTTTGTAACTCTCCATCCTCCAAAATTCATATTTGGTAAAGCTGGTGAGGTGATCTTTTAAAGAACCATGGCCATGAGGGCTTACAACACTACCTCGTTTTAACTCTCTAATGGCATCTTTATTACTTTTAGAATAAAATCCAGTCTGCTTACCATGCCTTCAAGGCCCAGAAAGTTCAGACCCTGCAGATCTCTTCTTCTTTCCTCTCCCTCTCATTTTCTAGGCTCAAGTCACACTTCTTATTTTCTGAATAATTCTCCCTTTCTCTCTCTCTCTCTCTTTCTCTCTCATCGTGGCTGTTCCTTCTGCCTAAATGTACACAAAGCGCGTTCTTCCAGGTCTTCACGTAGCTGTATCCTTTTCATCCTTCAAATCTCAGCTCAAATGTCATCACCTCAAAAAGGCCTTCCTAGATAGCAAATTTGAAAGCATCTTATGATTTTGCCATGCACTCATTTATTACCTTCTTCTGCCACTGTGTGTTAGCCCCAGGAGAGCAGACATATCTATTTTCTTCCTCACCGTATTCCCAACACCTAGAATTCTGCTTTGACACAGCAGATGCTCAGTAAATGAGTATCCATGGATTAAATGAAATTCCATATCAGGCAGCATCCCATCTCTGAGATACATGATTTCATAGTCATCCCAAAAGGGAGAGATGCTGACAGTGTTGCCCCAAGACCCAAATTAGATTCTGTATTAGTCTCCTATTACTGTTCTGACAAATTTGGTGGATAAAAATAACAAAACTTTATACTCTTATAGCTCTGGAGGCCAGAAATCAGTTTCACTCGGCTAAAGTCAAGTTGTGATTAGGGTTGGTCCCCTCGGGAAGAATTCCTTGACTTGCTCTTTTTAGCTGCTGGAGGCTTGCCTGCATTCCTAGGCTCTTGGTTCCTTCCTTGACTCACTCTGACTTCTTGTGTCCTCCTCACATCTCTTACTTCCTCTGATTCTAATTTTTCATGCATCTCTCTTATAAGCATCGTGATGATTGCATCGGGCCTATCCGGAAAACCTCTCCACCTCAAGATCCTGGACTTAATCGTACACACAAAGTCCCTCTTGTCACGTAAGGTAACGTTCGCAGGTTCTGGGGATTGGAACACGGACGCACTGGGGGTCATTATTTGGTTGACAACAGACTCACGCTGTTGATTTGTGATGTTCATTTCAGCCAGGTGATGATAGATGCTCTCTTGGGAAAAGGAGGGGGACATTATTTTAGGGACCAAGGTCTCCACAAGCTATCTGGACCTCTCTGCTTTCCATCCATCATGTAAGGCGACAGCTATTTGTGCTTTTCTGGGCCTCCAGAGCCAGTTCCCACAACTCCCCCCTACCCCAAACCTGCCCACGTCCAGATGAAGCAGGGAACAGCCTGAAGCCATGGAACTCACTGGAGCCAGATGCCCCAACAGGGGCAGGTGTTAGTATTCAGGACACGATGCAAGGCTCACCTGCCTCAGCCTTAAGGCCACGTGGCTGCCGGTCAAAGGACGGGTCCAGAGGGGCTGCTAGGACTAAATCACATGGAACAGAGCCCCTGACTGGCCACAAGCCAGAGAATGGGTGTGCTACCTGCAGCTCCCCTGGGTGTAATCTGGGGCTCAGATTGGACTAAGCAGTATAGGCGGTGCGGCAGGCGATGCCTCTCTCTTGAGAGGGTCTTCCCCCTTGGCTCATTTTCTGCCCCCTCCCAATACAGACCACCCTCATTCTAATCCCATGCACTCTGTTTGATCAACTTTTCAACACTTTTCACATGTTAGTTTCACTGTCTCAAGATGTAAAACCACTTACCCCTTTAAGGCTCTCCCGTGCTGAGTATGAAATGCTCTCTACTCCAAAGAGTGCTGTACATCATGGGGGTAAATCTGAGTGAGATTTGGGCTTTAGTATGGACTTAGCACTAGCTAGTTGTGTAATCTTGGGGAATTGAATCAACCTCTCTGAACTACAGTTCTTCTTCTGTGCAGCATGGGTTGCTGTGTCTCATTATGTGAGACAATGCATGTAAAAGCATTCAGCAGTGTCTGAACCAGGAGACACCCAGTAAGTCACAGCTGTCAGGATTCTTAAGATCAAGTCTCCTGTCCGTGTCTAAAAGCTAAGCAAGAAGACGGTTTCAAAAAAGGAGGAATGGCTGAGAGATTGAGTAAGGTTCATACGAAAACAAATATTTTTTGAGCACTTCTCTGGAAGTAAGATAAAGAGGAAAATAGTGATTGAATTTGGCAACATGGACATTTTTAGTGATCTCGAGGAGCTACGTTTATGGAGCTGGCAGTTCAGAAAGCGTATCGGTGTGGACTGAGGTGGAAAGAGGGCAGATCAGTCTTTTGAGAATTTTGACTATGAAAGGATGGAAAATAGGATGGCGGCTAGAGGAGCTGTGGGGTCAAAGGATGGTTTCCGTGGAAGGGACTCGTAGACGAGAATACCCCAATGGATAAGAGAAAAGTGAAGGTACAGGAGGAAGGGGGAAGGGAAGGTGGGAAGGAAAGGTCGTCAGAACACAGGAAGAAGGATCCTGCCTCCATCCTAACAGGAGAGGAGATGATGAAGATGGGTCTACAAGCAGGTAGACCACAACATGAGGGAGGCATTGCTTGGTCGTCAATGACGTCATTCAGTTTGCAAGCCTGAGGAGAGGGTAGGAGGTTTGAAGAAAGAGTGGGGAAATGGCAAACTAGAGAAATAGCGCAGGATGATCCAGCTGTGTTGAGCGAAGGTGACGCTTATTGTTTTAAAGTGTAGGTTTTATTACTACTGTTCAGGTACAACAAGGCCGGCAGATCAGGAGATGGCTGCCATTGATAAGATGGTTTATTAGACTCACAGATCCCAAGAGATAGGGGCACACCATGAAATGGAGGCCCACACAAGGAAGCAGCAGGGTTGGCCAGGAGGCAGATGGACAGGGGGAAACATGGGCACAAGCCTTCATTGCGGTTTCTAAGGGATGAAATGGGAAAGGCAAGGTAAGCGGGCTTCAGATTGGCCAGTGCGAATAGTTTCAGCAGGCTCTGGAATTGTGCCCTAGTTGTCTGGTATCTGTCCCTGGGGTGATTAGGGTAGGGGGATAGTGGCCCTGAGCATGAAAGCCCCATAAAGGAGGGCTTGAGGAGGGACTCTGGTTTGGCCAGTTTGCATATGAAAGGCATGTTCTCAGGCCAGTTGTTTGCTATCTCTAGAAATTAGTGAGCCCAGGAAGGGGCAACCCTTCCAGGAAGAACAAAGTCCCAAGACGTAAAGCATCAAATACAGAAACTAGAATGATGTGGTTATTAGAATTACCAATAGTCTCCAGCCCAAACTCCCCATTTTCCTACCTGGGGCCTTTGCCCAGACAGCTCCACGAGCCACCTGGAGCCTCCGACTTTAACCCTTTAAGGACACCCCGACCCCGGGTTAGACAGGGCCTGCCGTGCACCAACCAAAATTGATATTCACCATCCAGGATGGAGAAAAAGAATATTAAGAACTCTTATTTCCTTCTTAAGTAATAGGAAAAAAAAAAAAGGGACATATTCCCATGGGGGAAAAAGAAGGGTAAAGGACACAAACAGCCAGTTCAGAATAGAAGAATAAATAGTAAACAAATGAAGAGATGACAATTTTCCTTTTCATGGAAGAATTGCAAAAGTAAGCAACAATGAGATATTTCTCGCTTATCTTTTTGACAAAGATGAAAGAAAGTGAACAAAGCTCTAGGTCAGTGAGTACTGTGGTCGGATTGTAAACTACTTTTTAAAAATCTCTCTGGGGTGCTGTTTAGGATGAGGCATCAAAATTCTTAAAACTATGTCGCCTCCTTGACCCAGAAATTTCCCTCCTACAGAATTATCCTCAGGAGGTGATTGCCCCTGTGCCAATAGTGACCCCCCACTAAATGAGACAGCGTGAGAAAGGGCCTCAGGAAGTAAATGCAGAGGGAGCAAAATCAGGTTCCTGTTCCATTTCCTGCTCAGCCCACGTTCACGTAGATTTGATTCTACTCAACGTGGGATTGCCACCTACATGGGACTGGCTCAGGAGACGAGGAGTTGAATCCAGGCTCTGTCATTTTCTACCCCTATGACTGTACACCAGCAACGCAGCATTGGCAGTGATTTGCATGGATAGAATCATGACTACATGTCTTTCTTTGCGTCATCTCCTTCAACCACCATAACAATGCTGGGAGATGGGTATCCTCACTTTATAGACGAGGAAAATGACCTCAGGAAGGTTAAGAGCTGAGCCTACTGACATGATTCAGATGGGCTGACTCCAAAGTCAGTCTATTCAATCCTGAAGTTATCTACCTTCCGAAAGAGCATCCCTCGTGGGAACTCAGATTTCTTGTTTCATAGAGTGGATCTGGTCCAATGACGTCTGAATTATCTTCTAGCTCTGACCTTCAACCATTCTCCACTCCTCTCCTGCTCATGTCTGGACCCCAGGGGAGCTGGCCGAGCCCGTGCACTCCAGGATGGGGAACCTGATGGCCACAGGTACACGTCCCAGTGGGGGCCATGAACATCCCTTATATCCTAGAGTAGCCTGGCTTCAGATACTGGCCTGTACCTGGCTCCTTGGGTCCATGATGTCCTTGCCAATAACCAAGAAAAAGCCCAGGACCTTGGCACTGCTTTCCCAGTTAATTTCTAACTAAGGAATCTCTTGATGCCAAGAGGTGCAAAACAGAGGCCCTGTATGTGTGGGCACAAGTGTGACCCCCAATGTCAATCATTCGGGGTCTCTACCTATTAAGAAAAAGAACAACAAGAACTCACAGCCTAGAACACTGTGCCAACAGGGGAAAATATTCCACCCCCCAAGGATTCGATCTCAAGAAACAGAACCAAGAATAATTCGAGGAGAGTTTGCCAGCCAGGGGCAGACGTATATATAGGAGGCCACACTTGTAAGCAGATTAATTCCACCTTTCCGGCTTCAGGTAAGGATATCTTCTGCTCTCTCTTCTCCTCACCACTTCTCCCCTGTCTGGTCTTCTCCTGATTCTCATTCTGTTTGAGGGAGAGGGGAGAGGAAATTAAGAGATTGGACACTTGGCTCAGACCTAGACTGAGTCATTACTCTGCTGACTATTGGCTTCGTGATCTTTGGTAAGTCAACCTTCCTGTCTGTTAGCCTGCACTTTCCTAATAACGATGACCATTACTTTATCACTCATTCAACAAACACTAGTTACTGCGTACCAGGCACTGGGGATAGGGCAGTGAACCAGAGCATTTGCTATGCTCTGGGCCCTGTTTTGCATATAACATCTTAATTAATCCCCGTGACAACAATATGCAGTTAGCTATCACCCACCGTACTGTTTTTCA
Source organism: Equus quagga (assembly GCF_021613505.1). NCBI lineage: Eukaryota > Metazoa > Chordata > Mammalia > Perissodactyla > Equidae > Equus > Equus quagga. Next base: position 15,445,866 of record NC_060273.1, on the reverse strand, counting down.
AACTGTAGGTCACAACCCGTTAGTGGATCATGAAATCATTTGTGGATTACATCTAGAATTTTCTTTTAATGAAATACAATAGAATACATCAGCAAGCAATGCGGACAATAACGATAATAATTGTTTATAAAATTTTTATTTCGTGTGTGTGTGCGCGTGTGCGTACGCAAGTGCTATGCGTGTCCTAGGCTAGGGCATAAAATACTTTTCTCATAGCGGATCTAAACCACAAAGGCTTGGACAACGCTGCTCTAGAACACAAGTTGGATCAGAGGGACTTCAGACTGAGGTGGCACATTGTAGGCATTCAATTTGTGGAAGCAAAGACCCTTATATCATAGCTAAGGAACTGAGTCTTACCAAGTTGAAATACCATGTCACACTGTTAGTGTGACTTGGACTTTGAATCCTGGTTGCAGGCTCCAGGTCCCACACACTTAACCGCCGTGCTGCCCTATTTTGCTGCTGTAAAAATTTGGGTGATATTCAACAACTGGGTGAAATATAAGTGATCACCCTGGAAACATTAAAATGCACTGAGAAGGTTAATCGACTCTTGGGTTGCTTATGTCAAAGCCGCTTCTTTACAATATGCGAGTTGCATGAACTCAGGGGCCTTGTCTGTCTTGTTCATCATTTTCCGTGGTGCGTAGCACTCTGTTTGGCATATGGTAGTTACTCAATAAATGTTTGTCGAATGAATAAATGGATCTGGGCAAGCTGAAGTTTTCCCAGCAGGAGATCAGGATTTGGCTGTTAAAACCCAAAGCTGTCTCCAACAAGGTGGCGAGTCCAGAACACAACTCCATCCTCCTGCTTCCTGCTCCAAATGAGAGACTCACTTCTTCCAAATGCGAGGAGACTTGGGGAGCCGAGGCTGGGACGTGGGTGGGAGTAAGGGTGTGGCCACAGAGGGGAAAATTCCACCAAAGCAAGGGCCACAGCACTGCACACTTTTTGTGGTTCATATAAATGGCATCTCCCGGTGTTGTGCAGTGCACAACCAAGGCTCTCCCCCCAAGCATGTGGAGGAGAGTTAGATCACGCATTTATCCCATCCATCTCTGTTAACAGGACTTCAGGGACTAGGAGGAAACTCCGAGGGGCCCACCTGTCCTTGTCTTTGGGCAAGACTTCCCCAGCCCAGAAGTAGCTGTGAAGAGCGGAAAGGATGGGCTGGCTTAGCTCTCTGACCTCGATGCGGATGGTGACAGTGGTGACCTATTGGGTCATCATAGCTGCAAACACTGACACCTCGGAAGCAAGTAAGTGGTGTGTGTGCACGTGTGTATGTGTGTGTGTAGCAATACAGCCCCTGGCAGGGAAGTTCTGATCCCCCTCCTATCATGCGTGGGATTTTCATAGTCTTTATTCTAAATCCATTTCTTACACTTCAATGAACACAGGACTCCCCTGAGAATCTTGCTAAAACAGGTTCTGGTTCAATAAGTCTGGAGTGGGGGCTGATGCTCTGCATTTCTAACAAGCTCCTGGATCACGCTGGTGCTCTTGTCCTTGGACCACACATGGATAGACAAGAGTCTAGAACATCACTAAAGCTCCCTGGCACTTCACTAGAAGGCCAGGAACATACTGAACCACACAGGAGATTTGAAAACACCCAGATGCCTCCCAAATGCTTGCCCTTGCACACTTAAGAGCTGGTTCCATTGGGTTGCACGCTGCCCTCATTCTGCTTTCAGCTTCTTCCTGGAGAAGGGAGCTGAGCGCCTCCCCTGAGCTGGCATGCCTCCGCACACAGTGAATAGTTAAAAGTACACACTCTGTGGTCCTGCCACCTGGGTTTGTGTCCTAGCTTTGGCATTCACCAATGGAGCTAGCGGCTTACATCTTCTGAAGCTCAGTTTCCCTATCTTTAAAATAAGGGTAAATACGAAAGTGATCCCACAGGGCCCCTGGACGATTCAACAAGATAATGAAGGAAAAGTGCATATCCCAGTGTCTGACATGTAGTGAGAGCTTATTAAACGACAGCTCATTATCTTTACCATTATTGTCACAAAGGAACACACGAAAGGTGGCTGCCACTGCGAGGTAGAGCTGGGGATATTTTTAGAGGGGAGGCAGGGAAGGAGATCTGAGCAAAAGGCACAAAATGTGCCAAGAAGGGGAAGCGGACACAGGTTCACCTGAATCCTACCCAAACTGTCAAGAACTCTGCATTATTCCTCTGGATGTGGGAATGTAGATATTTTAAAAGAAGACACAGCTTGAAGACAATGCTTAACACACAAGAATGAATGGTGGGAGTTAGACATCATCAGGGGAGTTCTCTTTATTTGTTTTGGTGGGGGTCTGCTAGGGACTAAGTCTTAAAGAATATGGGTACCCTAAGGGACATGGAAGGAGTTTCTGGGTGACCATTGGCCCAGCTGCCCCCGTTCTGATGCTGGGCTTTTCTGTCCACAGGAAGCTGCATTGACTGTCACAGCAATGCCACCTGCTTGGAGGATGGGGCGGCCACAACGTGCTCCTGCCAGGACGGCTTCACTGGCGACGGCTTAGTGTGCGTGGACCTGAACGAATGTGCCATTCCTGGGGCCCACAACTGCTCCGCCAACAGCAGCTGCGTGAACACACTGGGCTCCTATACGTGCGTCTGCCTCAACGGCTTCCGCCAGACACCTGGGCTCGGCTGCATCGACGTGGACGAGTGCGCTGAGCCGGGGTTCAGTGGCTGCCACGCCCTGGCCACCTGTGTCAACAGCAAGGGCAGCTACTCGTGCGTGTGCCCCGCGGGCTACTTGGGGGACGGGCGGCACTGTGAGTGCTCCCCAGGCTCCTGCGGGCAGGGGCTGGACTGTGTGCGGGAGGGCGCTGCGCACGTGTGCGTCGATCCGTGCCAGGCGCACAGCATCCTGGACGAGTACTGGCGCAGCAGCGACTACGGGACGGGCTACGCCTGCGACTCCCATCTGAGCGGCTGGTACCGCTTCATGGGGCAGGGCGGCGTGCGCATGGCCGAGACCTGCGTGCCCACCCTGCGCTGCAACACGGCCGCGCCCATGTGGCTCAACGGCACGCACCCATCCAGCGACGAGGGCATCGTGAGCCGCACAGCCTGCGCGCACTGGAGCGGCAACTGCTGCCTGTGGGACGCGCCCGTCCAGGTGAAGGCCTGTCCCGGGGGCTACTATGTCTACAACCTGAGGGCGCCCCCCGAGTGCCATCTGGCGTACTGCACAGGTGAGTGGGCGTGTCCCCCCACCCCACTCCAGGTCTAGAAGGGCACCGTGGGGTGCCTGGGGCGCATCCTTGCTGACTGTCTGTGTCTGTGACCCTGCAGATCCCAGGTCGGTGGAGGGCACGTGTGATGAGTGCAGCGTAGACGAGGAATGCAAATCGGTTAATGGCAAATGGCACTGCCAGTGCAAACAGGACTTCAACATCACTGGTGAGGCCGGTGGGGGTGGGGAGGCGAGGTGTTGAGAAGCGTCAGCCGCTGAGGGAGGGCCACATTCCTGTGTGTGAGTTGGGGGCGTGTGGGGAGTCTCTCCTTAGTTGACTCCAAGGCTCCCAGAGAGTCGGGGACCTCCTGACCCCCAGCCTTCTTTCTGAGGCCTCCACACCACAATGGATACACAGGTGGCTGCTGCCCATAGGCCAAAGGCTACCAGAGCCATCTTCCTGCAGCACAAGAACACAGGACTGGCCGCCAGGTGTGGTTTCTTGGGCTGGGTCCTCCACTGACCAGCTGAGGACCTGAGCGGGGCCCTGGACATCACTAAGCCTCAGTTTCCCCATATGTACAAATGATTGATGCAGACTAGCATTTCTCAAGCTTCAGTCATGATTTTGGTCACGTCCAAGTACCAATTTGACAATTTTGCTTTATCCAAATTGTATCCATCCTGCAATTTTCACTAACTTGTTTTTCTTCAAATTCCTTGAATCCTTCTTCTTTCAGGTAAAGTTGGGACATTGATGGTCACTACTGCATCTATCTGTGGCAAGTAACACTTGCCTTAGATAGAAGGTAAAGCAAAAGTGAATACAATGAAATCAAATTATTAAATTTTAGCAGGTTGAGGTCTGCACATTGTTTTAAAAGGGAAGTTAGCAGTGTATGACATTAAAAACATGAACAGGACCATCTCCTTGGTAAAGAAAGGGTGGAAAGAAATTGCAATTAACCTACTAGCTTTTTTTGTTTGTTTGTTGTTTTGTTTTGTTTTACTGGGATTCAATGTTATTTAATGCTGGGGCCGTGAACGACCCAAAAATAATACTGTTTTTTGTATACAGCCCACACTTAGGGTAACATGGGGCTGATGCCCGGCCACTGGGATCCATCCAGTGATGCTTGGAGTCCAATCTTGAGCCTCCATCACTCTGAGAGGAGAGACCGCAGAGAGATCAGACTGAGGCTACACTGAGTATCCCCAGCTTGTGGCCAGCCTGACCAGCTGGGCCTGAGCCCTGGGGATGTGCTGGGCCCCCGAATTGTGGTCACAGATTTCCAATCCTGCCTTCCCTGCCCATTTCAGATCTCTCCCACCTGGAGCGCAAGCTGGAGTGTGGGATCAACGACATCAAGATGTCCCTGGGCAAGTGCCAGCTGAAGAGCCTGGGTTTTGAGAAGGTTTACATGTACCTGCTTGACAGCCAGTGCTCGGGCTTCGCTGAGAGGGGCGACCGGGACTGGGTGTCTGTGGTGACCCCAACCAGGGATGGCCCCTGTGGGACAGTGCTGACGGTACGTCCTGGGCAGTGTGGGACGGGGTCAGAGCACTGCCTGGTTCAAGCCCAGGCTCCCCCATTTACTAGCTGTGTGAGCTTTGGTGAGTTGTTCAGCCTGGCCATGCCTGTTTCTTGCACTGTAAAATGGAGTAATAATAGTAGCTACTTTGTCACGTTGTCAAGACGCTTAAATGAGTTACTGTGCGTGAAGTGGTCAGGACAGTGACTGACGCATAGGAAGTGTTCAATAAACATTAGCTTCAAATAAAGAGGACCTCCTGTGGTGATGGTTCCCCATTTTACAGATGCGAAAAGTTGGGCCAGACAGAGCAGGGATGGTTCTAAGCCAGTAGGTGTCAACACTGGGTTGAGAAGCACGTCTGTTTGTCTCTGGCGGTCCTGGGAGGCAGGGTCAGCATCACTGGTGTTCACAGAATCAGAACCTCGCCTACAGAAACCTACTCAAAAGGGACCCAGGGGTCAGTGTTTGTGTGAGTGGAGCACGGCTTCCTCGCACCTCCCTCAGCCCCCAAAAAAAGAAAAGGGAGGAAGACATAAGAAAGGAAGAAAGAAATTCGTTGTCATTTGCTCAGCACAGCGTTTGGAATTCCACCATCAATGATGAATCTGCACGTGGTTTTTAGTCTTTTTAGTGTTTGAGAGAGGAAGCGCTGGGTCATGGGAAGAGCCCAGGCTTACTAGATGCCACGTCCTGTGGGCGAGTCACTCAGAGTTCCTTGGTTTGCTCCTCATCACCAGGCAGGGGGTGGTACCCTGCCTCTCAGGGTCATTGAAGGGACTAATGCAGTGATGCAGGAGGAATGTCTAGCTCAAAGCCCAGCACGTGGCGCGTGCTCAGAAATGGCCACTGTTGTTGTAACTTTTGATTGTGGCTACCGGAAGGGCAGCCCATGGGTGGCTAGAGAAGGCTCCTTTGGTTTTGAGTGCTACTCAGGTTCTCATGCCCCTTTCTCCTCTCCCCTCAACACAGACGAATGAAACCCATGCCACGTACAGCAACACGCTCTTCCTGGCCGATGAGATCATCATCCGCGACGTCAACATCAAAATCAACTTCGCCTGCTCCTACCCGCTGGACATGAAAGTCAGCCTGAAGACCTCCCTGCATCCAATAGTCAGGTGCGGCCAGAGAGGGTCCCCAGCGCCCCTGGCCGGCTCCACCTCACACCCCCTCAACCACCAGGCCCTCGGCTTCCCTGTCACCTGTCACCCATAAGGAGCTGGGTGGGGGGGACTGGGGAGCAGTGTTGCACAATGGAGGAGCCCAGCTAGGAAGTCTGGAGCCTGGATTCAAATCCAGGCACCATCACGTCCTAGCCAGATGGCTTTGAGAAGTTGATAGCCCCACTCTGGGTGTCAGTCTTCTCATCTGTGGAATGGGTTTAGCAATCTTTGTACTGCCTTTCTTAGAGGCACAGCAGTGCTCTGCAGATGCGAATCAAATATTAGTGTCTCTGGCTTACTGGAGGGTGGCTGGACCAGAGGGAAGGTGGGAGGGCTCTCAGTCTAGACCTGCTATGGGATTTGGGGCAAATCGTATGCCATATTTGGGCTTCAGTTTCCTTCCCTCTCTGTAAATAGAAGGAGTTTGATTAAAGAGGGGTTTACAAATTACGCTTCTTGGAGTTTGAGGGTCTTTAAGGGGTGCCTTGGGAGTGTCTGAGGGGTGAACCAGAGAAGTTCCATCCATACTGTGTGCCACGTGAGGTTTGATTGTTTAAAAAAGGAAAAGGGTCTTTGCTAAATAAAAGTGAAAATCTCTGAATAGGATGAATCACCAATGATGCTGTTGTTGGAAAAAATTATAGTTGTAATTATAACAAGCATTTATCAAGGGCTGAGTATACATCAGGCATTGTGCTCGGTGTTCTACATGGAACGTCTCATTGAAATTGTAGAGTGCCCTAGGAAGTGTAGGTATTATTATTATTCTCGTTATACAGATGTGGAAATAGAGGCTCAGAGAAGGTTGAATAACTTGCCCAAAGTTAGAGAGTCTAGTAAGTGGCCGAGCTGGGAGTCAAACCCAGGCCATGAGGCCCAGAGCCCTCACTTGACCATGACCTTCATCTTGAAGCTTTCCCATGGTTCCATCTTCTCTGGGCCAACCAACCTTGGGAAGGGCACTAGGCACTGATGAGGGCGCATGGCTGACTTGGGGGAAGAAGGCTGCTTGTTGTCTTCCTTTGGCTGGAGCGTCACCTGGCCAAGCAGTGCCCTGGAGCAATGTGGCCATGTCCCAGGCCTGGTAGACTCCAGGAGCAACGTATTTGTGTGCAAATCTCTCTCTGGTTTGAGCTAGAAATCTTGCCTCAGTTCAATTCTGAGTCCAAACTGATAACCCAGTTATCACCCATAAAATGGACTTCCATGTTACTAAATATTTCTCATGCACCTGATTTCCGGGGGCATCAGTCTTACGGTGTCTTTTACTGGATCATCCTGTGACGTCTCCATCAGTGTGGCTGTTTCCAGTGTGGTTAAAAATAACCCGTTTTTAAAACGCCAATCTTCTGCTGTAAGTGGGGCCAGACTCTGACTCGGGCCAGTAGAACTCATAGTTCATCCCTCTTAACTGGTCCAGGCTGAGACCAAAGAAGGAATCTAGGTGAGTGCCTTGAGAATTTGTTTGCTGCACTTCTTGAAGGCAAAGGCAACCGAGGGAGGGGGTGGACATGTTATGAAAAAGGTGGTCTATGAATCAGCAGCAGCAGCATCACCTGGGAGCTTGTTAGAAATACAGAACTTTGAGCCACACCCCAAACCTACCGAACCAGAACCTGAGTTTCAACAAGATCCCGAGGTGACCCGTGTGTGTGCTCATTGTAGTTTGCAAAGCAATGGTTGGTGGTTTCCAGTCCTACCGCTGGATAAAAATGCGAGAACTGTCAGGGACTTCCCAGGAATGCAGACCGCAAAGGGTGGTCCATCTGTTGCTGTTTTCAGCTCTGGTTCTCTCACTGGTCCCTCTCCGCCCGCAGCTCCCTAAACATCAGCGTGGGCGGGACGGGCATGTTCACCGTGCGGATGGCCCTCTTCCAGAACCCCACCTTCACGCAGCCTTACCAGGGCTCCTCGGTGACCCTGTCTACCGACGCCTTTCTCTACGTGGGCACCATCCTGGATGGGGGCGACGTGTCCCGATTCGCACTGCTGATGACCAACTGCTATGCCACACCCAGCAGCAATGCCACAGACCCCTTGAAGTACTTCATCATCCAGGACAAGTAAGGCCTATGGATGGAATTCGGGGAGCCCTTGGACTTGGATCGGGGAAGAGTACATCTTTATGTTCATTATCCTCTAGGTGAAATTAGCATTGCCATCCATTATAAATACAGGCACCAAACCACAGAATTATTAGCGGGGCACATGAAGGCATTTACCCTCATCAGTACTTTTTAGTTACTACGGTATTGGAATTTCTACTAGATCTTATTATTTAATGCATTATCGAATATATATACTTGTAAGCACATATATTTATATATAATAGATATGAAATATATAATGCCTATATCAAATGTTTTTTTATTATTTTAAGGACCATGTTTCAATTTAATTGGTTTCCTTTATAATCTTACATATTTTATCTTATGCATTCAATTTTTCATATAACTGACATGCTATGTTAGTTTCAGATGTACAACATAATATTTGATATTTGTATATATTGTGAAATGATTGCAATAAGTCTAGTTAAACATCTGTCACCACACAGTTACAATGTTTTTAAAAAGTTTCATGCATTTAAAACCTTATTTTTGGGGTGGAATGCATGGGCTTTACCAGATGACCCAGGGGGGTCTGAGACTCAGAAAAGTGTCATAAGCCTGATGGAAAGGCATGCACAGGGCCGGAGGAAGGCTGGCACCTGGCTGAGAGGAGTGAAGGGGAGGCACAGTCGGCCAGGGCCAGATGAAACACTGAGGGCATGAGTGTGTGGCTTTTGACTCCAGGCGTTCGAGAACGGTGAGCCACACTGTGAGCAAGGAGTTCACATTTTCATTCACGAATGGAACAGGTCTTTTGGAAGCTTACTGTGTGCCAGGCTTGTGAATAACACAGTGAACAGAAGGGACAGAAATCCCTGCCCTCAGACAGCTGTTGTTCTAGAGGAGGAGACTGACAGACAAAAGTGAAATCAGTAGCATGTTAGTGGTACAGAGGCCATAGAAAAACCCGGAAGCGGGGAAAGGAGAGTGGCATCCACATTCTGGTAGCGCAGTCGGAGAAAGCATCCCCGAGAGACGGTGACCAACTCCTTTCTCAGTTCTCTTGGAATCCGCGAGGTTCCGCCAGGGGAAAGTCTCGGCTGGGTGCCTATCTGAGCTTCGCACCTCTCTGTTATTTGCTAACGTCTTTTTGCAACAAAAAGAAAACAGAAGTCTGTTTTAGGGGCTTTTACAGTAAACTGTGTCTAACTAAAATTTAATAGTACTGTTCTACTTTGTATTTATTTGTCTGGTCATGTTTTGTTTACGGCAAGTGATACTTGTTTGCTGTTTGTGGTCATGAGCTGAAGATTCTTCTCAAAATAGATGTAGTTCAGTAAAAATGTAAGTAGATTTAAAGAAAAATAGCAAATAAATAATCAAAATACAGATGTTGGGAAACACAGGAAAACATTCAGGAAGGTGGTTACTAGTTAACGAAAAAAAGAACTGGAAAATTTGGGAAACATTGGCGTGACCTTGATTGGGGCATCGTGGAAATTTGGGTTCAAATCTTAACTTCGGTCGTTTTTAGTTCTGAGAAACAAGTCAGCTCATCTTTCTGGATATTCATCTTCTCATATGTGAAATAGGCATAAATAATACCTGCTGTGAGGGATTTTTAAGCTTTTTTTTTTTTTTCCGAGTGTAAAAGTATAGCATGTACATAGTGGAAAGCTTGGAAAGTTTTGAAAAAGAAGCAGGAAGAAATGGTGGGTGTGCCTGTGTTTTTCTGTCCGGGCATGTGTGGGAGCGGGGTTGTGGACCACCAGTCTAGGAAGGTGCCAGAATATTGCAGGATGTGAAAGGAGGGGACAAGTTGGGGAGACCCTTGGAGTGGCCAGAGCAGACACGGATGCCCTGCTGGGGCTGAGTGCACCAGGCCACGAAGGAGCAGGCTGGATGCCACTCGCTCTGCCTCTCATGAGGTGGGCCTGCTTCACCTCACGGGTTTTATTTTGCCAAGTGTAGTTTGCACTTCTGGAGTCAGATCTGAATTGTGGGGGACAGAGAGCAGAGCGTGAACACCACCCACAGAAGATCCCTTCTCGGTTCTTCTTCTACGCATCAGCATTCAACCCTTTTTCTAAATCCGAGTGAATTCTGCGAGAGTAGTGTGAAATAGCAGAGAGGGTGCCCAATTTGCCTGCCCAGAGTGCCCGCGTGCTGATCCAGCCCAGCACACGTGAGAGTCTCTACAGGTGCAATTTTGAGTTTCATTCATAAGTGTTTTGGGGTACAGTTGTGTGTGCGTGCAGGTGGATGCACACACTCCAGTCTGGTCTGTGGCCCTCAGTGCTCAGAAGTTTCCGTTGTTGAAATTAGTGCCAGGCACATAGTGGAGTGCCAACAAATGTCAGCTAATGATTCCTGAATGGCGTTTCCTGGGAAATCAGCAAGTGCTAACTTGAGGGTAATTTCGACTCTGTGCTGATGGCATTTTTACTTTGGCATCATATGTATGTAGCACCTACTGTGTGCCATATACTTTAATAAGCACTTTGAACATTTAACTTGTTTAATCATGGCAACTATCTTGTGATGTGGTTTACAATTATTATTCCTTGTATACAGAGAGGGAAGCTGAGGAACAGAGAGATTAAGTAAGTTGCCCAGGGTCGCACAGTTAATAGGTAGTGGAGTGAGACTTGAACCGGGGGAGTCTGGCTCCAGAGTGTTTGCCTAACCAACAGCGTTATGTGATGTAACCCTCACAGCTGTCCACGCACCGAGGACTCAACCATCCGAGTGGTGGAGAACGGGGAGTCCCCACAGGGCCGATTTTCCGTCCAGATGTTCCGTTTTGCCGGAAACTACGACCTGGTCTACCTGCACTGTGAGGTGTATCTCTGCGACAACATCAATGAAAACTGCAAGCCGGTAAGTCGCCTCCCTTCCCTCAGCCTGCTGGCCCCACCCTCCCCCTCGCCCCTCTCCCCACGCCAAAGACATTTGGCCACAAGCTATATAAGAAAAAAAAACACAAATATTTCTGCTGTGTTTCTTCTTTAGCGCAAGGACAGAATGAGCAGTAAGACGAGGTGTGCGTGGCCAGGCAGCAGCCCTGAGCTGCTGGGAAATCAGGTGGACCAGGGCAGGGCAGCAGACTGCTAAACGCTCCGGCTTATCTGCAAGCCTGTGTTATGACAATAGAAACTGACGTTTGTAAGCACTATGTGCAACTTACATGTGCTAACGTTTAATGCTTCACAGCAGCTCCCTAAGGGAGATATTTAACTAGCCTCTTTATCTTTATGGGGAGAGAAGTTCAGAGAACTTAAATGGCTTTCCTAAGATCATACATCTAGCAAATGGTGAGTGGGGACATGAACCTGGGTATACAGATCTCCTGACAACTCCTGCCTCCATCGTCCTCAAGCCCCAGCTGGCCCGCTCCCCATGACAGGACCACATTCAGTTTCCCTCATGGAAGGGTTTCTTTGTCGCCTTCTCCCTGCAGACCTGCTCCGGGACCAGAGTCCGCACTGGGGGCAGCATAGACCAAAGCCGTGTCCTGAACCTGGGTCCCATCTCACGGAAAGGTAAAAAGGCCACTCCCTCCTGCACGTTCCTGCGAGGAATGCTCTCTGGAGATGAGGAGGGTGACAGAACCTGGCATTTGAGATCTTACTGGGATCTGAAGAACTGGAGCAAGTGAATTCTCTGGGGCAAAGTGGATTATAAGCTGCCTTCCTTTTGCCAGTTCTCATTATGTTCTTGTGCCTACTGTGTGCCAGGCCTGGTGCTAGTGGTTGGGGATGTAATGATGAGCAAAAACCAATACAGGTCAGGGTCACACGAAGCTTATGGACCAGTGGAGAAGACATCATTCAAATAATTATATCTAATCATGCATTACTTAATGGTGGGGATACGTTCTGAGAAATGCACCGTTAGGCGATTTTGGAATTGTGCAAACATCATAGAGTGCACTTACACAAACCTAGATGGCATAGCTACTGCACATCTAGACTATATGGTACTGATCTCCTGGGGACCACCGTCATAAATGCAGTCTGTTGTTGACCGAAATGTCATTATGCAGCGCATGACTGTATATGTGTGTGTGTGTGTGTCTATGTAACTGCAACTGGGATAAATGCAATCAAGAAAATGTATTAGGATCTCTGAGCCCTTACACCGGGGGGATAGGCCCAGTCTGGAGGATTGGAGAAGAATGGAGCTGAGATTTGGAAATTGAGGTGGGACTAACTAAGAGGAGTCAGGGAAAGGTGGGAACGGGGAGGGAATCCCAGGCAGACGGTACAGCATGGGCAAAGGGCCTGTGGTGGGTGAAGCCCAGCCTGTTAGAGGAACTGAGAGAAGGCCCGGCAGGCTGGAAGGAGAAGGAGGAGGTCAGTGTGGGGTGAGCTGATACAGGCGGGGCCAGACCACGTGAGGCCCTATAGTTCTTTTTTATTTGAACTGAGATACAATTGACATATAGTTCCTGCTAAGGTTCTGGCCCTTTCTCCTGAAAGCACTGGGAGCCCCTGAAGAGTCCACAGCAGGGGAGTGACAGGGTCAGACTGGGGTTTCAAAGAGACCACTCTGGCTGCAAGGAGAAGAGCAGATAGGAGGGGCTTCTCCCAGGCTCCTTGCCAACTGCACGCTGACCCTTCTCTTTCCTTCGGCAGCTGTCCAGGCCGCAGTCTCGAAGGCTGCTTCCAGCAGCTTGGGTAAGTTCAAGTCCTCTTTGCAGAGGAACCTGCACCAGAACCTTCCTCTGGGGCTTTTATTCCATGGGCCCGGGGTGTGCTGGAGCACTGGGCCTGCTGGCCCTGAGCTCTGAAGGGGCGACTGCATCTGTGGAAACGCCCAGACCTTGGGCTGTACATATGCATGTCTACCCGTGCTGTCTCACGACAGTGCATGCGTGCACACAGATGCAGGCACACATGGACATGCACGCAAGAATGGACATCATCCAGACACATTTGCACACACACAGCAGGTCACGTGCGTGCATTCATATCTGCACACGCGGATGCCCAGACAGCTGGAGTTGCCCGTATGTACAGACACACACATTTGTTACAAACCCACATACAACAGACAATCACACACTCTAGACCTGCACCTTGGGAACTTCCTGAAGCTTCGTGGCTCATCTCTAACACCTTTTTCAGGATTCATTCAACAGGGGACAAGTACATGTTGAATGCTGCTGTGTGCACCATGCTTAGTGCCAGGATGAACACAACAGACAAGCGCTAAACTCTATTTCTCTGCTCCTCTGCTCCTCTGACCATAAAGGCCAGGAACTAGCAGCATTTTTATGGCCCTTGATTTGCATGGCCACCGAAATTTCCTGAAAATTTGGATGAAAAGTGAATCCATGTAACTGTTACCCTTCTTGGCTCTTGGCACCTAGATCTGATGGGATTTTTGAACCAACCTCATGTTTGACCTGAGCTAGTTCAACCCAGTACCAGTGAGCTTGGAGCCAGAGAGTCAAGTTGTTCCTAAGAGGCTTGCCCTCTGTGAATATCCCCCAAGATTGCCAAGGATGGTTGAATAGGTTGGGCACTGCACAAGAGTTTCCTTTTGAGGGGATACCAAGCCTAGTGCTTGAGGAAGGGCTGCCTTTTTCAAATTGGCCCACCAAGCAAGGAAACTTTTTCTGTTTTTCCATCCAAAGTGAGCACCTTTTTCTAATTGGTTTTCAGAGCAGATAAAGAGAAAACCTCCTTTTTCTAACTGATCAACCCTGAGAGGGTATCCTTTCCTAATAGGTCAGTCTAGAGGAGGCATCTTCTGATAATTTTGCACAAAGGCTCATCAGTGCCAGTAGCAGCCCCGTAATTGCGTTTCTTTCAGGGCTTCTGAAGGTCTGGCTGCCTCTGTTTCTGTCTGCCATCTTGACCCTGATGTCCCAGTGATCATCTGTGGGAAACCCCGAGCTCTGTGGCTACCACCTCACTTCCTGCTGGCTGCAGAGGCGATGCAGGCTGGTGCCCCAGCCTCAGGAAAGGGAGCACACACTTCAGTCAGCCTGCTCCTGTTTTCTCTCCTTTAATCTTTGCTATCAAAAAACAGCCTGTGTCTCTAAATGCTGCCTGCTCTCCAAATGGGACTTATGATGTGTCTGTGTATGAGGCCCCTGTCTCCTTAAAGAGTGTGGCAAAATAATAATAATCTTAAAAGCTCAGTCTTTGAAGTCATTTATTTATTCAACAAGTGTTTATTGAGCATCTACTATATATAGGCACTGTCCATGGTGCTGAGGATTCTGAGGTGAGACAAACCAGACTCCATGCCAGCCCTCATGGAGTTCACAGTCGGGTCAGAGAGACTGGGTTCAACTCTGGTTCTGCTGTGTGACCTTAGATAAAATACACAATGTCTCTGAGCTTCATCCACCCATCCATTTATTCATTTATCCACTCATTCATTCACTCAAGAGATATTTTCTGAGCCAGCCCTGATGGCCTAGCAGTTAAAGTTCGGCACGGTCCACTTTGGCAGCCTGGGTTCGGTTCCCTCGCATGGATCCACATCACTCATCTGTCAGTAGCCATACTGTGGTAGTGGCTCACGTAGAAGAATTTACAACCACACAACTATGTACTGGGGTTTTGGGAGAGAAAAAGGAAGAAAAAAGAGGAAGACTGGCAACAGATTTTAGCTTAGGGCAAATCTTCCCTTGAAAAAAATATATTTTGGGGCCGGCTCTGTGGCGGAGTGGTTAAGTTCACACGCTCTGCTGTGGCGGCCCAGGGTTCGGATCCTGGGCGTGGACATGGCACTGCTCATCAGGCCACGTTGAGGCGGCGTCCCACATCCCACAACTAGAAGGACCTGCAACTAAGATATACAACTGTGTACAGGGGGTGTTTGGGGAGATAAAGCAGAAAAAAAAAGGAAGATTGGCAACAGTTGTTAGCCCAGGTGCCAATCTTAAGAAAAAAAAGAAAAGAAAAGAATGTATTTTTTCTGAGCACCTACTGTGGCCAAGCACTGTGCTAGCTGCTGGGGATTTAGCCGCGAACAAGTCAGACACAACCCCTGCCCTCCTGGAGCTTATGGTCTGGGGGGAGGGAGGACCTGAAAGAGTGATTACAAGGGTGTCAGGCACTGCAGAAACGGAGGGGATAATGGGGCTGCTGCTTCTGTATAAAGGGGATAATAAGGGACACCCTTGCAGGGTTCATTCAGTTTTCCAGAAACATTTCTTTGAGCACCCAGTATGTGCCAGGCACTGTGCCAGGTGCTGGGGAAAGACTAGTGAATCAGCAGACGCAGTCCTTGCCTTCAGGAGTCTCACAGCCCTTAGAGGGGGTGGACCTGGCGCATCCTAGGGACCCCCTCCCTCCCATGCCCTTCTCCCTGCCAGTGCAGAAGATGTCGACCTGTTGACAGAGCTGCAGCAGCAGCGGCGGGGGCAGACCTATGACCCCCATTGGGAGGGGAAGTTTTGCAAGGGGCCCCGCCAGGGGGCTCCTTGGAGACACAACCAGAGACCAAGAAGTGGCTGGGCCCAGGAGACCCAGATACCCAAGGGTGTTTGGACTTCTTTGCCAAGTGGACCAAAGGTAGCTGATGCTGAGGGAAGTGTCTGCGCTGACGCCAGCTGCCTCCCTGGACTCCAGCTGTGGCTTTCCAGGAGCGTCAAAGCCCTGTCATGTGATTAGAGCCTCCTGCCCCCGGGGGAAGGCACACGTGGGCATCAGCAAACGGGGGCTGGGGGCAGCGTGTCTTGAGTCAAGGGACCTCTTCTCACAGGCAGACACGCACCAAATCCCCATGTCTGCTGCCTTTATGTAAGAGCTTTCCATAGGAGGACCGCGGTGCTGAGCCCGGCCCCGTCCGTGGCCAGGCCCTGGTCAGTTGAGGCTAGCTGGACTGTGTGCAGATTCATCTGTACTTTGATGCAGGTACAACAGAACATAAAGAAGGATAAAAACAAAAGCCATGGAAAAGAAGGCACATGAGAATGGATTCTTCTGTCCCTCTGTTCCTTATGTTTCTCCTTTCCTTTCTTGTTTTCTCTGGGTTAGTTTTTCAGCTCAATATTCAATAGACATTTGGAGTATAAATTTAATGCCAGGCACTTTTACAGGTGCCAAAGAAACAGCAAGTAACCCAAACAGAGCCCTTGCTGGTAAAGAGGTTGTGTTTAAAAGGAGGATACATTTAAACAGCAACTATGTGATATGTCAGGTAGTGGCCAGCACTTTGGGGGGGAAAAAAGGAAAGGAGAATAGAGCTATGGGGGTGTTTTTCTACACAGGATGGTCAAGGAAGTTCTCTCTGATAAGCAGAGGCTGAGAAAAGTAAGAGAATGAACCAGGGGGATATCTGAGGCAGTACATTACAGGCAGTGGGAACAGCAAGTGCAAAGGCCCTGAGGCAGGATCTTGGGTCTTTCCACAAAGGTTTGATTAAGTCTTGGACAGCTATACATTTGAGGCATTACTCACAAGAGAGAGTCTGGAACACATATATTGTGATTTTTTTTTCCATTTGTTTACTCAACAAGTACTTACTAAGTGCTCATTAAAACTGCAAAGACAGGATCCCTGTCCACAAAGATCTTACAGCCTTCAGAGGGAGACAGATAAGTTGGCAGGTAATTGAGTGTGATTGTAATCAGCCCAGAGAGGCATAGAAGCAGAGAAGAGAAGGACAAGCCAGCCTATGGTGTTTAGGAAAGGCTTCCTAGAAGAGGTGAACCTAAACGATAAGTAGTAAGAGGCTGGGCATCGTATGATCCAGGCAGAGGAAAAAGCATATGCAAAGGTTTGGAGGTGGAGAAGAGTTCAGAGAACCACACATTGGGTGGAGCATAGAATGTGTGAGAGAGAAGCTGTAGATGAGATAGGAGCTGTGAACGGGGGTCAGATCCCAGGAAGCATAGAGTGCCGGGAATGGGGGATAATCCTGAGAGATGATACTGTGGCATCTGGCTTCAGGGGAGAGAACAGAATCAAAGGGGACAAGAATGAAAGCAGGGAGACCCATTAGGCAGCTGTTAAAATCGCTCTCGTAAGAGATGATGGCTGCCTGAATTAGGGGTGTTGAAACAGGGATGAGGAAGGAAGGATACATTCAAGAAATACTTGAAAGGTTGAGTGGCAAGATTTGGTGATTATTGGAAACGCGAGGCTGAGGGACAAAGGAAGGAACCAGGTTTCCAGCTTGGGGGCCATTGATTAAGATAGATGATGCAATGAGGAGGGAGAGATTTAGACGGATTGGCAAGTTCAGATTCGGACCTGCTGAGACAGGTGCCTCGAGCATCTCAGCCCCAGCAGAGAGGTCCAGCAGGCAACTGGGTAAATGGACCTGAAGTTCAAGGGAGTCGTTAGGAGTAGAGACACAGATCTGAAACTCAGCATTCTGGGGATGGCACTAGAAATCGTGGGATAACTTGACACCTCCCAGGGAGAATGTATGGAGTGAAAAGAAAAATGGGACTTATCAGCACTCTCAAGGACAGCTGGAGGAAGAGGAGCCTGAGCATGAGAGTGATAAATCACAGGTATCCAAGAAAATCAAGACAAGAGCGTACAGGGGAGTCAAGGAAATGCAGTGTGCCCAGAGGAAGAAGCGAAAAAAAATCCATGGACAAGAGAACAGAAGAAATGCCCAGTGGGCTTGCCTATGCGATGACCTTAGCAGGGCAGTTTTAGCCATGTGGTTCCGAATGGAATGGAGAAGTCATAACAGGGATGGAGGAACTGACTCTGAAAAGGAGGAAGATCACCTTATCAGAAGTTGGGGGAGGAAGTGGGCATTTATATGTCTATAAGGGAAGGAGACACAAAGGTGAATGAGGTCAGGTGTGGTGACATAAATTTTCTTGAAGTAGGATGCAAGACACCTGCTGAGAATGGGGTGAGGGAGGGAGTAAGTGGGGAGTGATGGCTGCAGAGACTGTTTGAAAGGATGGGGAAGGTTGAGAGCGGCCACTGGGGAGATTAGAATGAGCACCTGGCCAAAATTAGTGGATCAGTGGGCTATTTGGTGGGCCCAGACGGATTTCAGAATCCTGCATTTGTGATTGTTGTAAGCTCCACATTTAGGGGATTTTTCTCCAAATGCACTAGGAATAGAGAGAGTGGCTTGTAGCACGTTTTCTTTGTCCGGGTTGAGATTTTGCTGGAAGGTGTTACCAATGCCAGGAACCCTATGCTCCCTGCCCCTAGTAGCCATGGCTTCTGAAAGAATCCCAGAGTAACACAGAAGAATCAATGGCTACTTGTTCTGCAAAAGCTTGACTCTTATCAACTCCGTGATATCTACCATGCGACGAAAGCCAGGTCCAAGCCTGGGGTTTAAAAGTCCAAGAGGTACAACCTCAGTTCCATACTGTCCAATCTCTGGAGTAGCCCACGTATCAGAGGGATGGGAGGAGAGGCTGTTCTGATGCTTATTTTGTCCAGGGGTCTTGTCTCTCTGTTGCTATTCGATGATTCACCATCACCCAATTGGCTCTTTCAGACTCCTCAACGTTGAGTATCCAAAGTCGGGTACATGCTATGGGCCTACAATGGGAAACACCCATCCCCTCTTCCTGATTTGTTCCCTATAACTGGCTCCAAGCTGAGTGGCATCCGGACAGAGGCAGAAGTGTTCTAAGGGGATTAGCTAGGAACACCAGGTAAAATCAGAAGTGCACTATGCGAACAAGTGCCTGTCTGATTTCTCTCCACTCCCATTTGGGTGTTAAGCTTCCTCTGGATTAGTGCTTGCTTTCTGGTAATAGACACGGCACTAGCTTCATTGGTTTATTGTGGTGATTCAGCATGAGAAGAAATGGGTGAGCAGCACTCAGCGTGCCCTGGGTGTTCAGTAGCCACTCCTATTGTTTACGAAGAAGGATTTGTGTGAAAGGGAGACTGCTGGAAAGGTTTACAATAGGGAGGGGAGGTGGCCCTCCTTTGTGGTTAATTGTTTATCTTCTCTCCATCCCTCAAGTTTAGCACGTGCCTGGGAGATTGAATCCAGGGACACCTCATCCCCAATTGCAGGGAGCCACCTGGGTGAGAAATTGCAATAAAAGGACGGTCCACAGCAGGCTTGCATTCCTACGGCTGGTCAGAGGAGGAGGACGCTGTTCTCACCGAGGTAAGTCCTGCTTCAAGCCCAGCGGGCTTTCTCCTGATCCTTTGGGGCTTCCCCTGACCCTTGACACATTGGACTTGCTAGGGATTTTTGTTTCTGGAAATTTTCAGAATCCCACAAAGAGTTTGGACCCTGGCCTTTGTCCAGTGCCCCAGATATCACTCTTTGTCCAGCTCAACCATGAATCCAGCCACCTGCCCCCTCCCCCCTGTCCCTGGACACCCACCAGGAAGCTAGACCTCTACTTGATGTCTCATCTCTAAGAATTACCAGTCCTGGGTGCTCTCTCATAACATACTCATGATCCCTTCCAGAAATAGATCTCTATCTTCAACTGAAGTCTTCCGGAGGCTATAAGAAGCCATCCAAAGTTTTGCCCATTCAAGGGAAGAGCTTCCCAGACGAGGAAATATTATTTATTCGAGTGTCGGTAGGCTCTTCACAGCTCTTTGTTCCTACAGCCCCCAATTTATCTATTCATTCATCCCTCAAACCTTGACTGAGCACCCTGTGTGCCAGACACCACTAGGAGCAAGCATGTGGGTCTCAGGCTGACATGAAGTCTACACACATAGAGGACACTCGGGGGGTCTCTTAGCCCAGTGCCTGACACACAGAACTAGGGAAGGGCAGCCATTCACATTGGTTATTGATCGGCTGAGACTGGCACACAGCACAATGTTATCCCCTTGGCAAGTCTCCTAGTCCGATTACCCCATCTCCTTTCTGCATGTCACGCCTGCTTTAAACATGCAGCCCTCTGTGAAGAAGTCATCATCAGTTTCTGAGAACATGGGCCTCGGGCCTTCAGCAATCTATTTAACTTCTAGAACAGTGATTGCACATAGAGGAGCTCAGTAAATAATTCTGGGGTTAATGT
This sequence comes from Equus quagga, assembly GCF_021613505.1. NCBI lineage: Eukaryota > Metazoa > Chordata > Mammalia > Perissodactyla > Equidae > Equus > Equus quagga. The sequence continues at coordinate 15,425,979 of NC_060273.1, read as the reverse complement.
CCTCTGTGTCTCAGCTTCTTCATCTGTAAAATGGGGGCAAAATCATAGTACCTTGCAAGGAGGGTGGTTCGGAGCCTTAAATGGGCTAAGGTATGCAACAGGCTTAGTCCAAGTCACGGTGCTGAACTGACGTGAGTTTCCTCTTATCCTTGCATCCAGAGGAATGACCTCCATTGCCCTGATTGAGTCTGGGTCTTTCCTTTCCCCTAGGTACATGAAGAGTCTGCACGCTGCAGAGTGACCAGCGTGTCTCAGCCCTTGGAAAGGATGGCGAGCTCTTGCGTCCTGTGGCTGGCCTTGGCCTCCTGCATTCTGACCCTGGCATCTACACAGCAGCAAAGTGAGTGCTCTGTTCACCTGGCACCTCAGACACCCAGCACTACCTGGACAGTGAGCAGGGCAGTGCAGAGAAGGCAGTTCAGAGAAATCCTTTCAGAGTCCGCAGGAGGAGAAGGGGCGTGTTTAAAGGAAAGACCCAGAAACTAGAAGTCAAAGGGAACAAGATGAGAGAAACCGAAACTGAGTCCCCATCTCTCGAAGAACCAGATCGGAAATTCCCCCGAAAGGCCCCGTGGGAGCCAGTTCACGTAATTTCCCAGGCCCACATATGGGGGAGGCAGAGAGCCAGGTTCATGGGACGTGGATCACCCAGTCACCCTGTGCCCTTGTTTTGACAAGCGCCTTCCCCTCCCTCCATATCCGTTTGCTCATCTGTAAAATGAAAAGACTGGATTTAGTGATCTCTCCGTGTTCTTCCAAAGATCTGTGGATTGGGCATCTTCAATGCTTGTGGGAAGGGTTCTCAGGCTCAACACCAAGATGAGAATTTCTGCCCCTGTCACCTATGGAGGGGACTGGGGGGCAGGGACTCAGCTCATGGCCTCCCTTGGGAAAAGACAGTTTGTGCAGGAGAATAATCCAAGAATAGCAAGCGCAGCCACTCCTTTCCTTAAAACAAGTACATACGCAAACAGGGCTCAAAAATCTCTTTCTCTGAAAAGTCCCTCTAATGTGTGTTATGAGAATGTGACCCCGTGCGTGCACGTAGTTCGTCACCCAGGCACTCACACTATTCAACAAGTCAGGACTAGGGGACAGAGCTGCCTTGAACTCCAGGGACCCAAATGCTTGGCATTTTACACCTACTATCTCATTTAATCCTCTAATAATCCTTTAGAGCTTTAATTTCCAAAACGGAGCTTACATACACCAGGATGACGGTGGGGGTGCATGGCAAATTCTTAAGGAATTTTTTGATGGCTCTCCGTATTTTTTTCATGTGTCTTAAAAAAATATAACTTGTACATCATACCTATGGTATCACAGATATTATTCCTTAGGATGAAACAAATTTATAAAGAGAGTCATTGAAAGAAAAGTGTTAAGTACATAAGAGGACAGGCAGACACAGGTGCAACAAAAGGTGTGACTAAGGCGTGGGAATAGATGGAGTTTGGGGACCCCTTGCTCACAGGTGTTGTCTTGCAAATGAGTCTCAGGGGAGTTGAAGCACCTGCCAGCAGGTGTGGAGCTGGGGGGTACTCCTGGCATCTAGTGAGAAGAGCACAGGGATGCTGTTAGCCATCCTACGAGGGAACGGACAGCCCCACAACACACAATGATCCCGCCCCGAACACCCATAGCGCTGAGGTTAAGGAATCTTGTGTTAGATCTGTATCTACTGATACTGGAAAAATGTCTGTGATATAGTAAGCAAAAAATTCAAGTGGACATAAAAGAAGCTGTACAGCATTAAACACATTTTTACTTTTAAAAATCCTCTATTTTAAATATATGCATAGAAAGGGTCTGAAGACTATACAACACATTTATGATTACTTCTGGGGATGGAATGGGCTTATGACAACTTTCATTTCTACTTTATTTTAATGATGTTTGAGGTTTTTCCAGTGAGCCCATATTACATTCATAGTGAGAAAAACAAATATCGGTCACTGTGTATGGTTGCACAGGGGAGCACTGCACAACTCCAGGGGAGAGAGCCACTGAGCTCAATGTGAACGATGCCCCCTGGGGTTGTGCAGGGTGGAGACTCTGATGTTCTTAATGCCTGTGAAGTACTGCACACAGGCCTCATTATTGTTCTGACCCCAAGGTGATGAAGGCTGATATTTAGTTAACAGATTGTGTGCCTCATGTCCTCATTAGGGTCCTTAGCACATCCAAAACAACGTGTGTCGGGGGATAAAAATCCTGTAGGCCCTGGGGTTGCTCAGTAAACCTGAGCACGCTGTTGCATTCCAGTTTCCACCAGCAGCAACTCCTATGGACCCGACTTGGAGTGTGGAGCTCCCGGCACGACAGAGGCCCAAGGCTGTTTTGACCCCTGCAAGAATTACACCTTCCTGAATGAATCTTCCCGAAGCTCAGAGAACACAGAAAGAGGGCAGATGTGTGACAGCGACCTGAGGGGCTGGTACCGTTTTGTGGGAAAAGGAGGAGTGAGGATGCCAGAGACCTGCGTCCCAGTGTACCGATGCCACACGGACGCCCCCATGTGGCTGGAGGGGACCCACCCCACCCTCGAGCAGGGCATCGTCAAGCGCACTGCTTGTGCCCAGTGGAGTGGCAACTGCTGCCTCTGGAAGACCGAGGTGGAGGTGAAGGCCTGCCCGGGTGGGTACCACGTGTACCGGTTGGAGGGCACCCCAGCATGTGCGCTGAGCTATTGCACAGGTGAGTGGCAGGGACCCTGGAGTGCAGCTGCCGGCAGGGGGGCTGCCCAGTGAAACGCCCGGGGGGTGGTCAGCAGAGAGAGTGGAGCAGGTCAGGAAGAGACTAAGCAGAACAGCCTCGACCCAGCTCCTGCCAGTTACTGCCCAGCGTCAATCCCGCCCGGGGTTACCAGGTCTTCCAACACGCCAAGGAAAGCCAGAGATTCATTTTCCAGGGTGAAGGCTCCTGATGGACCCAGATGTGTAGCACAATACTGAGAACTGAGGCTCCTTCATATTTAGGTTCCATTCGGGCAGTTTAATTTCTCTCTCTGAGCTTCAGTTTTCTGGTCTGAAAAAAATGGATAATGGCAAAAATAACAGCTAATGCATAGAGCTTACAGTGTCCCTGCTCCTAACCTACGCACTTTAGAGTATTACCTCATTTAATCCTCTCACCAGCTTCCTGAGATAGGTACTATCTAACTACCCCAGATGAGGGCTCGGGGGGCACAGAGAGGTCAAGCAGCTCTCCCAAAGTTACAAAGCTGGAAGGTGGAATTTGAACCCAGGTACTCTAGCTCCATGATCCATGTGCTTAACTGCTCTGCCACCCTGTCTCATTCAGTTACCATGAGAACTGAATGAACTAACGCATGGAAGGTACTCAGAAGCATTAAGATGGCAGCCTCTGGGCCCTCACTTCCCTGGGCTGGGAGTCAGGGAATCTGAGCCTGTGGTTTGACCCTTCCACTAAGTATCGCACAACCTCAGGCGGGAGTTCTGTGCCCTGGTAGAATGACAGGTTGGCCCTGGTGGCCTCGGGTCCTCCCTGTTGTGCATCCTCATCCTCTGCCTCCATGCCTCACCCCCTAGACCCCACCACTGAGGAGGCCAATTGTGGGAAGGACCGTTACCCGGAGGATTTTGTCAACGGCACCTGGAACTGTGTCTGCAGAAAAGTCTGCAACAGCTCTGGTGAGTGGCTTAGGGGGGCCAGGCAGTGGGGACGGTGCTGGTGGAGGCTGGCCTGAGTGAACAGGGCAGCATGGAAGGAGCTTCAGAGGGTCAGGATGGGGTGTGGACCAGAGTCAGTGGGGATGGAACTGAGGTCAGGGAATGTGGGTTCTCAAAGCCAGTGGATTTACAAGGATGAGAAGGCAGGGATGGGACAAATTTCCAGGTCAGCCGCTGGACCCCAGCCTCAGGAAACAGCTCTGGTATGAGTGGGCTTCACCCAGGAGGGACAAAGGAACTGAGGATGAGAGCCCTGCACGTGTGAGAGCTGCGTTCAAATATCAGGAGAAGGGCAGACTCCTGTGCTAGTCCTGGATTTGCCATTGTAGTGGCCTTCAGGCCTGGGACAAGTCACCTACCCTCTCTGAGCCTTAATGTCCTCATCTGTAAAATGGGGATGAGAGAATAACAAAAATACCCACCATACAGGGCTTTTATGAGGATTAAATCAGAGCAGTCCAAATGGGGGCTCGGGAGGTGATGATTTCTCATCCCAGGAGGTAAGCAAGCAGAGGCAGATGACCCATGGGTAGGGATGCTGTAGATGAGCCCTAAGCCCTGGAAGGGGGTTGGATGAGCTTCCCATTAAGATTATTTCCTCCCCTCCTAGGACTCTGACTCTTGCCCTTGGCACAAGCATGCCTTCCTCTGAGCACACTCTCAGTCCTTGTGGAAGAGAGAGTGTCTGGGAAGAGGGACAAGAACGAGCATATGTTTGGAAAACTGGACTGGAGTGTGGATGAGGTGCCTGTGTGCGCCTGGCAGGAGGCGCGTGGGGATGAGGGGTGGGAGCAGGAGGGGAATGACTCTGCTCTCCTTGAAGGCTCTCTCTGCTCAGTGGGTGCTCATTGGGTCAGGGCTCTTTCCTGGGTTTTGGGGCATCACTGAATCAGACGTTGGGTTTTGGAGACACCCTCCCTGTACTTGGATGGGCTCCAAGGGCATCCTTGGCTGAGTGAGTGAGCAGGTGGCTTGCCTCATGTCTCCACTGGGGGCTATTCAGTGGGTCCTCATTGCTTCTGACACAATCCTTTCACGATCTGGCTTTTGCTTGCTTCTCTGTCTCCCACAGTTCCACGCCCCCCCCCCCATTCTAAGTTCCTATACGTCTGAACTCTGCTCTCCCGTAAACACGCCATCCTCTCTCTCCCATCGCCATGCTTTTGCCTCTGCTGGTCCCTTAGCCTGGGGTACCCTCACCTGCTTATTCACCGACAAAACTCCTAACCAAGTTCTAGCCCTCTATGAATCCTACCCTGTCTTAACCAACAGACTTAGATATACCCTCTTGTGTGTCCCCTCTGCACCTAGAACGTACTTCTGTTAGTACTTTCATCATATTGCATTATAATAAGCTGTTGGCATGGTGGTTTTTTACACAAGATGAAGGAATCCTCATGAGCCAGATCCGTATTTTCTTTATTTCTGTGTTGAATGCGCCTAGCACATAGAAAAGGTGGTTAGTAAATATATGTTGAATCAATGCATTCATGAATACGATGGAAATGTTATTTCTCTTAATTTCCTATCTATCTCCCCTATCAGAATATTACCTCTGGAAGCGGGGAAATTTTGTCAGTTTTGATAAACATTGTATCCCCAGTGCCTAGAACAGTGCCTGGCAGATAGTGGATGCTCAAGAAGTATTTGTTGAATGAGTGTTGGATGAATGAATGAATGAATGAACAATGGCTCTGAACCTCATCAGATGTGCTGGCTTCACAAAGCCAGGAAGTGGGAGTAGTATGGAGCTAGTTTTGATTAGTTAGTCTAGAATGTGGGGCAGTCCTACTTCCCCAGAGACCCAGTCCCCAAGAGGAATCAGACACGAAAGCCCTCACCAAACCTGCACGTAGGATGCTTGGAAATCTTGGACCAAGGGCTTCTTCGCCAAACTCGCCTACTGCAAGCCCAGGCGTGAATCCCACCTGGGTCCCAGATCCCCTCTAGTCTACCCAAAGTCCTGGTGGGCAGTGTGGCTTTTCCAAAGGGTAGAGAATGTGGTCTCTGCTCACTGCTTCCAGACTCCTATCCACTCCACCTGCTCCCTCTTGACTTTCCAGATGACCAGTGTTTGCAGCCTCAGCTGGACTGTGGGGCCAAGGAGATCACGCTGACGCTAGACGAGCATCTGCTGGAATGCCTGGGTTTTGAGGACAAGGTCAGAGCCTACCTGCGGGACCATAACTGCAATAGCATCATACAAAGAGGAGAGAAGAGCTCCATGTCTGTGACCAGCCCTACTCAGGCTGGTGCCTGTGGAAACATTCTGGAGGTGAGGAGTGTTCATACCACTGCTGCCAGAGGGTGGAAGTTGGGCCAGTGGGGGCCATCTCAGTAGCTGCAAGACCTTGGGCAAGTCAATTTGCCTCTCTGGGCCTCTAGGCATATGTGAGATTATACATGTTGGTCCATGTAAAGAGTTTAGAACAGGTCTGATGCTTGAGCTCCATAAATGTAAGCTGTGATTATGATTTTTAAATTAGGGATCATGTGGGAGGGGCTCATAGAGGAGCAAGCATGGTGGTTCCTGACTCATCCCAAGGGTCAACGATTGCTCTAGTTTTTGATCTTGAGTCCTCACTCCCCTTCCCATGAAGTGTCAGTGCCACTGGGGGCAGAGGCCCATTTTGCCTTCTTGAGATCAGAAGGCAGGGTGGCAGCAGGACTGAGAGCATTGACTGAGGAGTTACACAGACCTGAGTTCCAGGTACCCCTATGCCCACGTCCACATAAACATATATTTGGTCTTTTTTTCACACCAAAGAGAAATGAAACCCATGTCATCTATAAAAACACTCTCTTCTTGGCCAATGATTTCATCATCAGAGACAACATCCTCATCAACTTCCAGTGCGCCTACCCACTAGACATGAATGTCAGCCCCGAAATTGTCCTGCGGCCCATTGTAAGGTACGGCATGGTAAGGTACAGCCCTTTGACCTGTAACGCTGACATCGGTCACACTCACTTCAAGCACAGTTTATGATGTCCACAGAATGCTCCCTCCCTCCTTCTGGAGCTCCCAATCATTGTATTGTTCATTCCACAAATATTTGTTGATCGTATATTAATGTTGAGCATGAACAAGGCAGACATAGACTGTTTTGTGGATATTAAAGATTATTATTATAAAGCAATGCAGGGACATGAAACAGTGCTAATTAAATATGCTAAGGAACAAAAACGCATGACAGTTTCATTTATCTTGAGGAAGAAAGGCATTAAACAACTAATTATATCAGTAATTATTTACAAGTGAGATGAATGCGCTGTGGGAGAAGCACACGGGGTGCTGTGGGATCAGGGAGCAAGGGTCCCTGACCTGATCTTGGTTGGGGGGGAAGGTGGGAGCAGGAAGGCCTCCCTGCAGATGTGGGATTTAAGCTGACATCAGCTTTGATCGGATAAACAGCACCCTCACTGCCCGCCCAGTGGCAATTTGGATGGAATTCCATTGGGCAGGGGCTTTTGTTCTATCCACTGTGCCTGGAAAGGGGCCCTGTTGAATGAATTCCTCAGCATTCCTAGACTTGCCAGAGGCCTTTCTGGGGTGTCAGAAATCCAAGGTGCCCTTCCTGTTCCCTCATGGCCTCCTGGGCTCACAGAACGGCGGGATTAGAAGGATGAGAAATTTTCTACTTCAGTGTTTTTCACACTACCTTGTGTTGGGGATCCAAGGTTCATAAAAAATAAAAGCCATTTATCTTGTTAAAAATTGGTGTCTCACTGAAGATTGTGGGGTGGAGGGAAGAGATCTGCTGCTAAAAATTGCGAACCCACAGAACTGGTCCCAGGCCCGTTCTACAGGTGACAAGACGGAGGCGGGCACTTCCAGTTATTCTGTGGGTGAAAGGGAGACGCGTCATCTGTGATGCAAAGAGGATTGGTGGAAATCCTGGAAACAGACTTGTCTGTCAAGTTTAGTGCCCAGAAGATAGTAAATGCTTGCTTTACACGAGTAATTCATTCAGAGATCAAAGATATGCCTTTGCCTTCATGACCTTATGCAAGCATGGGCTGGATCTATTTTGTTCTCACTGATCAAAACCTGATGGTTCCACCCTTGTGGTTTTCCTATTCTCAGCAACCTGACCATCAGTGTGGACGGGGAGGGAGAGTTCATTGTCAAGATGGCCCTCTTCCAAGACCAGGGCTACACCTTGCCTTACGAAGGGGATGAAGTTGTGCTGGACGTTGACTCCATACTCTATGTGGGTGTCATCTTGGAGAGCGGGGACGCCTCTCGGTTTAACCTGCTGTTGAGGCACTGCTATGCCACGCCCACTGAAAACAGGACTGACGCTCTGAAATACTTCATCATCAAAAACGGGTATGAGACAACTCTGGGATTATCTTTTGGCCTGAATGAGATTTTGGGGGGAAATAATCACCTCATCCCTGCCTGGCAGATGTGTAAACTGGCCTACCTCTTTTGGAAAATAATTTGGTATTACATATCATAAGCATACCCCTTGACCAAGGAATATCATTCCTGAAATTTTAGCCTAAAGCATTAATACAAAGTAGGTGGGCAGGGTAAAGAAATGCCAATTACTTTTCATTTCAGTATTTTTTATAACTTTGGAAATAGGTTCATAATTCAAAAATAGGGGGTCTATTAGGTAATGATGGACTAGTATACAGATGTTAATACTGACTGATCAATATGAAAACGGCATGACGTGTTACGGGACAAAACATTGAATATCGTTAGCTGGCAAAAACAAATGGAAAATGCATATCTAATGATCATGATACAAACCATAGTACTAACACCAGCTAGTATTGATCATTGAGTTTAGCTACATGCCAAGCACTGCGCTAAGCAGTACGCATGGATTATAAATGCTCTCATCAACCCTAGGAAGTGCATATTCCTGTCTCCACTCTACAGAAGGAAAGCGAGACTCAGTAAGGTTAAGTAATCTGCTCAAGGTCACTTAGCTGGAAAGTAGGTTGGCTGGATTTGAAACCAGTCTGTCTCACTCCAGAGACTGGACCCCCCAAAAGCTTAAACTATGTGGGCTTATGGATAACATCTTGGTGGAAACCTCCACGGTTTACTCCAACCTAAAGCAATAGAAAGTCTATGTCATCAGGATGGAGGAAACCTGGGGGCTCCCTAATTCTCTCTGATGCTCTTTTTATACTGGTCACAGATTAAAGATGCAGCCAAGGGCCTCAGGCCCCTGAGCTTTTCTAGAGTCAGACCCTTGCCCCTGTCACCCTCCCAGCTGCCCAAATCAAGAAGATTCCACTGTCCACGTGAAGCAGAATGGAGTATCCTCAGAAAGCCAGTTCTCAGTTCAGCTGTTCAAGTTTGTTGGAGATCATGACCTGGTTTACCTGCATTGTGAGTTTCATCTCTGCGATCCCCTTAATGAAAACTGCAAGCCGGTGAGTATCTCTTTGGACTGGACTATTCAGAGCCTGGCAGCTTGGTACATGATAGGCTCTCCGTATATATTTGTTGGAATTATGGATGGATGGAAGAAGAAAGGAAGGAAGGAAGGGGTGAGGAGGGAGGAAAGAAGGAAGGTATGGAAAAATGGAGGGATGGGTAGATGGATGGGAGGGAGGAAGGGAAAAAGGAAGAGAGGGAAGGAAGAAGGATGAATGGATGGATTTTAAGCCTCCTAAAAGCCTGAGTGTAAGCAATTATTGTGTCCCTAGGAGACAGATCAGTTGAAGGAGCCTGTCCACTAGGTCTCCTCGGCATAAGGCATATTTTAAATGATTATAATAATAGTTGACTTGTCTAGTGTCAAGAACTGTACTAAAACTTTCATATGCCTTATCTAATTTAATTCTCACAACAACCCTTTAAGTAGCTTCTTTCATCCACCCCATTGTACAGATGAGGAAACTGAGGCTCAGAGAAGTCCCTTGCCCAAGGAGCACACAGCTAGAAAGTATCAGCTGCCATGTGACTCCAGTGTCCATGCTCTTAGCCCCTATTTAGCACTGCCTGCTAATAGTTGGCACTCACTGAGTGCTTACTATATGTCTGTGTGTTGCATTTAACTTTCACAACAAGGAAGGCTATTTAAGAATAGTAGAGAGGTGAAGTCATTTGTCCCAAATTAGACAGCTAAATGAGAGTAGAGATGAGATTCAAACCCAGGTTTGTTTGACATGACAGTAAGAATCCTCTAGATTGAGAAAACCACAGCATCAGTTAGGGCCATATGAGGTGGGGCCCCATTCTTGGGCCAAAGCTGCCCATTGCAGGAACAGTCTGGATAGGAACTGTGTGTTTGAATTTTGATATAATGAGAATTCTCCATCCCCACAGTCTTGCTCAGGAAATCAACTCCGCAGTACAGAAGTGGTTATCAACTCAGCTCAGGTCCTCGATTTGGGACCCATCACTCAGAAACGTAAGTGGCTAAGTCCTGATGACAAGGCCAGTGGGCAAGTACCAACAGTTAACTGCAGATGCCTGGGGTCACCAACCTAACAACTGAGAACCTCTTCTGCCTCCTAAGTGTAGCTCCCACCAGTGAGTCTATCTTTCCGTGAGGTGCTTTGGGTAATAATAGTAGCATTTGCCAAAGAAATGAGGCTAAGCTCTCAGTATCCATCGACTTGTTTAATCCTCCCCTGATTTCATCCACTTGTCAGGTGAGAAGCTGGAAGCTCGGAGAGATTAAGCGACTCACCCAAGGTCGTCCAGCTCTCGAGCAGCTGGAGTTAGACTTGAACCCAGCTGGGTCTGATTCCATAGCATGTGTCTTTTCTGTATTCCTCCTTGCAGGTCCCCATAATTCAGTCTCTGTTGAGTGAAGTCTGAGTGTAACTAACTTTGTTTTCTGGTGAATGTGTTTTTCAAAAGCCAGTGACAGTATTCTGGAGCATGCTATAGGGGAAGCCTTCCAACTGCTCCTCAAATTGTCATCCATCCTACCCATGGGTAGCAGGACTGTCATGGTTTTTATGCCCATCAGAATGGAGGAGCCAAGAAACTCAGAAGAATGAAAGCACTTTTTCTGTCTTAGAGAAACTAGAATGCAGTAATGTTAATAATAGCAATAGTCATAATAATACTACTTTATGCCTGGCACTGGGCCAAACAAATGTATATGCATTGTGACATGGAATGCTCACACTAGCCTAAGGAGGTAAGCACAATTCCACTTCCATTCTCCAGATGAGTAAACTGAGGCTGTCTTGTAAAGAAGGCTCTGCCCTGAGTTGTCCTGTCCATTTACTGAGCCTTCAACTTGAAGCCTCGTGTTGTCACAGGGTAGCTGGGGGCTTAGGAACTTCCACTCTGGAATCAGATAGACAGCGATTCTAATCCCTGCTCTGCTACTTGCTAACAAGGTCAACTTGGCAAGTACCTTAACATCGCTGGGGCTCAGTCTCCTCATCTGTTAAATGGGAATGAGAATACTTGCCTGACAAATCTGTTAGGAGGACTAAGTTTCAAATGCATGAAAAGTATTTAGAAAGTTACCTGCCAAATAACAGATGCCTCCACCGTGTGGGTTGTCAGTGGCCGTGATCATCAGGTCCAGGAGGACTTGGAGGAGCTGTGGCCACAGTTCCACAGTCACAGGAAAATGACTGAGGAAACTCTCACCTTCTGCTCTTGTCTCCAGGTGCCTCGTCTGAACCTGTCATGAGCGGAGCCCCCACCACTGCAGGTGCATCATTTCTGCTGCCTTTCCTACAGCCCTCCCTCTCAATTCTCTCCTTCCTCTATTCAAGTTGGTGCATGGTCATTCAGCCCCTTTTGTGTGCCCAGGGCTGGGACCTGTGGACAATGAAATGAATCAGACCCAAGACTGGCTCTTAAGATGCCCACAGCCCAGCAGGGGAGCCAGCCATTTAACAACAAATATTTATTGAGTGCCTACTGTGTGCCAGGCATTGCTCTAGGCACGGAAGATATAATGGTAAACAACACAGGCCAGGTGCCTGCCCTCATGGAGCTTATGTTCCAGTTGAGAAATAGACAATAAATAGTTAACAAGGTAATTTAAAAAGAAAAGAGGATGATGTGATACAAAGTTACTGGCATGGGTAATAATGCCTTAGAAGTTTATTTCTCTCATACATGAATGAAGCTAGAAGCAAGATTCCAGGGCAAGTAGAGAGGTACCATGAAGTCTTCAAGAATCCAGGCTCCCTTCATGCATGGGGAAAGCTAGCTGGTAATGAAGAGAGGTAGGCTATGAAGGCATGGGTTCAGGGCCATCTGAAGAATTGCAATCCTTAGGAGAGTCTACCCAGACGTCCCATATTTCACAGTCCCCAGGTTTTTCCAACCAGGGCTCTGACATTGTAGCAGACCTGCCTTGACAGAGCATGCAACCATCCTTTAAGCTTGGCTATTCTTTTAGATCCTGAATTTGCTCCTCAGTTGTATCCACTCTCCTATTGCAGGAGATAAGGGCTTCTTACAACCTAGCTACCAAGGAGACCCTCTGGCTCTCTCTCTTGGCCCTAACAATTAAAACTCAGTTTCTCATCCTTCTGCAGTAGGGCATCACTACAATTTAGTAATAATTAACCAATTCCATTTCCCCTGGAATCAGGCCTGAATTATTGCACTGGCCAGAGAATTCCCCCTCAACAGAAATATTCTCTCAAGTCATTACTGGTGAAATTTTTAGCAATTAGTTTGCCACCTTGTAACCGGAACTACTCATGCTACACATATCAGTTGAGATTGGATTCTTAAAGAAAAAAGAATTTAGGCTCCTTCCAGTTCACCCCTCCACCATCCTTAGGGTTTGTCCATCATCTTCATGGTCCGTGGTGGCAGCTGGAGCTCCAATCTTCATATCTAGGCAGCAGGATGGCAGAAACATGGAAGAAGTCACTGAGTGTTAAGGAAAGTTCCTGGAAGCTGATACCTTATACTTCCACTTACATCTCATTGGCCAATGCTTAGTCACATGGTCATATCTGGCTGCAAAAGAAGCTGGGAAATGTAGTCTTTATTCTGGGCAGACATGTACCCAACCAAAGTTTGATGGCTCTATTAACAAGAAAGGAAGGAAGAATGAATATCGGAATGGATAAGTGGTCAGAAAAAATTTTTAGAGGAGGTGACATTAAACCAAATCAGAAAAGGAGCTGGCTGTGCAAATATTAGGGCCTAGAGGCAGATGGAACAACACTTACAAAAATGAGACAGTCATATAAGCAAATAAATGACAAGCAAGTAGATAGTGCAGAAGGAGCACATAGAAGAGTAATTAACTGTATTGGATAAGTTCAGGAAAGACTTTCAGCAGGTGGTCACATCTGAACGGGGTTTTATTGCATGAATTGGAGTTCAACAAGCAGACAAAATCAAGAAATGCATTTTGGACCAAAGGGAAAGCAATGCTATTAAGATTTTACTACCCCCAAAATGACCTATATTGGTGAACTCAGACATGAAAATGTTCTTTCCATCCTCAAATCCCCAAGTAGATAACAGTCTAAAAGTTTCCAGATAAGCTCAAGATAGCGTCTCCATGCTCAGTGCAAACAATCAGACAAGGGTCGGAAAGGTGGTGCTCATCAGAGAGGTGGTTAGAACTCAGACTAAAAGCACCTTGAGAGAGAGACCTCAGTCTCAGGTACTTCTTCCAATGTTTCAGGTTATCACAGAGCCTGGAACAGCCTGGCTTCCCGGGAGAGTTTGCCCAATTGACTAACTTCCAGGGTGGGCGGTACATTCTGGAGCCTCCTGAAAGAGGAGATCAATCTGATGTGTTAGCAGACCCACACAATAGGGCTCTTACGATTTTCGTGTTTGATGTTTTAGAGTTAGTTGAACATCAACTTAGATTGTATACTTATAAACTGGTTGTTATACACTAATATGTTTCTGAAAATTATGATATTCTTCTCTCTCTCTCCCTTCTAGGACATCAGCAAGTTACTTTGAAATTTGAGGGATGGGGAGAGTTACAATCTGGTAGTACGATGGGAAGGGGTATACATGCCTCTCCCAGGCCCCCCAGCACAAGGCAACAATAATCCAGGATCCATGATGTGCAGAAGAGATGAGATCCCGACCCTCCCAGATCTCAGGGTCTAATTTTCAAAACCAACACTTAACATGGTGTTAACCATGTGCCAGGCACTGTTCTAAATGCTTGATATGAATTTACTCACTTAAGCCTTAGAAAAATCCCATAAGGGATCCCATAAGCTATCCCCATAAGGGAATAGCTGCTAGTAATATTTCTATTTTGCATACAGGGAAACTCAGGCACAGAGAGGTTCAATAACTTGCCTGGGCCTGCACAGCTAGTTACAGAATTGGGATTCTGAGCTAAGTAGTCAGGCCTCAGAGGCAGTGCTTTTTAACCTCTGTGTCTTTCTGCCTCTTCGGTATTAGTCAGAGAAAGTAATGCTAGCTTCTGTGACAAACAGTCCCCAACTTTCTCTGCCTTTACACGGTCGTTTATTTCCCACTCAGTCACTGGAGGATGCACTTCTGTGCCTTGCAGTCATTAGGAACTCAGGCTGCAACCTTCTGAGAACTTCCAGCACCTCCACTATCCCCTGCCTGTCCTCTCCTGGATCCTCTGCGTCTGGCCGCTAGATGGTGGATGAGAGACCATGGAGAATCATGTAGCGGATTTTAAGGACCAGGCCTAGAAATGGCATATATGACTTCTACCCAATTCCTCTGGCCGGATTCAGCCATGCGTCCCACCTACCTGCAAAGAAAGCTGGGGCAAAGTGCCTCCCAGTGTGCCCAGAGGAACACGAAAAAGTGTTCAGCGATTAAACAGCTTTGCCTCTACCACACAACCCCTTTGCCACCTCCCGGGAGCTGTAACCCAGACCACATATTAAGGACACTCTGTCTTAGTCATCCCTATAAGGCAGAAGATAGGGAAGCCAGCTTGCTTTGGCTGCTGAGGCCCAAAGCCTAATATCTGACAGTCATCTCTCTTGCATTTCAGGGTTCCTGGTGGCCTGGCTCATGGTCCTCCTGCCTGTCCTCCTGGCTGGGCTGTTCTGAGAGCTCAGCTGGGCATCCGACCTTGAAGCTCATGCTCTTCTGTCTGACGATGGTTTCCAGCCACCCTTCGGCTCTGCTGGTTCTCTCTCCAAATCGCATAGATAGTCTCGGTGTTAGTAGACTCCAGGCCGGCAGGTTCTGGGAAAAGGGAAGAGCTTTCCCTCGTCTAACGCTCTCAGTGCCTTTGCTTTTCTCTGTTTCTCACGGTGATGGCCCTGTTGGCCTGGCCCACTTCCTCATTCATAAGCAGGATCTTGAAGGCAAACTTGCTAGGGGCCCCTGTGGCTCCAGCCTTTACCAGAATGTAGCATGTGTTTGTAACTACGGGGAAGAGGGGTCATGTCACTGGGGGGAAGGGGGGAAGGAGGATGAGCTCGTGAAAGAGAGCACCCCATGTTGTGACTGCTGACAAACCAAACAGATCGACTCTTGCTTTCACCCGGCTTTGTCTCATTATTTCCATCGCCATCTCAACCATCGCTGTGGGGACATTTTTTAAAGGGACCATCTTCAGAGACCCTGCTCCAGGGGAGAGTGGTCTCCATTGCTCCCCTGGCCCCCACCACATTGCAGACATGCTTTGATGTGTCCAGAACTACACAAACTCCAACCCCTGGGACCGGGATGCTGGAGGAACTGCTCGATTTGGGTGCAGAGACGCTGTCACCCCAGAGCGCACCTCCCGCTGTAAATAGTGGTGAGCTTGCTCTGAAGGGTTAGGCGGGCAATCCCAGCAGAAGATGATGCATCAGTCCTGTCATGGTAGCCGCAGAACCTGGGTGATGGGTGACGTTCTTTTCTGGAAACCTTTAATGGACCCTCACAAAGCACTCCACAAAACGCCACCAATAGAGAATGCTTCCCCTTCCCACAGCTGTACAAGAGGCCCCTCCAAACTGGCCTGAGGGGAAATGACAGGATCAGGGCCACACCATGGGGGTGGAGCCTGCTTATCTGCCAGAAGGAGACTTTCCAATGTGCTGCCTTATTTAGAGATCATGTGGTTGCAAGAAACAGAAACCCTCTCCAATTAACTCAGGCAAAAGGGGAATTAATTATAAGCATGTAGGAGCACAAAGTCCGAGAACAGAAGAGACAACCTGGCTACACAAGGAAAACCACCAGCATCCAAGGCCTGTCTATCTTTCCATCTGTCTCTCCTCTGAAACCACACAGCCTTTACATCTGCTTATCTTTGTCTCTCTCCGTCATTTTCCCCCTTCTGTTCGAAACTAGCTTTTTCTGTTCATTCATCATCCCTTGCTTAAATATAGACATGGCAGCTTCGCATCACTTCTTAATTTAGAGACAGGCTGGCATCTCACAATCCCACATCCTAACTGCACCAGGGGGATCTCACATCCCTACTTGGGTCCCAGGGCTGCCCTTGGTCCCATCGTCTAAGGCCAGATGAGCGGGCTCATCTAGCACAAACACAGCCAACTGGCCTACCTGAGGGGGCACGTCTCCAACAAATGAGGGTGTTTCTTGGACAGACACCCCAAAAGGCCACTGTGATAGTGGCTTCTTTAGAAGACAGGTACCAGGGAGGAATTGCTTCCTGTTTCCCAGAAAGTTAGAGGATTCGGACCTACTACATTCCAGGGGAGGTGATGTGCTAGGAATGGACCTGAAAGGGCAGTCAGGAGGTCCCAACTCTCTCCCCTCTCTGAAGCTCAGCTTCTCCCTTCTGTAGAATAAAGGGATGGGCCAGAGCAAGATTCTCAGACATTTATGGTGGAACCCTTTCTTTAAATACGGTTCTACATGAACATCCGACACATAGAGATTTAAAGCAAATAGGCTCTTGCTGGTGTCAGGTAGGGTACTAGCTCTCCCATTCTGTGATTCTCTGCTCCTCAGCCCCTCAAAAAAAGTCCATGATAACCCACTTTAAGTGAGTTAAAGTGATAACCCACTTTGCCTTGGGTTACCAAGGGCAAAGTTTTGGGAACCCCTGGGACATGCAACCTCTAATATCTCTCCCAGTGTAAAATAATGGGATTCTACTTAACCAGAGCCAAGCTCAGCTGTCTCACTGTCTGTCTGTCTGACTATCTATCTGTCTATCTATGTCCTACTCTCTCTCTCTACATGTGTATCTATCAGCTAGCTAGCTAGTTACAGCTTTTTGTTCTCTACAAATGGACACGCTATGTGAGTAACAATCTCTGAGTGTCCGGTCTACTTCATCCATTCGATCAACACTAATCTACTGTCCCAGGTCCAAGGGCCTGGGTAAAATAGTGCATGAAACACAGTCCCTGCCCTTAGAGATTCAAATCTGGTGGAACACAAACACACACAGAAACACTTACAGGCAGATCATACTCAAACACAGGTACCCATTGACCCTCAGATGCAGAACTCATATACCCACACCAGCACAAACATTCTAACGGATGTACATTATCAACCTCACGTGCCCAGAGACACATTCCCACAGGCAGAGAGCCTCACCTGGGCCCTCAAGCCAGTCGCTTACGTATTTATTGCCATGAATAACTTAGTAACAGCCAACGTTTTTAACATGTCCTATGCACCAGGCATTATTCTAAGTGTATTATGGGCATTGTATCATTCCAGCCTCACATTAGATATTGAAGGTAGGTACTACTATTATTCTAAGTTTTGAGATGAGTAAACCAAGGCTTAAAGAAAGTAGTTACTCACCCAAGGGCCTATAGCTTTTAAATGCTGAATTAAGGGCTTGAGCCCAGATGACCTGAATTTGGGGCATATCCTCTAAACTAGGCACTGTATTCTGTCCCTGTTTATACACAAAGCACACACCCATGCCCCCACACACAGAGGCACTCATATATTCACACATGTGCCACCATATATACATGCACCCACTCACATACAGGCACATGGGAACATATACATGTGCACTGACACTCATATATGGACAGACACACACATTTGCCAACACAGAGGCCCTCACACATACACAGGCTTTGACATTCATGGACGCACAGATGCTAAGATGCACACTGCTGATGCATGATCATTTAGATACAGACACACACACCTTAGTACTGAAAAACACAGGGACATTCACATCCTACGCTATGCACACACACTCGTAGATACATAAACATATGCATATATACCTACAAGATCCAACTCCCCAAGGCCAGGACTCCAGCCATGTCTCCTCTCCCATTAGATTTCTGCTCCTCCATCCCCCAGTCCTGCCCAGCTGAGCCCCGGGGGCAAGAAGTCCAACCCAGGGGGCACCGTGAAAATGGGCTCTGTACCCAGCGTCTGGAACTTCAGGAGTGGAAGGATGGTGGAGCCAGTGAGAAGGAACCTAACCTGCATTCAGGAAAACTGGTGTCTCTGTCCTGAGGGAGCATCTAGAAACAGCAGGCGGAGGATGCAAAGAGAGTGGGGTAGCCCTGCCCTGCAGAAGCTTAGAGTCTACTTGGGAAAGCAGGGCATGCAGATTGCAGGCAGCCAAAGCCAAGCAGTGTAAGACTGAGACAGACACTGCTGCAAGATGCAGAGAAGGGAGAACTCAGCTCGGCCTGGGAAAAGAGGGAAGGATTCCGTCTGTTCTGGGGAGTTTAGTCCCTTCATTTTACAAGTGGAAGCTGAGGTCCAGAAAAGAGAAGCGGCATGTCCATTGTTAATCCTATAAGGCATCCTATAAGATGTGTTGTTACCAACTGGGCACGACGGGCCAGAGAGAAAGCAGATCCTCTGAAAGCTGGTCACCTGAAGGAAATTTGGAATGGGGACCCCAGAGGATAAGTTCCACCCAACCAAACACGTTGTGTAATTTCTCCTCCCCCACCTTTCTTCTCCAATCTCTTTCTCCTATAAAGGGCTGGAAATTCCCCTCTTATTTTCCTTCTTATCATAGCAGATTCTACCCTCTAAAACTCTACTAAATCCATCCACTTTTGTTTCACCCCATTGCCTCTGGTCTTCTCAAAGCTACTGTCCTCTCTTACTTGGACCCAGAGTAGCTTCCCATCTGGTCTTCCTCCAGTCTCATCCCTCCCAATCCGTTCTCCACTCTGTAGCTGGGGAGCCTTTAAGGCAAACTCATTTCTCTCCTGAAATCCCTCCAGCGGCTCTTCACTTTCTATGGGATGAGGCCGGCCTGCGAGCTGGCAGACGACGTCCTCCAGCATCCAAGCCCTGCACGTCTCCTCAGCCTTAGATCTTGTACTTTCCCCTTCATAGCCCACATCGTGGCTGCTCTGAATTTCCCACAGCCCCCTGACCTGTTCCATTGTACCCTGCTCTGCCTTTGCCCGTGCAGTCTTTGCTGCCTGGAAGGCCCTTCCCTATCTGGGGATGCAGACTCTAATCAGCTTTAGGGTCATTTCTCCTGTGAAGCTGTCCAGCCCCTCCCATCCTTTCTAGAGCTGATCACGCTCCTCTTTCTGACCCCGTCTCCACAGAACCTTATAATCACATATATCATCTGCACCTGAAATGATCTATTTTTACATCTGTTCCCCAACCCCCACCCTAGACTGTTAGTTCCTTAAAGACAGGGGCTTTGCCATCTTCAAACATTATTGGATGAATGAAGGAAGACACAGGCTACATCCTTTCTTCTTTATTCCTTTACTTCCTAAATCACGCTGTCATCTATGAGGAGGTAAAGAAACAGCTTAATATCAGAAATAAAGGAGACTTTCTCCCTTGGATAATTATGGTGAAAGAGCCAAAGCAGAATGTGAGACAGGAATTCTGGGCTCCATCCCAGATGCTCACTCCAACCCCTTGTCAGTTGATCTCGCAGAGGGTCACTTTCCTTCTTAGTTCCCAACTTCTGCGGCTTCAGGGAGGTTGATTAGAGATTTAAGTGCTTTTTTTTCATTAAGGAGGGCTATAATGGAACTAATAGAGTGGTAATTGGTAGAGAGCAAATTGAGAGAGCTGAAGAGTGATTACCACTGTGGGGGATCAGAAGATGTCACCCCAAAATGTGTCTCTTTGGTTTGGTTATTTTTGAAAACAAAAGACTCAGAAAGAAACTTTGACCTTTCCCCTAGCTGTCTAAAAGAATTTAAGATAGAAGGCCTGTTTCCGGAAGGAGCTATCACCATAGAGAACTACAGAGTAATATGAACTAGGTGTGGTAGACAGGGAGCAACCTAGCAAGGGCCATTTGATCAAAGTCCTCTCTGTCTCTCATGTCTTACGAGACGTGGTCAGCATTTGTTTATCACACATTTGCTTTTCCATCACCATGTAAATTGCCTTCCTCTTGTTACCACACAAAATTGGGGTTCCTTTGCCCAATGTGCATTTAAAAAGCCAATTAATTACAGCATCAGCTTTTGGGAAAATAAATCAGTTTTATTCTGTGAGATGGATCTGCAGGGAGACAGGGGGTGTGTGCCCTGAGGTCTGTCTCCTCGATTCAGGATTTGGGGCAAAATTTAAGAGGTTAGGGAGAACAGGCCAGTACATGGAAACCCTGGTGGGGCAGCTTTTGATTGGTGGACTGCAAGAATTTGTGGTAATGTTCTAAACATTTATGGTGAGGTTCTAAACATTTATGGTAGGGTGGGGAAGGAATTTTAATACTGGAACTTCCTGAATGATGAACCCCTCATTTCCAGTAAGAGTCTGACTTTTAAGGTCCAGTCATATCTTGATCCTTTGGCTCCATCATGAGCAGAATCCTTGGTTCCAAAGGTCATTTCAAGTCCAGATTTCTTCTTCTGCACATGCTCTGGCTATGTGACTTTGCAAATTTTCTGAAAGACAATTCTTAATCATTCTGTTGGTAAAAGATGGGGTCAGGTAAACTGGTCCTGGATGTCTCACAGTTACATTCCCTTCTGAAGTCCCAAACCACTACCTCCAACATCCTCCTTTGTCTTTAGCTAAAGATGGTATTTAAGGTGGTGGCTTCAGCCATTTTGGCGAGTTACTCAGATTTCCTGGGTTTCTCCCATGTGTATATGATATTAAACTTTGTTTGCTTTTCTCCTGCTATTCTGTCTCATCAATTTAATTCTTAGACTAGCCAGAAGGACCTAGAGGGTAGAGTTCACGTGGAGGTGGAAAAGCAAAAGTTCAGTAAACAAACGTTTGTCATGCCTTGCAGAGACAATGAGACATAGGGAGGACTTTGGTCAAATGGGTCTTTCTAGGTTCCTCTCTGTCTACCACACCTAGTTCATATCACACTATAGTTCTCTATGGTGATAGCTCCTTCCTGAAATAGGCCTTCTATTTTAAATTCTTTTAGGCAGTTAGGGCGAAGGTCAAAGTTTCTTTCAGTCTTTTTTTTTTTTTTTTTCAAAAATAACCAAACCAAAGAGACACATTTCGGGGTGGCAAATTCTGATCCCCCACAGTGCTGTTATTCCCATTCACGGAGGAAGAAACTGAGTCACAGAGAGGTTTAAGGAATTCCTCAACATTATACAGATGGCACACACCTATCATTTATTTAGTGCCTATAGGTAGGTCAGCACCTCTGATTTCACATTTCACAGATGAGGAAGCTGAGTTCTAAGACTGGAACTCAGGTTTGCTTACATGCAAAATTCGTGCTCTCTCTTGACCACTAGACCATCAGGGCTGACGGTGTTCTTTCTTCTATGCCACACTGCCTCCTTGAGTGACCCTTGATGATCTGCAGTGACAGTGAAAAACCTGTCTCAGAATTGTGAAAAGATGTGTTCATGTGTGTATCTGTGCACGTATGCACACATATGTGCACGTGATACATGCTTACTCATGTGTGTGTGTGTCCACGTGTGGGTGTTGGCCACCACCAGCTAACTATGGCAAGGCTAAGTGATATGAAAACCACGCTTCCTGATATATCCTCAAGATCCCTTCCTGCTCAGCACAAACTCAGAAGAGTCATCTGAACTGGGAGACCCAGAGGAGATTCACAGGTGATCGAATCCAACCGCCTCTTTGCATCCACAAGGAAACCGGCACCCAGGGTGCACTGGACCAGGAATCAAGAAATCAGTATCTCAGTCTAACTTCTGCTGATGTGCGAGTTCAAGTATGCCACTTAGCTGCCCTCGGGCCATCTGTAAATTAAGATAATGACACACCCTCCACTATACTTAATGATCTATGACTCTGTCAGTGACAGGCTGTGGCTGTCAAATCTTCTGCCCCAGCAGGGCACACTTTTATCCAGCCTTGGGCTGTCTCAAGACAGATCCCCATCGGTTAACTCGGCCTCAGAACACTCCGATGGCTCACAACCTGGGAGAGCCCCTCTCTGGTCCTGAAATAACAGGACTAGGGGATGATTTGGGAGGAAACTCTTTCTCCCTTGATTCCTGGAAGCTCTTTCTGAAGAGCCTGGTCAGCCAGCTCCTTGTCAGTCATTCTTTGCTCTTAAGAGACTCAGTGAAACTGGTTTACTTTGTCAAATGTTCCCCGCCAGTTGGAACCTCTCAGGCAGAAAGGATCACTTAAGGCCTTGTCCTCAAAATAGTCGTGGCTGAGTTGCTCCTGCTGGTGATGACGGTAATGCGACTGTGACGAAAAAGCTGACGTCACTTTGTAGCCACATAAGGCTTTTACTATATTTTGTTGGTGTATAATACACATATCATGCACATATCTCATGAATACAACTTGATGAATTTTAACAAAATGAACCTTTCCACACAACCAGTACCCAGTTCAAGAAATAGAATAGAACCCACTCCCCAGAAACCTCCTTCTTGCCCCTCCAGTTACTACACCTCCCAAAGGCAACCACCATCCCAGCTTCTAGCACCACGCAGCAGTTCTGTCAGTTTTTTAACTTTATATAAGAGGAATCATACAATACTGATCTTTTGAGCCCCGCTTCTTACGTTAAACGTTATCTTCATGAACTTGATCCATGTTGTTGTTTTAATTATAGTTTGATCATTCTACTTGTTGACATTATTCTATTAGAAGAATACAACCTAATTTATTGATCCTTTCTATTATTGATAGGCTGGTATGTTGTTTCCAGTTTTTGGCTATTGTGAAGTTGCTTTCTCAGACATGCCTTTTGGTGAGTACAGGTACCCATTTCTGGTGAAGTGTGTATATTCAGCTTCAGGAGATACTGCAAAGCAGTTTTCCAAGATGGCTGTACTTACACCAGACATATGGTCTTAATATTCCAGGATTCTTTAGTCTCTACTATCTAGTAACTCCACTTGACTCTGCTTCCTTGGTCCCTTGAGCACACCAAGGACTTTTCCTCCCTCAGGGCCTTTGCACACGTTATGCTCTTGGCCTATGGTAATCTTTCCAACTGAAGGATGGGCGAGTGCTCACCCTTTCAGCCTCAATGCAGATGCTGCCTCTTTCAAGCAGGCCCTATGCCTGATATGCTCACCGCTGGACGCATAGCATCTAGCCCAAGCCTGGTAAATGGTTAGCACTAAACCAACGCTGGCTAATATTGCTGTTGTCGCAATAAATAGTCTTTAAGTTTCCCTGTCCAAAATTCTGTGATTCTGGCAAGTCAGATTTCCTGACTCTTATCCTGGTGTGCTGATCCGTATTGCCCCCAAGGGTTCTCAATTCCCCACAGGAGAGGGGCGGTTAGCAGGCCCCGTCTCCCCAGACCCCCCAAAACAAGCGCCTATCTTCCCGAGATTGTGCAGCCCCTGTCTCCACGGGATGGCCAGAAGAGGGCACTGTGGGCACATGCCGGAGAAGAAAGGAGGCGTTGGTCAGAATTAGGAAGAGAGTGTTAGAGCCGGAGGGGATCTTCATTTTGAAGACTCAAAGCTTCATTTTACAGATGAGCAAACAGATGCCCAGACGGGAGACGTGACTTGCCCAAGGTCACACAGCTCCCGCGTGGGGGCGGCGATGACTCGGAGCCCTCTGGCGTTCTCCGCTCTGCCGGGGAGCTGCCACGCACGGAAGGAGGCGGCCGCCCGCGCTGCTGCAGCCCCGCGCCCGCCGGGGCGCCTCTGTACCCGGCCCCCGGCTGCCTCCAGCCTTCCCCTCCCGCCCTGCTGTTCCATGAGAGAAAGGATCCAGACTTTGGAGGTAGAGCAAAGCACACGCTGCCCCTTTGATTCCACACTATATTCAAGAAAGTATTTTACTTTTCTTAATAGCTTCCAATTAGTGGGAACTTCGTAAGTGCCAGATACTACGCTGCGCGCATTGCACGCATGACCGGATTTAATCCTCACACCAGGAACGGTTTGAGTGTTCAGCTTTGCCCTCTCTTCTGAGAGTCCCTCCCTGATCACCACGCTGAGAGAGATCTCTGTCCACCCATTTCCTCTCTGTCACAGCGTCCAGTTAACTTCCTTCACAGCTCTTGTCATTACGTTTATAATCATTTTGCTTATTTACGTACGTGTCTACTTACTGTCTGCTTCAACTCCTCCCCGCCTTCTGGTAGACTCTGAAGCCAGTGAAAGAAGGATTCCGGAGCTGAGCAGGCCTGGGTTCAAGTCCCAGCTGGTCCACTTACTACCGTTAAGACCTTGTATTCGTCGCTTAAACTCTGGGGCCGTTTCTCCCTTTGTAAAATAGAGATTCGTCCTTGTATTTTACAAGTTTATAGATGACCGTTGATCAGATCTCCTCTCCAACATCACCACCATGTAGTCATCCTCCCATATTTATTTGAGTACTCTCTGTGATGGGGACCTCACTACAAGGCAGCCCAGAAGAGGCAGCAAATCTGGGCATTCCCAGGTCGGTCAGTCACAAGTTATGTGACTTTGGAAAAGTCAGAAAATTTTCTGAGCCTCCGTTTCTTATTCTGTGAAGTGGGCATGGTGATGATAATACGCATCCCGCAGGGCTGCTATGAAGATGAAATGAGACTGCACAGGACTTAAGGGGCTGGCGTCTGGTCAGTGCTTACTACATGTTACTTTCCTCACCTTGTTCCTTAGAAAGGGAAAAAGACTCTAAGAAGCACATTTCTTCACATTTTATGATATCTGAAGTTGTTACATGTTTTATAATTGATGGCATGTCATAGTTTGGAGTTTTATTCTTGGTGATACATAAAATCACGATGTATTTTATAATCAAAGTCATCTTAAATTCAGTGAGATGTGATGGTAGGTGCCAGGGACAATATTCAGATTCAGATTTGCCTGACTCCCAAAGCTCGTTTTATACAACTCATTTCTGGAGAGAAGAGTCAGGTCGTCGGGGAAGCAGTTGAGACGAGAACAGAGTGGAAGGCAGGAAGTGTGTTCAAACTCAGACTGGTCTAAACACAGCTGCCAGGAACGCCCTCACTACTCGGCTGGTAATTGAATTTGGAAATGTTTTACTGTGCAGGTCTGTCTGAATAAGATTCTCATAACCGAGGGTGATTTGGCTTCTCCACAACCCAGCCCCAGCCCAGCCAAGCAAAAGCTTAAAAACTGCTAGAGGTCATATTAATATGATGTGCTTATGTGCCTGGGGCGAGGAGGAGAATCTGAGACTGAATTAAACAAAGATTTTCATCATCTGCCACTGTCAACAGATAAGTCTGGAGGTTGTACCTGCGGCTGTTTGAAAGGACACAGCGTTTATTGCGTTTCTGCTGAGTTCGAGGCACTGGGCTGGGCATTTTGATAAAGGCTCCTCACCACAATCCTAGGAGGTAGGTCTTATTATTAATTAAGCTCATTTACAGACAAGAGAAAATACAGACAAGGTTAAGAAATTTGTCCAAGAGAACACAGCTAGAAAGAGGCAGAGTAGAGATTGGAAACCAGGGTTACTTAGGGCACAGAACATCAAGGAAACTGGTGGAAATTAAGGTTATAAACTTTGAATGGGCCAACTGTCATCCCTCTTCCTGGCTCACAGTGATCCTCAAATTCTGAGTTAGTTCTCTTTGCAATATGTACCTTGTATTTAAGAAAAACCAGGGGCTGGCCCAGTGGTATAGGGTTGAGTTCGGTGGCCCAGGGTTTAAGGGTTCGGATCCCAGGCACAGACCCACACACCACTCATCAAGCCATGCTGTAGAGGTGTCCCACATGTAAGGTAGAGGAAGATGAGCATACATGTTAGCTCAGGGCCAATCTTCTTCACCAAAATAAAAACCAACAACCAGACAAAGGGATGTGAACCTCAACATACAAGCATTCATCCACTTCCACACTTTCCGGAGAGTGGCCTCTTTGTTGAGTAGACGTTGCGGCAGATGGCACTGGCTGGACCTCCTGGGCCCAAGCTCTTAAGTCCTTTGGGCCCAGTTACGAAATCTAAGGGAGGATGATAACCCTTCATCTGTGGGAGAGCAGAGCTGATAAGATGCCCTGAAGGTCCAGGAGCAATGGTCAAAGGAGAACACATTGGCATTGCCCCAGCTGCGGGGCCACCACTTTGGGCTTACGGTTTTCCAGACCCAAATGGAACCGAAATGAAGAGAAAATTGGAAGATCTGAGCCCAGGAGGTCAGGTTCCAGAGCCCACACTGTCAACTATTACATCGTGTGTTTTTCTGATCCTTATTGTTTCTGGCCCTCAGTTTGTCTGCTCCACTAACGATGAACTTAAGCTTCAGTGACCTTATTCCAGGGTTTTCCAGCTCAGCACTATTTACCATTTTAAAGTTAAACCAACTGAGGCTCCGAGAGGTTAAATTACTTGCACACAGCCGAGCAGTTTGAAACCAGTCTGACTCCAGAACCCAAGCTTGTTCCGCTACGGTATACTTTGCACCTACTGGAGCACAGGGCAGGCAGGACAGTCTCAGGAATGAGTGACAAGCTACTAGGAACAAGAAGTAAGGTCACAGGGGCAACCATTTCGAGGAACTTTGCTTTAATGAAGAAAGATGACACATTTCCCACAGACACCGTACAACCTCTGATATCAGCACATTCCACGGTTACCCCTGGGACGCAATTCCCGGGTCTCCGTCCTCCGGGAGCCAGAGAGCACATGGTCTACCCCTGAAAGTCTGTCCATAGATCGGAACAAAAGAGCTAAACAGGGCAGACCTTGTTAGCAAACACACATATAGTGTTTCTCATGTTGCAGGCACTGCTCTGAGCACCATAGCAATGTTAAGTCTTTCAACCCTCCCAAGGAAGGTACAATTGTATTCTCCTGTAAAAGGGGAAACTGAGTCACACAGCTAGCAGGCAGCAGAGGCAAGATTTGAATGCAGCCAGTTGGACTGAGGAATCTGCATCCCTGACTGTCATGGTGTCCTGCCTGTGTGAGCCCATCTGCTTCCGGTCCCATGACTTCTCTGCTCCCAGTGCCTTGGTATCTGGTTTGAAGGGTTTGTTTTGTGCCTGGAGCAGAGATTGCCAGTCCTGCTCTCACTGATAGCCACCGGAGTCCAGCCAGTAAGTTACCAATGGGCTTTCAACAAGGAAGCTTCAAACTCGTGCAGAAAGATCCTATAGGATAGGTTCATGGCACAGCTCCATCCATTCAGGATGTGTCTATTTCCTAGCACCCCCTGGGATTTTTGTCTATCCCGAAGCTAATTTGCAAGGCTGTCAACTTCCCCTTGCGTAGCTGTTGCCCTCAAATGTGTTCATTTCACTGTGGCCCAAAAAAGTCCTCACCCTCGCAGCCAGAGTGATGAATCACACTGTGCCTTTTCACCTCCCATCGGCACTAGGCAAACAGATCACCACTGGTGAGAGTCTCTTCTCACACCTCTTGGAATTCACTGCTGTTATGGCCTGTGCTGAACTGTGGTGATTTGTGTGTGTGTCTCTCTCTACCCTTCTAACTTGTGAGCTCTAGAGGGAATGCACCATCTTATTCACCCAAGACATCTAGTGTAGAACCTGGTATTTAATGACATTTATAAATGTTTGTTGAAGGGGAGATAGGTGGATGGATGGATGGATGGATGAATGAACGGATGGATGAGTGGATGGATAGCTGAATGTACCACATAACTCTCAATGAGACCTCTTTTCATCACCACCCCGTCCAAGCCCTGTTCAGCTACTATTCAGACAGATATAATAGCCTCCTAAAGGGCTCTTCACCTCTACTCCACCCCCTAAAATCTGTTTTTCATAATGCACCCAGAAGAATGCTGTAAAGATGAAGATCTGATCATGTCAGCCTTGCCCCACCTCTGCCTAAAACACACTGATGACTTCCCACTGCCCTTAGAATAAAATCCAAATTCATACCCAGGGTCTACGTGGGTATGTTATCTGCTCTGGCTCCATCTTCATTCCAAGTCAGCCTCATCCTCACCAATGACATTTGGACACCACAGCCATCTTTCATCTCCTAGAATGAGCCCAGCTCTTTCCCGCCTCAGGGCATGTGTCTGAACTTGCTGTTCTCTGTGTCCGGAATGCATGTCCTCTGATGTTGTGCATAGCTGGCTCCTTCCCCTTCAGGTCTCAGCTTCAGAATAAATTCTTAGGGAGATTTTTCTCTGCCTCCCCATCTAAATCACATCCCCACATTTTCTTTATAGCACTTCATAGCACTCATGGAGTACATGCACTTTCATTAGAGCTCTCGGTTGAGCATTTGCAGCAGTATTTGTTAATGTCTGCTTCTTAAGCTAAATGGTGAGCTCTAAGAGGGCAAGGAGCATGGGGACCACATCTGTCTTCTTCACTGCTGTATCCTTAGTACTTTAGCAGATAGTAGGTGCTCGAAAATATTTTCTATAGGTATCTGGATGAATGGATAGATAGGTACAGGATATGTTCTGACATTTCATCAGACTGAGGACGCTTGGAGTCCTGCATGAGAGTAATAACCAGGCCTCTTTCCTTTTCCCTGAGCATCACTGATAAGCAAATTTAGGTACAGAATCATGGAATCTGATAACCTTGGAGCTGAATGGGATCCCTTTGATCATTAAGTCCAACTTCATTTTATTGTTGGAGAGATAGAGCCCAAGAGTGGAAGTCACTCGCCCAGGGTCACTGTCCCAGGGACTGATGGTTAACTGAGCAATAGCCACTCTCTTCTTTGTCCTTACAAGCAGAACCCAGATTTTGTTGTTGGGGGTGATATGCCCAGGTTAAAAAAAAACTACATTTCCCAGCCTCCTTCTCAGAGAGGGATGGTCATGTGACTATGTCTGGCCAATGAGATGTAGGAGGAAGTTGTTAGGTGCAGCTTCTAGAAAATCTTCTCAAAAGAGGGTCTGACTTAGCAGGCATACCTTTTGCCTTTTTCCTTTTTCTTCTTCTGGAACACAATCATGAAGACCAGAGCTGAGGTGGCATTTTGTGCCACCTTAATGATAGAAGCTACATGTTAAAGAGAGTAGGGCAGAAAGTTAGGATTCTGGAATATTGATGACATCCAGGACCTACCACATCAGCCTTGGATCATCTCCTTCTGCATTTTATGTCACATGATCCAAAAATAAATCTGTCTTTTGTATTGCATTATATGCAGCCAATCCATAATGTATATTGTCACTAATGGAGCTGGTGGCACAGGCAGGACTTGAGACCAGGGATCCTGACTCTGTACCGAATGCTTCTTTTATTGGGATAACAAGTAAGCCAGAGTATCTAACCATGATGGGTATGGTTAAGGAAATACTGTCCTGGAGATATTACTGTAATACAGCCATTCTCAGACTGTGGTCCCCAGACTAGCAGCGTCAACGTCAACTGGGAACTTGTTAGAAATGTAAAGTTCTCACGCCCCCCTCAGACCTACTGAACCAGAAACTCTGGGATGAGGCCCAGCAATCTGCATTTTCAGAAGCCTTCCAGATGATTCTAATGCACGCTAAGGTTTGAGAACCATTACTGAGATAATACTGTAGTGCCACTTAGGCACGAATAAAGCTGGTCATTTTTGCAGCCCGCGAAGGCTTGTATGGGATGCAGAGGGGCAGAAGTCACCCGTAGGGCAGAAAGAAGGGAGCTCTCACCAGGTTCGAGAATACATGGGCTCCCGCAGACAGAGGAGGCACGTTATACCTGCCTTTGTGTCCACTGGCTGCTCAGAGTGTGGTCTGCAGATCGGCAGCACGGGCTTCACCTGAGAGTTTGTCGGAAAGGCAGAATCTCAGGCCCCACCCCAGACCTACTGAATCAGAATCTGCATTTTAATAAGATCCCCCCCATGCCTCATACATATATTGATATCTGAGTGCCCGAATCAGTGAAGAGTGGAGCGAGGGATGAGGTGGCCTAAGTCCCGATCCTGAGAAGCACACACAGGAAATGTTTGTGGGAAGATGGCACCCATACCTGGCACCAAAGCTGGGACACAAAGCTGGCAATCAGAGTAGCTGCCCACATGGCTCCGATTGCCTACCCATCCCCCCCCACCCTCTCCATCTCGCTGGCTTCACTTTCCCACTTAACACCCTCCTCTCTGTCCACAGCCTAGAGGTTAAGAGAGAGAGTCCTGGAGTCAGATCTGCCTTGATTCAACTTTAGGACTTTGAGCTGTGTGATCTTTGATAGGTTATTTAATCTTCCTAAGCCTTGGTACTGACTTCATAGAGTTGTCATAAAGATTGAATGAGTTAATACTTCCAAAACACCTAGACCAGACCATCGCAATCCTGGATCCATATTTGCATCACCTGAGGAGCTTTTAAAATTTGCTGATGGCTGGGCCACCCCAGACCAATTAAATATGAATCTCCGGGGATAGGGCCCAGGATTCATATTGAAACAGATCAAACAGAAACTTCCACAGGTTGGTCTAATGCGCAGCCAGGAGGAGAACCACTGACCCCAGGCAGCGCCAGGCACACAGTAAACACCCCATGAATGCTGTCCACACTGTGCTCTTCCTCACGCACTTGCCTGTCACAGCTGAATCCTTTGCCTTCAATGACCAGCCCCTCCCAGACTACCTGGCAAACGGCCATTCCTCCAAGAGCCTCACCACCTTCAGGAAGCCTTTCCTGATTCCTCCTAAGAGTACTGACCACTTCCTCCCCCAGGTTCCAGCGTAACTGGGCTGATACTAAAAATTCTCGTATTTAATCCATCCTGGGCACTGTGCTGGGTCGTGAGTACATTTTCTTCTTCATTTCTCACAACAACACTGTAAGGTAGGTTCCACTGAAAGCCCCATTGTATAGATGAGGAGCCAAGGATCCAGAAAGGTGCAGTGATGTGCCTGAGGTCGCACAGCCGGGACCTTGAGGAGGTGACCTTTTCACTCAAGCCCAGCTGCCCAGAACTTGGCTCGGCCCCCACACTGCACTGCCCAGACCTGTCTGCACATCTGTCTCCTGCTCCAGCCTCTAAGCCTTTCAAGGACAAAGATTATGTGCAATTTATCATTGTATTTCTAACACCTGGGACACATTAGATACATAACAAATGATTTAATTAGTTAACTGTCCAGGTAGGCCATGATATATATCCACCACCTACTGTGTGCCAAGCCATCTGCTTGCCACTTTCCCAACACTGGGGACAAGAAAGGACAGAGTTGGAACCCAAGAACCATGGCCGCCATCTCCCTGGGATCACAGACTGCCTACAGCACTCCATGCTGGTGACCTTGGCCGGGTCACGACATCTCTGTAAGCATTAGCTCCTCATCTGTGAATGTGCTACCTCAAAGAACTGAGTTACACAGGAAAGGCCTAGCACAGTGCCTGGCACACAGCAGGGCTCCATAAACGTGAACTGCCACTGGCGTCTCATTTTATCCTCACAACCATCTATTGAGGTGGATGCCGTTACTATACTTTTATTGGCTTTTTTAGCTGAGAAAAATGAGTCTCAGAGAAGTTGCCACTTGCCAGAAGTGACAAAGCTAGTAAGTGGCAGAGCAAGGACTAGAACTGAACCCAGGTCCGTCAGACAGAAAGTCTGAGCTCGTTTCCCTCCAGGTTCTCTCAGGCAGACGGTGTGGTCCAGTGACCCTGAGTGCTCCCCTGGAGGAGGCTGCAGACTGGAGAGCAGGAGGGAAAAAAGCCTCCTGGAAGGAAGAGGCTGCCTCAGTCGCCCCAGTTCAGAGAAAGATTCCATCTTCTCCCATTCTCTGCATGCCTGTGTGTGCCCAGGAGACAGGTGGCCCCAAGACCTGCAGGGGTGATGGCTGCTGGGCAGAGTACAGAGACTGGCCAATGAGGGTTGAGCCAAGTGCAGGGAGAGGAGAGATGGGGAGGACAAGAGGAGAGGGGGAAGGGTGGGGGAGCCTGATGGAGGGGAGAGGGGCAGGGACAGCACAGGACAATGGTCCAGAGCAGATGGAGAGGTGACCAGGACTGTGGGGGACGGGAGCCAGGGGGCTGCGGAGAGGGAGGGGCGGCCTGGGAAGGGGAGGGGGCCGAAGAAGGGCTCCTCGTGGTGGTGAGCTGATCTCTCCCCACCAGAAGAGCTGTTACCATGACGACACAGAGAGCTTGATGGATGCTTGGCTTTAGATGGAGCTCCCAGTCGCTGCCAACTCCCTCCCCATCTCTCTCCCCTGAAGTGAGGAGCGTGTGAGTGAGTGTGGGGGGAGGGTGGGACCGTTCCTCACTCCCCGGAGCCCCTGACTGAGCCCCGAACATCCTGCCCAGGGAGTGGGTCCGCTGGCGGACAGGAGGGGATCCTTCTGCCTTCCTCCCAGCTCCTTCGACGATGAGGGAAGGAAGGAGGATGGGGTTCCCCCGAGAGCGGAGGGAACCTCCTGGCTGCTGTCACTTGGGCTCAAGGTACAGAAGCCAAGCGTCACCTTCTCCCCTCAGTCATGCAGAGAGACCCACAGAAAGGATCACAAGGCCTGGGTTCAAGTTCCTTTCTAGGGCCCCGCTTCATCACCTAGAAGATGGTAGCAGGGAATAGATTTTCTCTGAGGTTCCTTCCAGACCTGAAAGCATGACTCTGTTTTTCCTGTTAGCTTTCCGAGGCGGGGTCTCCCTTCTGTTAGGACTGCAGGACCCCCAGGGAATCCCTTCCCGCCTCCATACAGGTTACGAGGGTCTGAACTGCCATTAGAAGGACCACTTCTTTGAGCTTGTTGTAAAATGCAAGTACCCCAGGGCAGGACAATGCGTTAGCACATTACCAAAGGACAGGCCAGAGGCTCTGGAGCTCTCAGACATCGGGTGGGATGCTGAGCCCTCCACTGACCAGCTTTTTGATCTTGGCAAGTTACGCAACTTCTCTGAGACTTAATTTCCTCCTCTGAAAAACAGACTTTGGAGGGATATTAATACAGGGGGTTATTGTGGGCGTTAAATAAGATAATAGAAATAAAAATATATTTAAAAGTAGAAATCATTATGTAAATATTTTAAAGTGTCATCAGTCACAACTGAGTGAGTCTGGCCATCAGCCCAGATGGAGAGGAGGTTTTCGTGAGCATGGTGACAGAGGAACGAACCTTGAGCACCTACTGGGTGCCAGGTACTATCCCGTTTGGTCCCCTCAACAACTCTGGTAGGCATATTATTCCCATTTTTCTGTGGAAGAAACTGAGTCTCAGAGAGGTTAAGTGTATTGCCAAGGTCACACCAAAGGGCAGGGACCAGTCTGGGAGTCGAACTCAGGTCTCTCTCACTCCAGAATCCTCAGCGGAAGTGTGATTATTGAGCTGAGTCTCCTGTTCAGGGAGGGCCAGGCTTGTGGCCATCTCAGCATAAAGATATAAGAGGTTTTGTCAAGAAAGGCAATGGGGAGCAGGTCAGTGAGCGCCTGGAGTTTGATTTTACCCACCTCCCCTGTGGGGGTCCCAGCAGGAGAACTTCTCAGTAAGTCCAAGTTGAAGGGGATGCATCAGGGTGAGCAGTTTGTCAGGATTTCAGTTCAGGAAGGAAGGAGGGGGAGGGGAAGGGGGAGACAGGGAGGGAGGAGGGAAGAAAGGAATGGCAAGCAAAAAATCCCCGCTCCTAAGTAATGAACTTCTTTCTTTAGTCCAGAAGCCACCGGATTTCACCAAAGGTCCCACCTGTGCAATCGAGAGGGCCCCACCCAGTCACCTCCACCTTCTCTCAAATTCTGACCCCTCCG
This sequence comes from Equus quagga, assembly GCF_021613505.1. NCBI lineage: Eukaryota > Metazoa > Chordata > Mammalia > Perissodactyla > Equidae > Equus > Equus quagga. The sequence goes on along the minus strand of NC_060273.1, from coordinate 15,392,461 downwards.
AGTGCAGAGGTAGGGCGGGGGCGAAGCATTTCAGAGCGAAGCAAGAAGTTGACACAGGGAGTGGGACTTTCCAGGAGGGAGGGGGAGGGGAGGGCAGCATGAACTACACAGGTGCCCCGCGCATGCGCAGCCAGGGGATTTCGAGAAACTCCAAGCGCCAAATGCCTGGCGAGGCTCCCTGTATCCAGACTGGCGCCTTCAGTGTCTGAGAGGCTGTGGGTGCGAGCTGGCCCCACAGAGAAGGAGAAGGGCCCTGGGGAGGGGCTGGCACGAGGAGAAGGCAGCGAGCTCTGCTCCCTAGCAGCGCTGGGGGTGCCAGCCTTCTGCTGTCTGCTTTGGTTTGGAAAATGAATATGCCTTTTAAAATGGATAAGTTTTGCTCTTTGAAAGTGAGCAGATCTGCCTGCGCACGCGGGTCACTTGGCCTGTTGAGAGCGTGGGCTCCGCAGTCAGGCGATCCCGGGTTCTGCCTCTGGTCCAGCCCCTTGTTAGCTGTACGACCCCCAAGTGTCAATGTGTCCCTCCGAAAATGAGGAGAGGGGATGTCTTCCCTGGCGTGTCGCTGTGGGGATTAAATGAGATGATGTATGAATGGGAGCTTAAAACGGCTTCTGTCTGCTAACTTCTGATGCATAAGGGGGCTACGTGGGATTTCTCCTATGATCTCAGGGTCCAGGGCCGGGGGCTGGAATGGGCTCTGAGGGACCTACGGAGGACACATCACTGGGGTTGTGAGGAAGCGAGGGTGTGAGGTGATGGGGATGGCACGGGGTCCTGTAGGAGCAGAGCGTTTCCTTTCCCCAGGGTGACATACCGTTAGCCCCATTTTACAGGCGAGGAGCTGAGGGTTACAGGTGGGTTGATACTTAGCCAAGATCACTGGTCACCAAGTTCCACCAAGTGGTGGAACCAGAATGCAAGTCCAAGTGTTTCTTCTTTCAAAGCCCAGGCCTGTCCTATACTGTCCCCAGAGAAGGCAGCACCAGAAGGCGGGCAGCCCTGGGTGCCAGTGCCACCTCTGCCACCTCATGCAAGGGACTTCACCTCTCTGAGCCTCTGTTTCCTCACCCGTGAAGTGAGGGTCAGATATATTAATGTGTAAGAGAGCCTAGCAGTTGCAGGTGCACAATGGAATATTGGGAAGACACTGTTCTAAGAGCCAGGAGCCCTGGGCTCTATCTACTCTTGCCTCTGCCTCACCTTGCTGTGTGACCTTGAGCAAATCACAATCTCTCTGGGCATTAGAATTAAAGATCTTTAGAGCATTAGAATTTCCAAGGGAACTTTAGACACACGAGTGACTCAGCCTCTGATTTAGAGATTCCAATTCAGTCGGTCTGGAGGCCTGCACATCCAGCTTCTTTCAGCCCCCAGGTGTTTGAATGTGCAACCAGGGTTCAGATGACGACACTGGTTCTGAAATGTAGTCCCTGAGCCGAGAACGTCGGCGTCACCTGGGCACTCGTTAGAATTGCAGAATCTCGGGTCCCCAGGGACCTACTGAATCAGAAACTTCCGAGGGGGGGGGGGGCCCAGCAATCTGAGTTTATAAGCCCCATCCTCTCCAGGTGATTCTTATGTGGTTCAAGTTTGAGGGCCCCTGGGCGACAGGATTCAGCCCTCAGATCCTACAGCTTTTAGGTGGATGAAAGAACTGAGAGCAGAAGAAGGTATGAGTGAAATTGGGAAAACAAAGAGAAATCGGAGAAAAGACACAAAGAATCAAGAGGCAGCCTCGCCCTTGTCCCTGGGTGCATTGGCATCACAGCTGCGAAGTCTGCTAAGAAATGTGAAAGCTTCCAGCGACATGCTGCTCAAGAGGGGCACACGGTGGGGGCGGGGCGGGGGGCACAGAGTGAGGATGGTGTGTCTTCCTGGAAGGTCAGTATACCCGAAGGTGTTTTAGGGGGAGAAACGTTAAATTATTTCATCAATGAGTAATTGAAAGCATAGCTATTAGAACAAGTAAACAGATAGGTTATGGCACAGAATACCACCTGCTCAGAGAAAAGAAAAGGCTCAGAGACGTGTTCTCCTTGCATTCGGGACCTTTAGACGGCAGCCCCATAGTGTGATGGGGATGGTTGGCAGTCTCCAACATTAATCCAATTATCACACAAAGAGATACAGAATTACAAACTGGGATGCATATGAGCAAAAAGAAGCAAAAGGAGGTCTAAGAGGATATGACAGCCAGAGAGTGAGGTCAGGAAAGGCTTCTCCAAGGAAGTGACATTGGAACCCAGACCTGGGGACAAGGGTGAGGAGGGTGTTCCCGGGACATCTGGAGACAGCATGCCACGTCTGTGCTCACTCTGGCTTCCCTGCCTGGAACTCTGTCTCAGGCCTCTATTTAACCCCTGGATCAAGCCCAGCCCCCTCCAGGAAACATTTCCTGGCCAAGTCTGACCACTCTGGCCATCCTCTGAACTTCTGCGTCTCGTTCTGCCTGCACCTGCTGGAACCACTGATCCCTCTCACTTTCTGTCCTTTGTGGCCCACCTCTGTGATGTTTTCCATAGCCGGGGAAGACCAACACTTGAGTTGACTTCATCACCTTCTTCCATTTTTATTTCTATAAGTGTATTTTAAAAGGACACTTTTATCTAATACCATTATAAGAAAACCATAAATACACAATGCTTTAAATGTGCCCTAGAGAAAAGGTACCTGCCATAAATAAAAGGTAAATAAAAAATAACTACTATGTCTCTCCCTTTGTTGTAAAGGGAGACTGGCTGATGTTGGAAGGGCACTGAAGCCATATGAGCACTCACCGAGACTTCCTCCTTGACACATCAGAAAGACCAAAGAAGACATGGGAGGGGACACGTGGGCACTCTGTGATTCACCAGTTGTCCACAGGCTCCCAATTAACCTCCTGTCTGGCTAATGGTACACAGCACTGCATATTTTTTGGTTTGTATGTTTCACGTTTTGTTTTCAGGAGGATGTTAGGAATTTCTAACCAAACTGCAAAACCCTCAAGGATAAAGCCTCTTTTCTGTCCCCCCCATTGCACCTCCAGTAAGTCTTCGAATGTTTCTTGATTCAGAGGAAATTTTTGTGGCTTGCCGTGACCCCATGGCTGAGATCTGTCGCGTCCTTAATCTCTTCCGTGAACTCTGCTGAGAGCTTTACGTGTGTTGCTTCATTTCATTCGCACGATAACCCTGGGACAGAGGTAGTGCTGTCATCTCAATTCTACAGATGAAGAAACTGAGGGTCAAGAGAGGGAAGCAAATCTCTTGACTAGGCTTGTCCAGGAAGTAAGAGGCGGCCCAGGTCTGGCACTGCAGTGTCATGGTCACTGCAGCCAGCCAGCTCAGACCATTCTCACACAGCGGGGGTGGCTCAGGCCTGAATCACAGATACACATTCTGATTAACAGTCTCACTTTTGCCGAGGGGTCCCATCCCATAGGATTCTTATGAAAATAAAATGAGAACACAGATGTGAAAGAGGGTGGAAGGAAAGAAATGATGCCAAGTACCGCAGACAACTGATCAACTCAGTAAAACCCATCATGAAACTCCCCTCGCCTGCTCAGCTCTTCCCACTCCCCGTTGCCTGCCACATGGGTCTCAGACACCAGACTTGCATGTCCCGCCATGATGATCGTCACTATGTATGTGACCTACACTCATTAATATTGAATAATTGAACTTTACTTTGAATGCTTTTTATGTGGTTCAAAATGCAAAGCTATGAAAGGGTATATAGCAAAAACTCCTCCACCCACCCTGTCACCCAGCTCCCCTTCCCAGAGACAACCACCGCTAGCAGTTTCTGGTATGTCCTTCCAGACAAAACGTACTCATATACAAGCAATACACACACACACACACACACACATCCTTTTTAAACACAAATGAAAGCTCATCAGACCTAATGTTCTGCCCATTGCTTTTATGGCTTAACAATACACCCTCAAACTTGTTCTATAGCAGAAGATAAAAAGCTTCCCCATTTTTCAAGGCTGTGTTACCCCATTCTTCCAGCAGTTGATGGATGTTACGTGGTTCTTAATCTTTTGATATTGCCAACAATACAGCATGAACAATCTTCCAATTATAGTATTAATGATATAACATCTTTCTTTCAATCAACTGTTTTTAAAAACTTTTCTCCCAGCCTAAGCAATATCTGTGAAATCACAGATTTGACGGCCTAATCATATATTTTTCTAATACACATTAATATAAATAGATAAGAAATCCATAACCATTTAACTAAAAGTGCTTGCCTGTGTTTCATCTATAATGATTATGCTCAGCCCCTGCGCCATGCATCCACGGTTTAGGGAAACACTGGCTTCTAGTATGTTCCAAACCCCTGGCCAGGCACACAAAGCCCTCCAGGATCTGACCTTGACCTCCCTCTCCAAACTCGTGTCCCAGATCCCATGCTCCAGCCTTGTACAATCATATGCCGCTTGACCTTGGGCAAGTGGCTTAATCTCTCTTGGGGGGGCCTCAATTTTCCCATCTGTAAAATGGTGACGATCATACATCTACCTCGTGGTTACAGTGAGGATTAAAAAATGTGTTTAGCAGAGTAAATGTTCAATAAATGTTCCTTATAGCTATTACCTTTACAGCTCTCTTTCCTCCACTATAGTATTAGCTCGTTTTAGCTCCTAGTCTCTTTATTTGACATTCCCTCCGTCTGCCCTTCCCCCAGAGAGCCATGCACTCGCTCCCTGGCTTCATTCAGGCTGCTGCTCAAGTGCTCTCCTTGGGCCTTCCCTGGCCGGCCCCTATCCAAAATAAGCCTCACCATCCCTCTCCAGTCCTTCTCTGTTCAAAGCACTCATGGCTTCCTAACCTGACGTTTATATTTGTCTGTCTGTCCGTCACGCTGCAATGTATGCTCCCTACAGACAAGGGCTTGATTTTATTCACTACTATCTCCCCAACCCCCAAGCCAGTGCCTGGCACATAGTAGATGCCCAATAAATACGTGCTGAATGAATGGACACATGAATGACTGCAGAGCCCAGCATAGGGCCAGGGGCACTTCTGAGGGTTAGCAAATGTTTGGAGAGGAACAGAGAGAGGGAGAGAGAGAAAAGAAGAAAGCACAGAATGAATGAAGGAAGAGAGAAGGAGGGCCAGAGGATTTTTTTAAATTGCCCTGTCTCTTTAGCGAGGTATAACGCAAATACTATAAAATTTGCCCATTGCAAGTGTACGGTTCAGTAAGTTCTGTGTAACCATTTGCCAGCTGGTGGATGTTTGTAGTGTTTCCAGTTTTAGGCTATTATGAAGAATGTTGCCATGATTTTCACACACAGGTTTGGGCATGGACATACGTCTCCAAATGTCTGGGGTAATTAACCAGGAGTGGAATTGCTTGGTCATACGATAAACATTTGAGAGTCCAGAAGATTTTGATGCCCTAAGACACAGCTCACTTCTAGAGTCTCCAGCAAGGCTTGTTAGAAAATGCCCCAAACAGGGCAGAGGAAAATGCGTGTAAAACTCAGTTTGAGCTGCAGTCTCGGCTCCAAGTCCTCAGTGCGTGGCCGATTCATTATGCCTGTGTTTGAAGCCCATTTGTAGCTGTGTTTGATGTATTGTCTGCGGGGAGACGGTGAAATGTGCCAGCCTTCAGACTAACAACTGAGCTTAATTTTTCACCCAATGATTCTAAAGTAGTTTCTTCTTGGCAGAGGTTTGAGCGGGGAACAGTTGATGAAATTGATTGTGGCAAAATGGTGTGGGAAGAAGTAACACATTCTTTACCACTGGAAGTGCAGGAGAAAGGTGAAGTGAGCGCAATCGTGCAGAAGCGTCCCTGGCCCCCTGTGAAACTGCGGCCCCCGCCAAGTGTCCTGGAACCCTACCACCATTCCCAGCTGCCGGGGCCTCGAAACCTGAGCTCCAGAGCCCAGCATCTAGATCCTGCCAGGTGTCTCCTGACAAACCCTCGTTTCGGGTTCTAAATTTCGTTATCACGGTGTTGAGGATCATGGTGAGTTGACGTTTGCTTGGGCTGCAGGTCAGGAGCATTTACAGAAAGCTTCCAGGACTTCATCTCCTGCCTTGCCACGACGCCGCACTTTGCTCAGCTTTGCTTTCGTTTCAAAGACTTTCCCGAGTGACAGAGTTGACCTTCAAGTGAAAACCTCAGGGCTAGACCCTCTCGGCCCCTGTCCCCCTCGTACCCCAGGAGAAAATGAAATGCTCGCCACCGCTCTCCTTGGAGATCTTTTGTAGCATAAAATCAGAGTTGGTCCTAGGATATAATTTTAGCTTTGAAAGTCAATCTCTGATTTATCTGGTTGAACAATGCCCGTTTGAAAGAGGAAAAAAAGCAGACTGAAGGCAAGGTTCTCAGAGCTTTGGGTAAATAAATAGTCTCTCCGGCGGGCTCCAGCCTCCATGCAAAGAGAGAGGACACTGGGAAAATGATCAGTCAAGAGGGCAGATCCTGTAAGAGTTTTTGTTGTTTGTCTGTCTGTTGGCTTGATGTAACAGGGGTTCTATCAGAGAAAGAAAATTCGGGCTATCTTGCGGGTCTGATGGGTGCAGAGGCCAGCAGCATCAAGGTGATCCAAACGTAAGAGTTGACTGACACGGGTGCAGGTAGGAGAAAAAGGCGGGGGTCTGAGCCCTGAGGAGAGAGACACTGGAAGAGCGTCCGTGAGACTCAAGGGGCCCTGAGAATACAGCTTTGGAGGCCAGAGGACAACGTGGGGCACGTGCAGGAGGAGGGCAGCATTTGACTCATCTCACCATAGCACACAGTGCGGCCTCCACTCAGGAAAGGTGGTGGGAATGCAGCACTACCCAGTGGGGCAGGCTGCAGGCTCTGGGCCAGACCACCTGGGTTCAAATCCCGTCTCTGCTTCTTTCCAGCTGACTTTGGGCAAGTCGCTCCCCCTGTCTGGCCTCGGTTTTCTCTTTGTAAAATGGATATATGAATAATGCCTACCTCCTAAGTTTGCTGTGAGGAGTAAATGAGCTGCTACATGGAGAGTGCTTATCTGGGTATATAGAAAGTGTTTGCTAAATGTTGGCTGTGTTTTGATGTTGTCATTGTTATGGATTTCCAGCTTCGAGCAACTGCTGGGTGACTCCACTCTGACATATATATCAACATCATCAAGGTGGTTCCGGCAGAAGCTGGTGAGAGGTGACCCCTGTTAAGGGGCCTGGAGCAGACACATCCTGAAAGAATCATTTGAGAGCTCATGTGAAACCCCCTTGGACCTCGCAACAAAACCTGGGTGAGACTTTGCTAGAATGGGGAGAACCCGAAGGCCTTTATCGCACAGATGGGGTGTCAGCCAGTGAAACAGGTATTACCACTGTTAGCAATGACCTCGTTAGACTCAGGTTGGGGGGCCTGGGCGTGTCCAAGTTACCCAAGAGGAGGCTGATGGAAACACAGACAGAGGAAATAGCTGCTGAATAGTTCAGCAGCTGAGAGCACAGCCATCCACACTCGCTGGGTTCAAATCCCAGATCTGCCACTTCCTAACTGTATTTTGAGTGAGTTAATGAAATTTCTCTGTGCCTCAGTTTCCTCAACTACCCCATGGGAATAAAAATAACAGTCCATATTTCATAAGGTATTTGTTAGGCTTTAAAGAGATGGTTAAAATAAAGCACCTAACGTAGTACAGTACCCAATAAATATTAGTGAGCCAAGGGAGCAGGTAAGGAAGAAGAGGGTCCCATGTGCCAGAACAGCACGTGCAAAGGCCCAGAGGTGGAGAGAGAGCAGAGCTGCAGGGATCAGCAGGAGGCAAGGCATGAGATTGCAGCTGCTCTGGGAACCACAGGCCTGTCCTGGGATCACAGGGCTTCTCCTTACAAGTGGAGTGAGGATGAGTAGGAGAAGAATTTCTGGGGCATTGGCAAATGACCTCATTTGTGTCTGTGTCACACCAGCTAATTGTCGGCCCTTTGAGGGCAGGGACCTTGCTCTTCCATCTTTGTACCCGTAACACCTGCCACCACACCCAGCATGGAGTGAGTGCTAAGTTGGTGTTTGTGAGATGTTGTTACACGTACTGGAAAAAGCTCCAGACCAGGATTCTGGGCTTGGCCTTTTCAGATTCTCTCTGGGACCATGACAAAGTCATGCCATTGACCCCCAGCTTTTGCTGGACCACGGAGATTATGGAAGGGGTTTAAGAGATGAGGAAACAGAGGTCCTCAGGATAGGAAGGACACAGTCAATATCAAACATCAAGTCAGCAATAGCATCAGTGCTGGAAACCGTTCCCTCTGCGAGGTCGAGCGCCCGTTCCCTCCTGATTTCCCACGGGGCAGATCAATGATGGATTTTGCTGTGTACTTGAATTTCATATCTTCTATGAAGCTTGCATATTTATTTTCAATGAGCTGATCAATTCATCTCGGGACTCGATTTTTCCAAGCCAAGCTGGAGGTTAATAATAAGCACCAACGCCAGTGATCCAAAGAAGATATCGGTCCTATATTACAAACGAAGAAACTTAGCCTCAAAAATGTGAATTTACATGTCCAAATTCACACACCTGTTAGGGAAGTTGCAGAGTGCAAATGCAAGCTCAGGTCTTTCTAAATCCAAAACCCACTCACTTATCTGCTGAGAGTGGAGTTAAGCAGCTTTGTCTGCGATGCAGTGGTCCTGTTGGAAGTTTGGGGTTCCTCCCCCACAGGAAGGCCTCCAGGACAGAGGGCTACAATGTGGGGTGATGGCTCAGCCATTCTAGAGGTTCAGTGCCATCTTGATGTGCTTGGCTCCTTGGGAAACCAATGAAAATCTCAAAGGCTGCCCCAATTCCCTCCCTCTCTCCTTCTCTGAGGGACAATGAGCCTATAAGACAAATCTTAGCTCTTGCCATGCCTGTTTGCCAGACTGATAAAGAGGTCAAACAGAAACATGGCTTCGTAGCTTCAAGACTTATTGTTGGGGGAAAGTAGGACGTGCTCTGGGCTATGACATCAGATGCAGCACAAAGGATGCTGGTCACCTTCAAGTTAAACAGCCTCCAGTCTCCACAATTTCCTCCCTCCCAGCCCCATTCTCCTTGAAGAGAATCAATGCTTTCATTTTACTTGAGCTGAAATTCACATTTAAATCCCCATAACGTCAGAAAATATGTCTTGTGCATCTGCACAGATTTACCAAATGTATTATTGTCTTTTGCATTTATTTTTTTTCCATAAAGATTTATCTTAATCCAGTATTGCTCCATCTCCATTAAGGCACCTCCTTTAAAGGTTATCCTTATAAGAACAATCCCTAAGTGCCTGCAGTTTCAATCACCACTGTCAGCTGGAGAACTCTAGAAATAAGTGATAGCTACAATTTAGTAAGCACCTACTGTGTGCCATGGATCTTACACAATGATAAATTATAGTATTCAGGATATAAGTTTGATTACTAAAGCAGAGGCCCCCAAATTTCAATGGTTAAATGACATTAAATTTTATTTTTCTCTCATTTAACAGTCTAGGAGTAAGCTGTCCAGGGTTGGTATGAGGGCTCCAGGATGTCAGAAATCCCAGGTTCCTTCTATCTTGTTTCTCTGCCATCTTTAGGTGTTTCCCTCATTTGCCTTGTCCAAGATGGCGCATTGCTACATTCCAGCCAGCTAAGAAGAGGAATGGAGAAGAAGAATGCCCCTTTCTTTTAAAGACATGAACTTATAGATGGCACAGCTTACTCATTTCCCATTAGCCAGAACTTAGTCAATAACTATGCCCCCTGCAAGGGAGGCTGGGAATTGTAGTTTTTAGTCCAGGTGGCATGGACCCAGTTAGAAATCAGAGGTTCTATTACTATAGAAGAAGAGGGTAATGGATAGAGGGGCACCACCAGCAATATGTGCCATACAAGGTGATCCGAAATGAGGCTGGGCCCAAGAGTTTTGAACCTGTGATAAGAAGAGGCTGAAAGTGAAATGTTCTCAGAGAGGTACAGCCTCACCTGGACTGGGATGTCCATGCCTCATGTCCAACTTTACTTAATATGAAATAACCCAAAAGACGGGATGTGGGATTAGGCTATCCATGTGACAGGGACAGATCACACCCCTGTGGGTGGGGGTGGGGTTTCTCCTGAAGAGAAGGGATGTTCCCACAGTCAAGCCTCCCAGAGGGCAGTCAATCCTGGAGCAGGAAGTAAGGATTCTGAAAATAGACCTTATAGGAGAGGGATGGAAAAGCATCTCCTCTCTCTGATCTGGGGGCCCGCTGGGCCTGGACGCCACAGCATAGTGATGCCTGAGGATTTCTGGTGAGGGAAAAAAGAAACTCGGGCCCAGCTACAGAGAAGCAGGCTGAGAGAGAGACACAAAACCAGGCAGTTAAGGGAAGCTGAGGACACATCTGGACCTGTTTGGTCATTGTAAAGTATTCTTTATCTTGCTTCTTTTTAACTAGTCCCAAATTGTCCATAAAAGCTTGTTAACAGTTACATCTTGGTCTCTGTTCTAATGTCAGGAATGAAGGCAAAGCGCCTGCCCCACAGTTAGGATGAAGTACACCTGCCACTCTAGCCTTCCTTCAATTCCTCAAATAGCCACATTCCTTCCTGCCTCAGGGCCTTTGCACACACTGTCTCTCTGCCTGGAATGACTGCCCCCACCACCCCACCTGTACACTCCTTACCTGGAGCTATCATCTAGAATGTCACTTCCTCAAGATAACCCTCCCAGACTCTCCTGACCCTCACCCCCCAGACTCAGTAGGTTCTTCCTGATGCTCTCTCATAACTCCCCTAATTATCATAGTCACGGTTTGTAATTATATATTTATTCATGGGATTGTTAGATCAGTATCTTCTCCCCCACTAGACTGTAAGTACTACAAGGGCAGGAACCACGTCCAGTTTTTCTGGCTCCTCAGTATCCAGCACCTAGTACAGTACCTGGCACATAGGTGCTCAATAGCTGTGTGTTGAATGAATGAATGAGAACAATGTCCCACCCCTGAGGCCAGACTCACATGGGGCCATCAGCAGAAGACAGCTCTGGTCACCAGAGTGTTGACCCCCAAAAGACTTTGCCAAGGAGGCAGAACTGTGGCGGCCTGAGGAGGAGATGGGGATAGAAACACTGCCGGTTCAGAAGGGTCCCCAAAGAAGCTCCCAGAAATAATTGAAGAGACACATTGGGATGTAAGGGGCTTAACGTGGTGGGCCCTCATGTTCTCACCATCTGGATTATACACATGGAAACAATCTCATCTAATTCTCTAGACATCCTGTGGGGCAGGTGTTTTTATCTCCAATGAACAGATGTGAAAACTGAGGTTCAGAAATGTTTGGAAATCACCCAAGGCCACACAGCGAGTAAACAGAGTCTGGATTCAAACCCAGGTCAGGCCCAAAGACCACTCTCATCCTACACACCCAGTTTGCTTCCCAGAGAAACAAAGGGAAGTGGGAAAAAAAACCCACAAAGTCAATTCACTGAAACTACTCGAGTGACAAGTGTTTCCAGCTGACGGCTGCTTCCAGGAGGACTTTTCTTCTGCATGAATGCCTCCTTGCCTGAGTGCTCCCAGGCCACTCTCCGAGAGCCACTGCTGTTTAAGCTTGACACTGACCACTGCTCATGAAGCTTTGTGTGCTTCGGCTTCTGCAGTCAGACTCTCAGGCTTCCAGATCTTTGAAGACGGCTTTTGGGGCTCCCCCCGCCCCAAACTGCTTCTCTCCCAGCCTAAATGGGATTTCTCTCTCTTTCTCTTTACTCACATAACCAAGCTGCTTTCCAGTCCTGCCTTCTGAACACACAGCAGTTTTTCCACGCCCCTCAAGGGTAGCATCCCAAACGGAACATGCTGAAATGGACCCAGCCTTTCCAAAGGGCATTCGCGTTTGCATCTCCAAAGCTTCTAAAATAGGCGTCTGTTTCATCCTGCATTTCCACTTCAGGGGGTCTACCTCGAGAACAAAATCAGACAGATGTGTAAAGATGTCAGATCAAGGATTTTTTTTGCTGGCAGAAATGTTTGCAACAGTAAAAATATGTAAACAACCAAATATCCAATAATAGGGGATTGGTAAAATAAATAGAGATACATCTGGACAAGGATATACAATGCAGTCGTTAAAAATGACAATGCAGACTTTGACTCGGTGAAAAATAATTACAGTGAGAAAAAGTATGTTCAGAAGCAAATTGTATAATATGATTTCATTTCCATTAAAATACAGATTTATTTGTTCATTTAACAAAATGTGAGTGGTTGCTATTTATCGGGTCCTGTGCCGAGAGCTGGGAATACAGCAATGAGTAAAATAAGTATTGTCTATCAGGAGATCACCAATCCATTAACCATTCTCTGCTGGTGATCACTTAGGTCAGTGGCTCAAACTCTCTGAGCCTCAGTTTTCTCATCTATAAAAAAAAAGGATAATAGTTATCTACAGAGATATGGGAAAGCCAAACGTGTGTGAATATAGGACTCAATAAATGTAAAATATTATGTTTATCGTACCAAAATCTACTACTTCCAATCCACTAGGGATTACTGTGATTTTACTGAAAGGCCCGAGACTGCATCTCAAGTTCAAGTTTCCTCATAACCATCAAATATGTGTACAACCCCAGGTAAATCACTGCATTCAGTCACTTCAGTCCGTTGGTTAGTCAGTCATTCAACAAACACCTATGGAGCACCCACTGTGTGTCTTACCATAGCCTATAAGGTTCTACACTCTCTAGTTCCTACACACCCCTCTGCCCTCTGCTTCCACTACAGGCTTCCCATCACTGGCCTTCTTGAAGTTTCTCAAACATGCCACGTGTGCTCCCACTTCAGGGCCTTGACTCTTGCTGTTTCCTCTGCGTGGCGCTTTCTTCCTTCTGTACATATCATGACTGGATCTTTCTATCTTTCTGGTCTCAGCTTGAATATCTCCTCTCAGAAAAGTCCTGAACCTCCTAGGGCATCCTAGACCTCCTGCTCGTGTCTCTACTTATTGTCTTCATAGCATTTACCATTATCTGATAAGATCACATTTATTTTCTTGTTTATGATCTGTCTTCCTCACTATAATGTAAGCTCCAGGAGAGCAGACACCTTGTTCCTCTAGTTCATTGCTGTACCCCAGCTCTTAAAAAAAAAAAAAACTGTACCTTTCATGTAACAGATGTTTAATAAATTTTGTCAGGTGGATGAATGAATGAATGAATGAATGAATGAAAGGACGTGCCTGGCCCTGTGCTAAGGCAGAGGATAGATACCACACTGAGCAAGGTACAGGTAATCTTTTACAGGTATCGCCTTGTGATGCCTAGTTCCTCAGTCCTCCAAAAGGAAAGTCTTCTTGCCTCTGTCTTACCTGAGAATTCTTCCTAGTCATGAAACCAGCATTCATTTGACTATGCACAACCCCCTATCACATCTTTTCTCCAGGACTCTCCCTTGCCAGAGTGCTGAGTAATTATCCTTTACAATCCACAGTGGCTCCAAATTTTGATTAAACGCTGTCTTGGCTTTTAAAATTCCAGGCCAGACTATTAGGCTGTGCTCCACTATGGCATTACCCAGCACAGTGATTGACTGAGATGGACTCTGTCCTCCTCTTACTTTGCAGCTATTTCTTTCAGTATTTTGATCCGGGCGAGAAGTATGACGTTATTGATTTGCTCTGCTCCACTCACCAACTGTCTCATCTGCAAGAGCAGGAATCTTTATGGCTTCAATAATTTCCCGGAGTGCAGAGAACTCTTTTATATTTTTGCTTGGTACTTTGCAATTCTGTAAATTTTTTATAGACTCTGAGGTTAAGTTTCATTCCTGACTCCCAGGCTCCTTGGGAGGTCTGCTTGTGCTCTAAGAAACAACCTGACTCCTTTGTGCCCAGTCCCGCCCCATCGCATCCTCATCTTTAGGGAGGGAGGGAGAGAGAAAGAGAGCTTTTTAAGTTCTATACTTCTTTTTACTGAAAAGAAAGGGGAAAAAAGAAGTTCAGAGAGGTTGAGTGCCTAAAATAACACAGCCAATTAGTGGCATATGCTCTTCGGCTTCTGGGGTGATCTTTGGCACTGATCACCGATATTTTGGTTCTCTTCCTCCCCGGCACAAAGTAGAGGAGTCCCCTTCTCTGCCCCCATAAGGCCATGTGACTTGCAGTGGCCAATGAAATAGGAGCAGAAGTGGGCTGTGCCACTTCCAGGTGCACACATTTAAGGACTGCATCTCTAAATGAGAGCAGTGACTTGAGAATGACAGGGAATGTAAGCAAGAAATAAATCTTTGTCATTTTAAGCACTAAGGTTTGGGAATGTTTGTTATGACATGTGACCTAGCTCATCCTAACTGATACAACCTGCAATTTCAGTCTCCCGGGTAAGGTCATTTGGAAATCTTTAGGAGAGAATTTTGGCTGGATGATGTGGAAGATTTAGACAAGAAGAGAACCTGAAAAATGCAGCTGTTTCAACATCATGGATTTCCCATGTCTAGTTTTATTTAGATCAAGAGTTGAAAAAGCTATGAAACAAGGAAAAGTTCAATTCATTAGGAAACTATTCAAGTCAGTTCAGAAATTGCCCCTGAGTTTCCTTGCCAGCCTCCACTCTCCAAATCCCCTCCTCAAACACTCCATGCTTCAGCTTCATCAACCTCTTTCCTCACACACATTTATCATTTCTTCGTTTGCACAGTCATTCATTCAACAAATATCTACTGAGTTTCTGGTATGTTCAAAACATGGTGATGGACTTCAGTGTCTCAACCTGTTGCATACACTTCTCATTCTTTAATGTCCTGGCCACCTCTCTCCAGTCTTTCTTTTCAACATGGTGAACTTTATTCATGTTTCAAGATCCAGATCAAAATCCTTTCTACTAGGAAGGCTTGTCTGACACCACTTTTTTTCCAAAGCACATCTAGCCTCCTCTTTCTCCATGTGTTTATGACACTTTGTATGCCTTTCCTTTACCTACAGAGCCTATGGTACTATAATTACTGGTTCATGTATTTATCTCCCTCACTAGACTGTGACCCCTTTGACAGCAGGGACCACAACCTCAGTCGTCTCTGAAGTTCTCATGCCTGGCTCATAGTCCATGCCCAATAAATATTTGATGAATGAATGGATGAATGGTGTGATTCAATCTTGTTATTCTTTCTGACTCTGCTTCCAACGTCCCAGCATCTTAGCTCTCCATAGGGGAAAATAGCCACACCCAGAGTCCTGGAAACCTGGCTGAACTGGAAGTCTGGGGGGCATTTAATCTCTGAACATACCTGGGTGGGTTGGTGGACATGGGAGCTGTTTAATGTCTCTGTGTCTTCCTGGCCTGGGAGAAGCAGAGACCCCATGAAGGTGCTCATATATCTGCATGATAGATGGCCACCAAGGCTGGATTGCTGAGGGGAGCAAATGCCACTTAATGAGCAGGAATCACCCTCTTAGAGGCCCCAGAAGATAATTACGCCAGTGAGGAGGTCCTCCTTCTCTGCTTGAGTTTTAAACATAACAAATCACATACAACCCTCCTGAACCCAAAGCTTGGACCCCGATGGTGGAGCTAATAAGACTCAGGCTGTGCAGCAAGGCCTGTCATCTCTGCAACATCAGCACCATCGATCTATGGCAGCAGCCCCAAGTATGCTGAGCTCTCTGACGGACGCCTCCTCCTCGGTTGCCCTCCTCCCACGCTTGTGTCTGCACAGACCCTGGGCTTTCTGTGCTGGTTTCCTCAACCACATTTGACATAATCCATATTTTCCACTTTAAATATTTATAGCAAACTTGGAGGGAAAACATTCTCTTTTCAACAGGCCTTCTAATTTCACTTAACAGTGAAGGTCAAAGCAAGGAATGCTCTGCAAAGGAATTTTTCTCATTTTCAGCCTATGGCAACCGGAATCGAGGGCAGGAAACTGAAAATCGTTTGACCCAGCTTCATCCTCCATACCCTCCATACCATACATATGAATGCCCCCTGCTAAGGGGCAAAACAGCTGAGACATTACTTTTTAACAGATTTATAGTATTTTTCTGATTATAAAAATGCATGTCCCTTGTGATAAGTTCAGGAGACATATATATATAATATACATATATATATGTGAAAATAAAAGTCATCTTTAATTCATCACCTGGAAATAGTGATTATTGACAATTTTGTGTCTAATCTTTTAGATCTTTCTTCCTAAAAAGGACATTATTTCTTACTAAAACGGGATTGTATTATGCATACTATTCTAGGTATTTGATTGTATTATGTGACCTTCTTTCTTCTAATTATAATTATAATGTGTAGATCTTATATGTGAGTGTATGCGTTTGTCTAATGCACATCATAATTTTTAACAGTTACATGATATTCTGTTAGATAAAAGTACTAGAGATAATGAATTAATCCCCTATCAGTGGACACTTAGGTTGTTTCCATTTGTTCATTATTATTTTAAAAAATAATTTAAAGATGTGGAAACGATCCTTCTACAGACAGAAGAGTGCTCTTCTCTTACTATTTCTTTCATGTAAATTTCTTGATGTGGAATTGCTGTTTCAAGGGATATAGATCTTTTAAAGATTTTGACTCACATTACCAAAAAAATAAAAGATCTGTTTGCTTTCACAAGCAGTGCATGACAATGCCTGTTTCCTCGCAAACTCACCAATTCTGAGCATTAGCCATCTTCAAATTTTTGACAATATGCGAGCAGAAAAAATTATCATATTACTGTCTCATTTTTAATAGATTTCATTAGTATTAAGTTTAGATGTTTCTTAAGCATTCATACTTTTTCTTTTGTGAATTTGCATATTTAGATATCTTGCTCATTTTCCCCCATTGGAGTAATTTGCCATGCCATCATTGTAAATGGTAAAGATATATATGCCACGAATAATCTTCTTACTGCGACTTTTGTCCTTTAACTTTGTTCTCCTTTGCTCTGCAGATTTATAAATTGTGTGTAACAAAATGCAACGGTGTTTTCCTTGATGGTTTCTGGCTTTTATTCAAACTCCAAAAGGTCTTCCCCTCTTCCAAGAGAATGGAACCTTCACCTATATGTTTAATATTTGTATATAAATTTTGCATTTATTTGTTTATTTTTTATATAACTATTTAAACAATATGAAATTTATTTTGGAATAAGGTACGAGGTAGGGATCTCACTTTATTTTTTCCCTTAAAGTTAGCTCATTTTCCACCACCTTTTAATGTATGATTAACCCTTCTCTCTGGTTTGAAATACCACATTTATAATATGTAAACGCTTCTATATTTCTGTCAAGTAGACACACTTTCTTAGTCACTTAGAACAAATCCCTTCATTGCTCATTTTTTCAAAAAAAAATCCCTGAATATTTCCAGATATCTATTCTTCGAGATGAATTTTAGTATCTTGCCAATTAATGAAAAAAATTCTGCTAATATTTTAATTGATACTGCATAATATTTATATAATTTGGGATAAATTGGCATGTATCCAATACTGAAAACATGAGTTCCATTTTTTTACCTATTATATCCTTCAATAAAGATTTCTAATTTCACACAACATAGCATATACACATTTCTTATTAGGCTTATATCTAGGTATTTTACATTTTTATTGTGATCAGAATTCTATGCTAATTTTATTTTATTATTGATTTTTATTGCTCTATAAGAAACCTAGTGGGGATTTTTGCATATATTTTGTACCTGCAATTGTTTTTGAAGATGATTATTTGGTGGCTAAAACCATCTCATTGAACTTCACGGTTTCAGTTGTATTACAAATAGGCATAAATCATGCAAACTCATCTGGAAACCCCACGGGTATAAGAATGCCTATGTCCAAGGATAGTTATATTAATCATGTTTTTTATTTTCTGCATTTTACGATGCTTTGACATCTTGAGGCCTTGCTGACCCAAGAGAGACTGCCCCTCCCAGGGCTGGCTCATTTCCAGAGACAGCAGTCTACTCCCCTGCAAGCACATCTTTCAGATACAAACCAACCAATCCAAAACGCAAGCCCCTAACCACCTCCTTTACTGAGCTCTTATACTCCTGGTGACCTCCCCTTGTGCTAATCGATCCGTGGCCAGGCACGAGACACTCAGGACAGCCCGACACCCCAGAGCCCAATGAAGTTGTTCAAACCAGTCAATCCTAAGCCTGCTGAACCTGCCGACTTGGGATCCTAAACCCACGTGAGTCTGAACCCAGATCTGTGCCCCTGTCACTAAGTCACATCGTACTTCATCTCATTGTGATGTGTGAGTGTCCTTCAGTGCCCCAGCCACCATTCTGAGTCCCTGATACCAGCATCCACGTCTAAGACTAGAGTCTAAGATGCAGAAGGAAAGGAGAAAAGACGGGGTTCCCTTCCACTAGCTGAGGGCTACCATCGCCATTAATCAAGGGTCCTGGTAAGTTGGAGTCTTACTCATTGAGTGGGGCTAAGACACGCTTTACCCACCCGGTGCATCGTGGGACACACCAGCAGCCATCTTGAACAGGCAGGAGCACAACAGCCTGGATTAAATCGTTCCCTCTGTGATTCACAAGCAAGTCCAAGGACCCACAGCCTCCTCTCGCTCTTGTGAGATGTGAGCAGAAGGAAGAACTGGGCAGGTCCTTCTCTCTGATATGCACCTACCGCTCAAGAGCTTACTTTCTGCCGAGACCGTGCTAAAGAATTCATAATCACGAATTCACGTAAACTTCACAGCAGTCTGTCAGGAAGAAACAGTCATTATCTCCATATTACAGATTAGGAAACTAGGATTCAGAGAATCAAGAGTCTAACCCAAGGTCATATAGCTAAGAAGTGACAGAGTCGGGATCTGAACTAAAGCCTGCCTGGCTTTAATCACAGCGCTCCTGCCTCCCTTTTGATGTTCCTGGTGCCCATTCACATCCTGGCATGGATAGGTTCCGATCGGCTATTTGTTGGTGATGTTATTGGTCCAAGAATGAGTCGCTGAGGAACATTCATGACAGCGCAGGTGGCATGATCAGTGGTGTTGCAGTGACTTCGTGTCGCCATGTTTTATATTTCAACCGCTGCTGTTGGTGGCTCTCCCGCTTGTTCAGGACGGCTGCCCATGTGTCCCACGGTGCACTGAGTGTGTAAAGCAAGTCTCGGCAGCAGAACAGCCCCACCCAATACACAAGAGTTGACGTTGCTTTTAAGCAGACCTCTAACAGTGTCCACCGCAGTGGGTTCTTCAGATGAAATGCTCCCGCACCCACCCATCCCCTATAAAATAACTGAGAGAGGACACGCTGGATGTTGACCTGTAGGGGAAAAACTTGTGCAGATCGACAGCTGGGTGCTCCTCATTGGTATTTAGGCAGCGGGTGGTCACTGGGGCTGAGCTGGGCCCTTTCACCAGAGGAGCTACTCTCACTGCCTGCCTCAGTGCTGCCCCAGTCTGCCCGTGCATACGCACTGTCTCTAGGAGGTGCTGGGATCAGAACGGTTACAGGTCCAGATTTTCCCAAACGCTGGCCCCAGGGAGCTCCACATCCCAGGCGCTGAGTCGGCTGCCCTACACACATGGAGCACATGTCCCCCCCACCCCCGCCGCCGCGGGCTGCAGGAGCAGCACTTAGGAGTCAGCAGGAACAGAAAACCCCTCTCCTGAAATGTTATTCATTAATGTGAGAACAACATCTGGCCCGGAAGCCAAGGACCCCCAAAGCCTTTGGCTTGTGTGTGACCTCAGGGAGCCCCAGGCCGTCTGGGGCAGGGTGAGCCTTTAATCATCACAGATGTTGCCACAAAATCACATCCGAAAGGACATCACTCTGCTCAGGACACTAGGTCGCAGAGGCTGCAGAGCATATGGTGAATCAGATTAAGAGGGCAAGAGAGATTTCCTGTGCCAAGGAGTCAGTCTCATTGACATGGATTACCACCTATGGCTGAAGTCATTTCCTCTCATTCAAAGGCTGAGGAGCTTGGAAACCAGAGCAGGGACCAGGGCAAGATGTCAGGAGAAGGGGGGAATTACGTCTTAGGACTTCTCTGCTTTGGAGCTTCCTAATGAGCAAAAATCCATTCGTTCTGACAGTGACCGAGAGAAAGGAATGTCTGCAGCACTTAGAGACAGGGATTCCAACCTGTGGCTGCGGCCTCTGGCAGCCATCATTTAGTTGTGGTTTGGTCTTGACCACGGCGATTTTCTGCCAGAGCCTCAAAAGCACTGGTTTCTTCATTAATTATCAGGTGACAGTGCATAACAGGCATCTCTGAGCCTCATCTCAGACCCTTCCACCATCCCTGACTCTCCTCACCTTTTGTCCCCACTGGGCTAAGGGTTTTTGGTGCATTCTCTCATTTGGTCCTTAAAACCACCCGTGAGTGGCAGCCTACAAGAAGCAACCTAGCACCATGGTTAAGAGTACAGACTCTGAGCCAGGTCGCTCTGCCACCTGCTTCCTGCGTGATCTATAAAATGAGGTGCGGTGGGCTGAAGGGTGGCTCCCAAAGACATCAGGTCCTCATCCCTGGACCCTTCGAATGTTGCCTCATATGGTAAAGTTTTTGTATATGTGATTAAATTAAGGATTTTGAGATGAGGAATTCTTCTGGATTATCTGGGTGGGCCCTAAAGGCCATCATAAGTGTCCTGACAAGACGGAGGCAGGGAGATGTTTGACACAGACAGAAGAGGAGAAGTCAGTGTGACCACAGAAGCAGAGACTGGAGCGATGTGGCTATAAGCAAGGGATGCTGGCGGCCACCGAAGCTGGAGGAGGAAAGGAAGAGATTCCACCTGGAGCTTCTGGAGGGAGCTCGGCCCCGCCAACACCTGGATTTCAAACTCCAGCCTCCAGAACCACAAGAGAATAAATTTCTGTTGTTTTAGCCACCAAGTGTGTGGCGATTTGTTCCGGCAGCCTCAGGAAATGCATACGTGGGGGATTATAGTTGCTACCCCTCAGGGTGTTGTAAGAATTAAGTGATTCTGTATGTCTACAGCATTTGTGACAGCGCCTGGCATGAGGTACGTGCTGTAAACGGCCTTTACCAAGTTAGGTGTCGGCAGCACTATTTTTAAATGGGGAGAGAAACTGAGTCTCAGGGAGAGCCGTGGGTCACGAAACCCCAGGTGCTAAACCCCAGCACCACCGCACTGCTTCTGCTGATTGAGCTCAAGTCTCAGAGCCCTGAACCCCAGCAGGGGCCTGAGAAGAAGGTTTCAAAAGCCAAGGGTCAAACTAAAATCACATGGTCACATTCAAAGCCGGGCTGGAAGTTCAGGGGCATGGAGCGCCACTCCAACCTCCCGCTCCTGTGTCGTTGGTCCACTCAGGTGAGCCAGACCAATGGCAGGGACTTTTCTCTCCCTTAGATTGCCAGCATCCTGCCACCTGCTCCAGTTACATCTGAAGCCTGCCCCAGTCAGGTCTATAATAATAATAAAAGTAACAACTACTATCACTTATTTTTACTTACAGCGTGCCAGGCTTTGAACTCAGCGCGTTAGACATTTTACTATACTTAACCCATAATCGCTGTACCCATTTTACAGATAAGGAATAGGGGGCTCAGATGGGTCAAGTGGCACGCTCAAGGTCAAACGGAATTCAAATCCAGCTCCATCTGCCCGCGTGTCTTGAGGTCTAGCAAGCTTCCTCATCATGGTGACAGCTGAGTACGTGGCAGGCACTCGGCCAGGGCTTCCATGTGCACTTTCCCTGAGTCCTGTTAGGATCCCTATTTACAGTAGGGAAACTGATGTGCTCACAGGGCAAGCTGCCCAAGGTCACCCAGAGAGCAAGCAGCTGAGCCAGGACTTGACCTTCGCTCTCTTAACTCTAGATCCCCAGCTTAGCGTCCGCCTGCCTCCTTCCTCCTCCATAACAACCCAGATTCACGTGCAGACACCCAGCAGCTTGGCATCGCAGAGGACACTAAATTCACTCTCTACCCGCCTTCTTCCATCAAACTGAAAGGAATCCAGCCAGTGGGAAGCCATAAACTTGAGTGTGCACAGAGTATTTCTAACCTACGTTGACATTAACTAAGTCTTCACAAGGTCATGTCACCTGCTGAAAAGCCAGGAGAGACTTTGCAGTAACCAGCAACGATGGTCACCCCCCGGCTGGGCGGTGCAGGCTGGCGAAGCTTTCCCTTTGTTGCCATCACAGAGGCAGCTAGTGGTGACTGTCTCCATAGGAAATGGTCACTGCCGTCCCCTTCCAACCCCCCAAGCCCAACTCCTGTGGGGAGCCCCATGGACCACTGGGAGATGCCCTCTCCCAGATTCGAGCCTTGTGGCTTCTTTCCTCTGCAGCCCTGAATTTCTGCTTAGTGACAGACGCTTCCCTTAATCTTTCCCACACTTTTGTCTTTCCCAATAAAGACTCTGCGCAGCCTAAGGCCATGGGACTGCATCTTCCCCCCTTTTTTTAATACCAGGAAGAGACTTAAAGAAGGAGCCAGGAGAGGAGAGCAGATAAGAGCTTGGGGGTCCACCTCAGGGTCGTGGAGCACCCTCGAAGTGCTGAGCACTGCTGAAGGCATTTCACCTCCATTTTCTCACTTTGTTCTCACAACCACTCTGTGAAGTAAGAATTATCCCCACTTTATAGCTCCAGGTCCTTTCAATGATGCTGAAGATGATGATGATGCCCATAATAATGCCGATTGGCACTGATCGCTGACTCCATGGCAGACACTTTTTTATAAGAGTTCTTCAGACTAACTCATTTAATCCCTACAACAACCTCATGAGGTATTACAATTACAATGATTATTAGGGGTTACTATTATTCCCATTTTACATATGAGGAAACTGGTGGATTAAATGAAGTCACATAGCTGGTAACTGGAAGAGGCAGGAGTCAAACTCAGGTGATTTACTTCAGGGGTTGACCAACGCCTGCTGCCTGGCTGCCTGTTTTTGTAAAGAAAGTTTGTTGGAACACAGCCGTGTCCATTTGTTTACTGTCTACTGCTACCGTCCTGTTACAACAGCATCGCTCAGTGGCTGGAACAGAGATGGTATGGCCTGCAAAGGCTAAAACATTTACTACCTGGCCCTTTACAGAAAAGTTTGCTGACTCCTGGTCTAGCACGTGAAGCAGGTGGCATCTGGCATGCTCTGAAAAAGCCAAATGCCACCTCCTCCAGGATGGCTTCCCAAAGTCCAGGTGGAGTGGGGGAAAACACTAAGGCCTCAGTATGAGTTACGTCTGCGTGGAAATCCTCACTCTGAGATATCGCCTCTCTGCAGCACCTTGAGTTTTTCATCACTGAACTTGAGGATAACCATTTCTTTCCTGGGAGGCTGTGTGTGGAGAGCATTATATGAGATACCATAAGTGAGGTGCCATAAGTGCTGCCAAGCAAACAGTAAGTACATAATAAGTGCCCAGAAACCACCGATGGCACAGGTGAAGTGGGAGGCTCCCTTGACATCTCCTGCATCCCAACAGAAGAGAAGTGTCAGCTCCACCCTCCCCCATCCACAGAGCAATAACACCTGTTATCCCACTGAAGTGCAAAACACTGCCCATCTATTTCACGGTTGCAGGCGATCGTTAATATGCTGCTTCAGCTTGCCAGATGTAAAGAGAATCGTCAGTCTCCAGCACAGCCAGCTGCCTCCCTGGCGGGCAGGGAGGAGAAGGAGGGGACAGAAGGAGAGAGGGAGAGTGAGGAGGGGGAAGGGAGGGGGGAAAAGGAGGGGAGGAGAGGCAGGAGGAAGAGTGAGAGAATGGGCATAGAACCCAGACCCAGCACCTCCCTGGACAACTGGGGGCCTCCACCACCCGTCTGGCCCTCTTCAGTGCCTAAGAGGCCCCACCTCCACGCTGAACAAAGGACCTTTTAGAACCTGTAGGTGGAGTTCTCAGAATCCCATTAGCTGGCTGCTTCCACAGAATGATAATGGAAGCTCTGTATAGGACAAAAAGACCTGGACTCTGCCTGCAGGAGCCAGCCCCTGCTCCTCTCTGGAACTGCCGGCCTGAGAGACCACTGGGCGTGCTTTATCAGACTGGCTTCCCTGAAGAGCTTCCCAGGGGCACGCTCAGGAGCCCAGCCACCACGGACAGTAATAGCCAACATTCTACTCATTGAGCACTTAACCACCAAACACGCACAGTAACCCAGCGAGCAAGGTTCTGTGAGCTCCATTTCACAAGGAGGATACCGACGCACAGAGGGGTGGAAGATCCAGCACCGTGCGAGAATAAATTTCTGTCGTTTCAAGCTGCCCGGTTTGTGGCAGTTTGTTACAGCAGCCACAGGCAACTAGTACAAGGGCTTTGCAAACAGTGTGGCACGTGGTAGTCAAGGAGGCCGTTAGATATCCCCACACTCAACCAACTCAGATCGACTAGTAATGCCTAGAGTACACCTTACAGAGTCTGGTCTCCTCAGGGAAGAAGAGAACAATTGATGAGCGATGTCTGCCATAGGTAACGAAACAGAAGTGTTAGCATGAATACTGTATATTTGTACTTCCTATAAGAATGCTCAATAACAAGCAATTAAATTAATAAGCAAATGAGACTTCCACAAAGGGGGGGGGGTCCTCCTGAGAGAGTATCTGAGATTGCCTAGATAGCCAGAAGTCTCTAAACACAGCTCATCTCTAAGCATTCCAAGATTCTGGGAATCTCCAACAGAGACAAGGAGCTCGGGGCTCCTCCCTCCCCATAGCTTCTGGCTCAGAGGGGAAAGAGACTAGCGTATTTCTCAAATCCAAGCCTTTCTTTCCGCACTGTCCGTCCGGCCACCATCTCATCCCCAGGCTCATCACCTCATACTCCTATTCCAGCATCAGCCCCGCCCAAGACTCCTTCTCCCAGCTTTTCTCCTTCAGCTTCTCCCATGCAAGGCTGCAGCCCGTCTTTCTGAAATACCACTTTCCTCTTGCAGCTCTTCTCACAACCTCTTTAGGGCCCGCTCCTTGACTTCAGTACAAAATCTAGACTTTTCTGTTTGACAATAATATCTTCCTTCTCCCTTCTTCCCATCTCCTCTCCACCTCGGACAAGCAGAGCTGGCAAAATGAATGCCTTGGGGGACAGAATCCACGTGTTTGGCCAGGAACAGCTCCAGGGTGCCTAGTAGTTTTTCCCAGTGTGTGTTTGGGAAGATGTCAGCTATGACCATTTCAGCTGCAAGAAACAGAATTCAGAACTCAAACTGGTATCGAGGATTGGAAAATGTCTCATCTTTCCTCCAGGTTGTCCCGGAGAAAGTGGGTTTCAGGAGTGGTTGATTCAGCCACTCACTAATGTTATCAAGGACCCAGGTTCTTTTCAATTCTCCCCTCAAGACTGCTGTCCTCAGGTTGGTATTACTTTATTTTTAGATGACAATCACTGGGAGCAAGAAGAGAGGTCACTTATTCAGGATAATCTCCTTTAGGAGCCGTCAACTTTTCCCAGAAAGCCCTAGCAAATTTCCTATCACCTCCTATTGGCTACTTTGGGGTCACATGCTCATTCTGAACCACTCTCTGATTGGGGAGTTGGATTACTGTCAGACCAATCAGATTCACTCCTTGTGCCAAGGCTGGGTTCAGCTTGAGGCTCCTGCCTGGGTCAGGAAGGGGAAGCTAATCAAAATTAGGGGTTTGCTAGGAAGGGGCAGATAGACGCTGGCAGGGATGGGGGGAGTGGGAGTGGGAAGTGGGTGGCAGCCAATGGCACTCGCCACAGAAGAGGAAAAGGCACAGCTTTGGATTTGACATCTTTGAGAAATTCTCAGAGCCTTACAGGCTAAGATGCCCCATCTCAGCTACCTCCTCCCTAATCTAAGTCACCATCATCTCTTGCCACAGCCACTGCGATAGCCTCCTCTGTTTTCCCCACATCCTCTCTTGACACCCCCAATCCATTCTTTACCAACATCTGGAGTCATGTTTTTTAAATGTACATCTGATCTTGCCTAAAGCCCTCCATGCCTTCCCATTGCTCTTAAGACAAAGCCCCAACTCTTAACATTGACTTAAATGTTAAGGTGGGATCTGGCCCCTGCCACCCCCCTTCCAGCCCCCCACCCCGCCCCTGTCACCTTGGGTCACTTTCTTCCTTTACTTTACTAGCTTTATCTTTATGCCTTGCACCTGTCCCCTCAACTTCCTTGAACCATGAAGGAGCTCTTTCCCTTCCTGGGTCCTTTACATAGACTGTTTCCTTTCACAGTCCACTGTCTTTGCTTGAGAAACTCTTTCTCATTGAAAGTAACATTTAATGTCCAGAGTTAGTCAGCTTCTTATGATACTTGTTCTCAGAGTATCCTTTCCTTCATCACATTGATCACAATTGTAATCACAAACCTTTTCATGTAATTAATTGATTGACATCGATATCCCCTTGCTAAACTATAACCACCATGAAAGCAGGGACCAGGTTTATTTCCTCCTTTACTTTATTCCCCCAGGAGCTGGCGTGCAGCAGGTGCTCAATAAATAATGGAGTTATTCAGGACTCGGTGTTGCCAGCAACAGAAACTCACTACACTATTTAGAATATAATTTCAGCTGCTGTACCAGAGACCCAGAGTACTAGAGCCTCAGTAAAATGAAGATTTCTTTCTCTGACATTCAGTAGTCCTGGTGTAACCTTCCTAGGCTGACATGACAGCTCCATGATGTTTGGGACCTGCTCTTTTGGTCTTCTTATTGCATCATCTCTTGGGTGCTACCCTAGCTTTATAATGCAAGGTAGACCTATGGCCACATCGACATTCCTGTAAGCAGAAGGGAGAAAAGTAAAATGGACAGGGGCAGATGACCCCTTCTCCTCAAGGAGACAACCCAGAAATTACACGCAAGCTTTCTGCTTCCGTCTCATTGGCCAGAGCTTAGACATATCACCCGGTTGCAAGGAGACAGGGAGAAAATATGGTCTTTATTTTGGGCAGCCACAGGGACAGCTAAAAATCAGGGGGCTTCAAGAAGAAGGGAAGAATGGATATTAGGAGAAAATTATCACCACCTTTAACAAGGTTAGGCAATTTATGGCTTCGCATAATCCCTAAAATGTGGTTAACAATTAAACCTCACGAAGGGCAGGGGCACTCCAGGCCTCAGGACAAAGAATTAGGACAGACTCTCCCTCCATCTTCATCTCAGCTCTCTTTGCCTGTCATCTCTTTCTCAATGTGACAGCTCCTGAATTATACATCTTACAAGGCCCACAGCTGGAGACAGACTGGCTGCCCTGATCAATTCCTGGGGAAATCCAACAGCCAGTTTAAACGAAGCAGCTGTGGTCAGGGAGACAGGGTCCTATAAAAACATCGTACTAAAATTAAGTGGGTAAACAGTGATGCCTCCTACATGACCGAAAGGCAGACAGAATGAATGAATAAGTGAATTTGCGCATCCTTACCTGTCATCTTGGATTTCTGGCCGATATTCATGTGTCAACACCTCGAAGGCTGAAGCCTCCCGGTGACCCCACTCCCATGTCCCCAGACGCTGGAATCACTCAGTGAACATTTGTTGAGACAGAGTCAAAGAATCAATACTTGACATTAACTTCAGACAGTACCATAAAGATGATCCGTGGACTAGATACACAGGGAGCCTCCGAGTGGGAAAACTTAGGAACTGTGCAATGGCAAAGGTAACAGCGGACCTGGAAAAGCCCCAGCCTGTGGTTTGCTGAGTTTGCTCTTTGTGTCTAGCTGACAGGAGGTCCTCGGGGTGCAATAAGGGCAGCACGTGCTAACTGAGGCCAGAAACCATCTTCATTACAGAGTGCTTCTGCTATCCCCTACATCTAAATGAGACCCGGGGGGTAAGTCTGGAACATGATTATCAGGGATTTTGCAAGTTGGCTCATTAACATAATTCCCCCAATTAGAAGGCAAAGAAGCTCTTGTTGAAAATTTTCCACTAAACATTAGAGGGCCATAATCCCTGCGTCATGAGGTGCCCAGCTCCGAATTCTAACTGCACACCTTCCCTAGGATCTGCGAAGGGCTCCGTTCTAGAGGCCTTTCTATCATTTAATAAAACAGTTATTGAGCTCCTATACATTGAGTCCTGGGTTAGGTGTTGAAGATTCAGAGACAAGAGAGAGTCCCTGACTCAGGAAGCTCACCGTCCAACAGATGGGACAGAGAAGTAGACAGATAATTGCAATGCAAAGGATATATGGTTTGTGTGCATGAAAGAGACAGAGAGAGACAGAGACAGAGAGATGAAAGAGAGAGAAAGAATGTGAGCAAGGTGCTTTGGGAAAAACCAACAGCTTCTCAGCTTGGTGGAGGGAGTCAAGGTGCAGAAGGAGAATCAGGGAAAGATTTCTGAACTAGGTAATCCATTAGCTATCTTGAGGATCAGGAGGCAAAAATAGGAAGAAAGGTACTTCTGCCTGGGGAACGGCATGAACAAAGACCTAGAAGCACGAAGGACAAGTTAGGTCCGGGGGCCTGCAGTGGCTCAGTTTGTCTGGAACTTAAGAGAGCAAATTGAGAAGTGGGGACAGGCACATCTGTATTGGTGGGCGGGGGTCAGATCCCTATATGCCTGGGAAACCATGGTAAGGAGGTGTTTTCTATGGGGCCGGCCCGGTGGCGCAGCAGTTAAATTCGCATGTTCTGCTTCTCGGGGGCCCGGGGTTCGCCGGTTCGGATCCTGGGTGTGGACATAGCACCGCTTGGCAAAAGCCATCCTGTGGTAGGCGTCCCTCATATAAAGTAGAGGAACATGGGCACGGATGTTAGCTCAGGGCCAGTCTTCCTCAGCAAAAAGAGGAGGATTTGCAGCAGTTAGCTCAGGGCTAATCTTCCTCAAAAAAAAAACACACACACACAAAAAAACACTTTGTGCCTGATGCCTAAGGGATTATCCCCCTGGCAGAAGCCCCTTCTTCTTACCCTAGAAAACTTGCCACCCTCCCTCCCATCCCCCAATCTTAACATGGTGATGTCAGAGGCACCAGGTTACCATCTGACCTTATGGGTGATTGGTTTGCAGGAAGATCACCTGATTCGAGCTGGACCAATCAGGCTTCAGGAATATGAGGAAGTTGGGTACAGAATGTAGTATGTGTTTTAGAGGAATAGACAGTCCTTAACTTTGCTCACCTTTTCAGACGATTACTCCAACTTTTCATTTACCGAGGCCAAAAATGAGTGGGGATGGGGGCGGGGGATGGTGAATTTCCTAGGACCACACAGTAAGACACCCAGGCTCCCCCGTTGTCCCACTTGCTCAAGCAAAATGGAGAATGGTTTTTCACAGTATAAGCTACTGTTATTTCCTCTGCTCCAAATTTTTCTGCCAGCCTTTTCATTATTTCAGACCCACACCCACCCCACTTATTTTTGTCTGACATGATACAGTATCTATCTTGTGAGAAATGGTGAAATGGACTATAATAAATATATTGCTTAAGCAAGAAAAGTTGATAGAAATATAAATATGGGGCATGATATATAAAACCCCACACATCCCAATGGCCTCATTCATTAAAATCTTGCCGTGCTAAATTTACGAAGAGTACTCGTCTCTGTATGGCTTCTCATAAAACACCGCACACTCTACTGCTCACATTGAAACCCTCCCCGCTTTCACTATGAGCTGACCTTTCTCTATGTCAACCTCAAGGACTGGTTAACGTCCACTAGGGACTCGGCATTTAAGGGGGTTCAGAATAGGATTTAGATTTAAAGTGCAGATGTGAAGCTCTGGACAAGTTAAAATGAGAGTTAAAATGGAATTTCTCAAGGAATGGTGCTCACCGGGTCATTCCCATCACTGGCCACCCATCTAATTAACCCTGAGTCAGACTCCAAATAAACAAAGTTCATTTACTTAATTAATATTTAATGAACACCTACCATGTCCCAAGTATTGGCAGAACAGAAATAAATTACCCACGGCTCTTGCCTTTAAAGTATTCATGATAGAATGGGAAATAAATACACAAACATAGGGTTTTGACACATGGTGATAAGTGGTATGAGCGATCGGAAAGGACATAACCATAGCAGTCAAGAGTCTATGGTGGGCCGGGTGCTGTGCTGTTTTTATACCACTGTCTCGTATTTACCTATGAATCTCCTCTTTACAGTTATGGCAAATGAAGCTCACGGAGGTGAAGGGACTTGCCTGAGTCAAACAGTGAGGGATTTTAAGCCAGTTCTGCCTGAATCTAAAGACTGCAGTTTATTCCCGGGTTCCTCTTGACACTGGCCTTTAAGATGGGCATGGGCTTCATGTGCAGGTTTAGCTCTGGATGACACCTAATAGACTTCAGGGTCCCCACTTACCTGGCTGCAACCTGCTGCTTCTTGTTCCTACTCTTCCCATCCCCTAAATGTGCGCTGGAAGGAGTTTTTGCACTGCCCTTGGTCCATGCTGACGTACATCTGTTGGATATTGCCTGCCCACCATCCATTCCCTTTTCTTCTTATAATGGGACTCTGGTATTCCTTTCCCTCTCTCCATTCACACGCTCAGATGGAGCTGATCCCATTCACATGACCCAGACCCAGCACAGTCACAGTGGCTGGTTCAGGGACGGGCATGTGGTCCATCCAGCCCAATTGGATTGAATTTGGAGGCTTTGCTGGAATCATTGGGAAAGAGGTCCTGCCTGTTGGCTGGGCTGCTAAGGAGATGCAGCGAAGCCTGAAGCTGTCCATGGCCGTTCCTGCCTCTCTTTAGCAACAACTTGCTGTAGAATGAAGTTAACAGAGAGAAAGCAGAGCTAAGAGGTGGAGAGAGCCTGCTCCTTGACTCCCTCCCTTTCCCCCAGCTAACAGTCTCTGTGACTCCATTCTAAATCAGAGAGACAGAAACAACTGGCCCCGTGTGCATCAGCTATTTACCCCCGGTTGAAACAGTGCTGGTAACAGTGGAGGGGAGAGGGGTGAATGAAAGGCGAATGGAAAGGGGGCTGGAGGCTAAGAAGTGGGAGGAAAAGATTAGTCTATCAGCGACAGACTGTCCTGCAGTGTTGGCATTCTGGATGGTTACTTTCTTTATAATTGTTAGCATGATCCAATTCTCCTAAAATGACATGAACTGGGGATAGAATGACTAATGTTTAAAGGTACAGGCTCTGGAGGCAGACAAAACTGGGTTCACTTTCTTGCTCTTCCACGTCTTAGCTGTGTGACTTGAGTAAGTCTCTTCACCTCTCCACCCCTCTCTTTCCTCATCTGAAATACGGGGTGTTGACTTTCTCATAATCTCCTGTAAGCATTAAGTGGGATAACATAAGCAAAGCATTGAGCACAGTGTCTCATTAGTAATATCACTCAAGAAATGCTATGATAATTATTAGTAATATATATAATTTTTATAAGTAAAATTTTTTAAGCAAACACTCTTTACAGACATGTCAATCATCATCCTTGAGCTCTGTTCATACTCTTGTTTTCCTACCTCGTTCCTCCTTGGAACACAGAATTTGTGCTGGAAATGGCTGTTAGAAATTACCACTGTGTACCAAGTGTCCCCCTCCCCCAAGAAACACATAATCAATAAGCTAAGACGCTCCCTCTTCCTAGCAGCCCTCATTGATCATTACAAGGCATGCTCAGGGGTCCCTGGGCTCATATGTTAATTGACTGCACACCCACTTAATGGGGAACTCCCCAATGCCCCAAGCGGGAGTAGACTCTGTGCTCCCTCCTGCACCACAGTGCATTCTGGGAGCCGTTGGAGGACAGAAGTCGGCAGGTGGTGCATCTGATCAATTAATTAGGAGCATGTTGAGAGTTTTGACTCCAAGCCTGGCTAATCGGATAATTAAATCTCCACCCATCCTCCACCCCAATTCCCAATCCAAAAGGCTCTCCCCAGC
Source organism: Equus quagga (assembly GCF_021613505.1). Taxonomy (NCBI): domain Eukaryota; kingdom Metazoa; phylum Chordata; class Mammalia; order Perissodactyla; family Equidae; genus Equus; species Equus quagga. The sequence continues at coordinate 15,360,750 of NC_060273.1, read as the reverse complement.
CTGCCATCCCTGTCTGCTGGGGGGGGCAGTGGGGGGAGGGGGGATATGAGCTCCTTTCAGGTCTGTCCATGGCAGAGGCAGCCCCTCCCCCTCCCCCTGCTCCCCATTTCTGAAGCTGAAAAAAACCGACCAGGAAAATGTTCTCTGAGAGCGCTTGGGAATGAAAGTGGACTAACTTCCTCAGGAGGCTGTGTGAGGATTAAAGGAAATAATAGCAAGTGAAATGAAGCTTTTCAAGGAGAAAAATCTCAGCCTGCACTGGATAAGTAACGCCTGTTGATCTGATCCTCTGAGGATGCTGTGCCAGCCACAGCTAGTTCTCCCACTCCTGCCCATATCCATTCTCCTCGTCTTTACCACAGAACCCTGTGTTTGTTCATGGCATCCACGTGTGCAACTAAAATAAAATGTCTTCCCCAGGCTCCGTTGAGTGAGGAGTGACCCCGTAACATACTGCCGTTAAGCAAGATGTTGGTAGTAGACCTCAGAAAGGGCGACCCTGCACAAATAATAAGGGGAAGCCTACCGAGGAGGATGCTTTGGCCTCTGGCTCTTCACCTTCTCCTTTTCCCTCTGTTGAAGACAGATGCAATGTCTGGAGGTGGAGCAACCATTTTGCAACCATGAAGAAAAAAGCCAACCTCTAAGGAAGACTGAACTGAAATAATGGGAGGAGTGTGGGTCTCTAATGGCACCACGAACAGCCATAACAGCCTAGACTGTCTCTCTGGATTTGTTGTTATGTGAGAAAATAAAGCCCTATTTGGTGAAACCACTGTGGGCAGCTAAACCTGCATTTGAACACACTCCTAACTGATACATTTGTTGACATCAGCCTGACACATAGATGTATCAATGCATAATAGTAATAGTGACACTAACATATAATAAGCATATGCTACAGCATAAGATTGTTGGGAGGAAAGCCTGAGATAAAGTAGTTAAAACTCTTAGTACAGTGACAGGCATGTGGCAAATGTTCATGAATCTTGGTTTTTATTAGAACTTGAGGTTGAGAGAGTTTATAAGACTTATCAAGAATCTTTGATAAGACTTACCAAGAAGTTGGAGGAGAAACCAACCCCCAAATTTGGGAACCACAAAAGAAGCACTAACCTCAATCCTGGACTCAGGAAACTTCTGTGTTAGCGAAGATCCTGGACCTGCCTCTTACAAGCTGTGTGACCTCAGGCAAATTACTTAACCTCTTGGAACCTCAGTCTCCTCTTCTGCAAAATGGGGTAATTATGAGGATTAAAATAAGAAATGTCCAGTGTAAGGGCTTCATACATGTGGTTAGCTCTGTGGTTAATTCCACCCGGAGATGGGCAGGAATCTTAAAGGACAGAATCTTGCAGGGCATTGAGACAGGCTGCAAGACAATATCCCGGTTTTTCAGCAAAGGTGTTTTCCAGCAGGCCCCATGAAAAGCAAGAGGCACTCAGCATATTCCTCACTTTGACAAAACTCTCTCAGAGAGGCAGTAAATTACCAAATCCTTGTTTCAGCTAAATAAAACATACAGCAGATCCCATTGGCATTTATTACTGATATCATAGCCCCCAGGAATAACAAGCGAAAGTAATTAAGTTTAATGATTCCAACGAACCCAATATGCTTGATTGCAGTGTGTATGCCTAATTATCTTCCCTTTTTTGTTGTTGTGTGTATGGTATAAATAAGGCTTATTTCTAAAAAAAAAAAAAAAAAAAAGGCACTAATTTTAAGAAGCATTAGGGAAAGTTGCATCCGCAGCACCTTTCAGACGGGCTTGCTGGAAGCCCTGAGTCGGGAGAAAGTCGCTTGGCTTGTCAAAATGGCAAAGGAGGGATGACGTTATGCTCGGGTCTCTAAACTGTGAGACAAAATCAGCCTCCCCAGCAGCAGAGGAGGAAAGCAAGGAGGCCCAAGTCTCTAGGATCTCCCCACTAAGGTAAAGGAAATACAGAACTGGGCTGGAGGCTAGAGGCGGACCCTGGGGGAGGAAATGGCCTGACTATTGCCCGCAGGCACAGAGTCGCTCTGCTCACCTGGGAGATGCCCTTGCGTTGGATGGAATCATGAGCCTCAATGTCGCAACACCTCCCTTTATCCATTCTCTTTGCCATGGGACTTTTCGCTTCCTCCCACTAAAAGGATAGAATATATTATATATTTCCCCACCCCTCGACTTTGAACATGTGACTTGCTTTGGCTGATACAATGAAATGGAAGTGACAGGGCACCAGCTACAAGCCTAGAACTTAAGAGACCTTGAATGTTTCCATTTACCATCTTGGGTTTCTGCCGTTGCCATGTGACCATGGCTGGGCTACCCTGCTGGTCCCAGGTGGAGGAGAGACAAGTGGAGCAGAGCCACTGAGCCAAACTCAGCCAACCTACAACCACTAGAGCTTAAATATGTCCTTATTGTTGACTTATTTATTAAATGCCACTGGGATGTTGGAGTTTTTTGTGTAGCATAAGGGCTCTGGTATGACAGTGAAAACTTTGAAATGCTTTGAGATTTTGTGACAATAAGCAATTTTCTGGGGAATGATTTCCAAACTTTCAGGGGGCTCTGAAAACTGCATCTGACCCAAGGAAAATTAGAACCCCCCCTGAAACTGCTGACCTCAGCTACCTGTACTCAGCCACAAGCTGAAAATTCCTGAGGCATCCTTGGCTCTTCTCTCTGAACCCCACCGTCTCTTCCCAGCTCCACATTTGGGGACATTCTATTAGTAACTTCAAATCAGCCATGGTGGGAGTATTTATACCACACAAACTGGCAAACACTACAAACCAGGGCTTTCTCTTCCCACAGAGCCAGCTTGCCAGCATACCTCTGCCTCCCTCCAACAGTTGGTCAAGTCATCTTGCTGCTTTGACATCAGCAGTGTCTCTTGGAAATAGCTCCTCTTCCTCATCCTTGCTTCCACTGTCTGTGCACAGAGGGTAGTCTGGGGCTGCAGAGTGTGTGTCAGAGTCCAATGGTCAGTCGTCAAATCCCAGCTCTGCTCCTTAGCAGTTACATGATCCCAGTGAGTCCCTTAAACTTTCTAAGCCTCACTCTCCACATCTGTAAAATGGAAATAATAAGAGTATCTAACTCTTAGGGTTATTAGGACGATTCAATGACATGATTCACGCAAAGGACGTAGCACTGTTTCTAACACCTCCAAGCCCATGATGTGACAGCTCTCACTACTTGGCTCATGTTCACATCATCTTTTGCCCTGGTTCTTTGCGACATCTTCCAGCTGACCTCCCTCTGGATGGTCTTGCTCCCTTTCCTTCCCTCTATCCTCCCCACAGCAGACAGAGCAAACTTGCAAAAATACAAATAGGTTTGTGTCACTCCTTTGCTCGCAACCCTCCAGCCACACCGCTTTGCCTCCAGGAGACAATCCCAATTTGCACATGGGGAACTTGGAACTTGGAGAGAGTAAGGCATGTGTCCATGTTCTTGCAAGTAGTTAATGACATAGGATTGGAAGCCAGACTCTCCATCTCCACATTTCGTCCTCTTACCCACTATGCAATGCTGAGGATGAAGGACAGGTGGGTAGAAAGGATGCATGGATGAGCAGATGGAATAACAAAGGACGGAAAGATGGATGGAAGTCTAGAAGGGATGGCAGACCCTGAAATGAAAGGATGGGTGGATAGATGGAAGGAAGGGTAGAAGGATGGAAGGATGAATGGATGGAAGGATGGAAAGACATAGGAATTCTCCTAAGTTGGATTCTCTCCTTCCCTCTGGCCTGGCCTTTCCTAGCAAGGGCTTCTCTCATGGACACCTACCTGAGACATCTGCTGAGAATGCATCAAGTCCTGTGGATCCATCCTCTTCCCAGCTCCCAGCTCCTAGTTCCCTTTTCCTCCTGTCAGTTCAACCCAATTTGTCCATAAACAAGTCTTTCTTGGGGATCGTTCTCCAGTGAACTGACCACTTCTACCTTCTTCCAGAAACTCAGGTTTTTCCCATGACCAAGGACCAAATTTTGTACCTTAATGGCTAGTGTATACTAAGCACTTACTGTATACTATTTTATATAACTATCTCATTTAATCTGCAGCATACCCTTATAAGGTAGGTACTATTATTTTCTCCATGCTGAAAATGAAGAAACAGAGTCACAAAGAGCTTAATTAATTTGCTCAAAATTGCACAACTATGAAGTGGTGGATCCAGGATTAAACTCAGGCAGTCAGACCACAGGGCCGGCACACATCACGACCGCACTGTGCCGCTGTGTCTCCTTAGCTACCTCAGCTGTGAGCTCCATTCTCTGAATTCAGATGGATAAGCTATTATCAGTCCACAAGGGCTAGAGTCACATGGTATCTTCTGACTTTACCTAAGGCATTTCTCACACACCTGCCAATTTATACCAAACAATCGCCGTGAACAGCTATGGAGTACAGGTTAGAGAATATATAACCATTAACCAGAGCACTATGAGACAAAGGCACCTCCTGCATGGGATTACAGCACCATTAACAACTTGCCTGAGAAAAACACTACTGTAGGGAGTATGGCTTGGTTGATACAAAAGACCCATGGTGGTTTCAGAATCTGGAAAAGCTGGATTCTAGCCCCAGCACTGCCATTCAATTAAGCTGTGTGACCCTGGGCAAATTACTAACATCTCTGAGCCTCAGTTTCTTTATCTGCAAAATGGGAAGAAAATAGCAGCTAGTATGAATAGTTGCAAGAATTAAATGAGACAATGTGTACAAAGGACTTGGTACAATCAGAAACACACAAATGATAGCTATTGTTCTTGTTGCTTTTATGTCTTGACAGTAGCAGCCTTTCTCTGGGCAGATAATCTGCCTGGAAGTTTTCTAAACTGTGCTAGACTGTAGAAGAATCCCTCTACACCATTAAGATGCATGATATAGTGTAAATACCATCTTGGAGGAAAGGTTACGTTTCTTCAATGTGCTGTTGTTTTCCTAAACAAAGTGAAAAAACTCAATCAACTTTGACCAAGGGCCCAAGCCCCTCACCTCCTGCTCCTTTTGTCCTCCCCAAGGCCCCCAGCTCCTGCCAGGGACTAAGTTGGGTGAGCTCCTCTCTGGCCTTGATCATCTTCCCCTTATTAACTGACAGGGTTCAGCGCAGTTTAGTTTCATTGGAAGGAAGTGGTTCAGAAACTAAGGTCATTCAATTTCTTAAAGGCAAGTGGAAGGTTGCCTTTCTCAAATGATCTTTCTGCTGTTTATTCCCCTTCAAATGAAAAGTGCAGTGGTTAACACAATGGCCTCAAGGTCACGTTGGATCACCTTTCCAAATAGGAGAAGAATTCTTTCTACGGGATTTTAATTAGTTTGAGTACAACTAATTCTTCCTTTGGTACTTATTCCATTTCCTTTCCTTTCCATAATTACTGCCAGTGTAACGCTCCTCACACACACAAATGGAGCCAAAGAAAGCCCTGTGACCATCCTTTACTTCTCCTTCATGCAAGAAAGGTGGCCGTTATCCACTGCATTCAGTCTTTGTAAATCTGAGGGCTACAATCCTAATAGCCTTGCACACCAGAGTGTCAGCATCTTTACAAGGAGTGAGGGGGGTCCTAATGTGACCTAACACCGTGACACAGAAGTCTCCCCTTCACCTGGTCTGCAGAAAATGATTAGGCATCAGGCCAAAGAAAATCAACTCATGTGCATGTTATCAATCAATAAACATGTATCGACCACCTACCAAGGGCTCAGTAGGGTGTTCAGTGCATGAGAGCAAGGGTTGCAAAGGAGACCAAGGAGCTTAGATAGGTTTGATGAGACAGATAATCAACAGGTAAAATAAACCAATAATGCACAACTGGGTCCTAGAACAGCAAAGGCACTGTGCGTGGTGGTGATGGAAGTGGGAGGAGTCAAACAGAATATTCCAGAGAGGAGGTGAGGATTGAGTTGATCTTGAAAGCATGAGCAGGATTCAGATCATTCACTCATTTAAAAATAAATATTTCCTGGGTGTCTAATACGTGCTGGACATTGTATAAGTACTTTACATGCGACATTTCATTCTTCCTCACCTCAGTCCCGAGAGGCAGGGTCTATCCTTACTCCCACTTTACAGATGAGGAAATTAAGGCTCAAAGACATTAAGCAAACTGCTCAGGGACACATGACAGTGGCAGAGCTTGGATTCAAAGCCATGTTTCTCTGACTCCAGACCCCAAGACAAAGAGGGAGAGAAGAATGGAGCCCATTGAGAAGGGAGGGGTCATAGGTGGTTGTCTGGATAGGGAAGAAAACAGAAACAGAGCTTTATTGTGTCCAGGCCAGGCTCTCTAAGTGTGTCTCCTTAGACTCTAACACTGTTTTATTTTCATCACAGCACATATCAGCACCTGCTATTTTCTTACTTTGATTCTTTATTTATTTTATCAGTCTTCTGCTCCCTCTAGAACGTGAACTCCAAGAGACGAAGGTCATACCTGGCTTGGTTACTGCAGAAATTGCTCAGCACCTAGGTGCCTGACTGGCACATGGTAGGTTATCGGCAAGAAGGTGTGGAATGACAGACTAAATCTCATTTCCTACATTGTAAACTCCAACAAGGCACTCTCCATGTGTGTCCTGTGCCCCACTGTATTACCAGCACCTAGGACAGCGCCCACAGCACAGAGCAGCTGCTCAATGACCGATGATTGGAGAGAGAAAAGGGAGGGAGGGAGGGACAGAAGGGAGGAGGAAGACAGGAAGGAAGGAAAACAACTGGGGCAGAAGGACACTCACAAGTTTAGTAGAAAGCAGATTCAAGTTCAGCTACATTATTATTCCCCTTCGCTGGTAGACAGAGCCACTCTGCTGGAGACAGAACCAGAGAAAACTCACTCTTCCGAATCCATTCTCAAGAAGACCCAAAGGCCTGGCTGGTCCGTATGTCTGTTGATTCTCCTCTGTGCACATCTTCCCAGCCTGACCCAAAAGGGAAAGTGCCCTCTGGACTTTGCAGACCTCACCACCAACTTGAATTCTCTTTTCATTAATTTGTGTTTTCCTAGGGAATATTTATTCATGGAGTTTCTGTTTCAGCAATTATTGAAATTATGTCTAATTATGTGATGATGGTAAATAATAATAATCACCTAGCTGCAACATGCTCTGTTTCAATTATGGCTGAGGATTTTGTGCAATTTACTAAGACATGTTCTAAGGTAGGAGTGCTGATTAGGAAGAAGGGAGGGTATCATTTTGAATATTTGGTTGAGTTATCACTATTCCTACCCAACTGCTATGCAGGAAAGGTCCTATATCTTGTTTTTATCCAGCCCTAGGGCTGTACTCTGAATATTATTACCGTGATTACTATTAATAATAGCTACTCTTAATTCAGCACTTACAATGTGCCAGATTTACTTTAAATCCAAATTAAAATTCAATGCAAAGTTAAATGCTTTCAGAGACCAAGAAAGCGTGGTAAATGACTGAAGCAGGCTGGGTTTGGGATACAATAGGGATCAGTGGGGTCTGACGTGAACTTCAGCTTGCATGCTCCACCTAAAAGAGACCGCCGTCACTTAACCACAGCTGAGTATGGGCACTTGGAGATGTGGGAATGGTACTGCCAATTCTGACTTTTCGGGAGAAGACAGAAATATGGATTTTCATGTGAAATTCCCAGATTTTTAAACTACTGTGTGTGCCAACAGACTGCGTACTGTCCTTTTATAACCTCCCAACCTCAGGCATCCTCTGTCAGAAGCCTCTGGCAAAGGCTAGTCTTTGAGCAGCGGCTGTGTCGACTTTGTTGACTGTGGTGTCGGGGGAGGGAAGGAAAAATTGCATTGAGCTAACAGGGAGGCTGTAAGAGCCCATTTCTCATTTTTATTTAAAATCTTATGGAGGTAATTTCAGAGAACAATGAAGTATCATCAGAAGTCTGGTCAGAGAGGAGAGGCGGGTGAAGGGGACGGCTGTAATTACTGGCAGCACTGATAAAGAGAGCCAGAGGCAGACAAGCCAGAGCCATGAAGAAAACTGTCTTTCTCTCATGGTCCCCACATTGGAGGGAAGAGGGTGCCACATAGCCCTGGGGCTGGCCAGGACAAGGCTCTGCAGAGAAAGGGCACCAGGCTGCCCAGTCAGAGCCCCCGGGGTCAGCAGGGACAGAAAGAACCTAATCCTGGCTCTTATGTAACCGGAGGAAGAGGCCTTTTGCTCTTCCCACCTGAGTCTGAATGTCATAACTCAGGGAAGTCTTACTGCCAAGTGCCAACCTCTTGATATTTCCTCCCCTTAATACCCCACACTTCCCCTTTGTAACATTCATAACACACATGGATATCTGTTTATGTCAGATCCACTTTTCCTCCTGAATATGAGAGCAGGAATTTTATCTGTCTTGTTTACCGCTGTATCCTTAGCACCCACAGTGCTGAGACATAGTAGGCGCTCAATAATAGCAACTTGTAAATGAACCCGTGAACGAATGGTCTTTTGACCTTGGGCACAGGTCACTTAATCGCATCATGCCTCACCTGTGAAACAGCAATAATAATAGTACCTCTTAGAATTGCTGTCTTCTCTGTGTTAGACCCCACAGAAAATTTGTATGCTGTGTTTCATCTGCTCTCCACAACAGGCATATGAGGTTGGCAGGATTTTTTATGCCAACTTTGTACCAAGGAAACCCAGGCTTACAGCAGTTGAATGACTTGCTCAAGGTCACACAGCTAGGAAGTGACACAATGGAGATTCCAACCCGGGTCTGAATCTTTATCACCATCCCCACGGGAACTTAGAGAGTGAAAAGTTGTTCTATCAAACTGGTAGGAGCCCAAGCGAGCTTCATAAAGGAGATGCATTTATCTCATGTTTTGAAGCTGAATGAGGATCTGAAAGGCAGAGGAAGCAGAGAGAGTATTTGAGGTAGAAGGAATAACTCAGGTAAAAACCTAGAAATGGCAAGTCCATTCAAGGAATGGTGGATGAATCATTGTAGATAAAAAGGAGTCCTGAGTAAGGCTGAAACCACGTTGTGAAAATTTTGAATTCATTCATTCTCTCAACAGTTATTTATTGAGTGTCTGCCATGTGTGAGGCACTGTGCCAGGTGACAAGGACAGGGAGCAAAGCACCCAGATTTCCTGTCCCCACAGAGATGACAGTCTAGCACCCTGCTACTCTGACTCCATAGCATTCTGGCAAGGACCAAATAAAGAAGGAGGCAAGAAATTCCTTTGAAAAGCTAAAACTGTGCTATTCAAATTCTCTCCTCTGTTCTGCTATGTTGGTTAGACACTTCATGGCGATTAGGTGAAAACTCCGGTTCCAACTGGCTTTCACAGAAAGAGAATTCATCGACTCAGGTAAGAGAAAAACTGCCGCGTAATCTGGTCCTGCTGGTTTCAGGAGCTTTACTAAGTGAGCAGAAGAAAGTTCACCATGACTCTCAGCTCAGCTCTCCTCTGCATGGGGGCTTCATTCTCAGATGGCCTGGCCACTCTCAACAGCTCCAGACCTCACACCTTCTCAACCTCACATCCTGCTGAGACGAAGCTTATCTTTCCCAACAGCTGAACCTGAGTTCAACTCTCATTGGCCAGAAAGTGACCCTGTGCTCATCTTAGAACCAATCGCGATACCCATATGGACGGGATGTGCCACTTGGCTTTGACTAATCAGGACCTCCTTCTCACCCAGTCAAGCAAAGAACACAGACTAAAAGTTAAAGAAGAGTGGTTCTTCAAAGAAAATTCTGGGGATAATTTTACCAGAAGAATGGTAAATTCTGGGACTCAAAGCACAGCAGTCCATGGCTATTACCAGCATGAGGTCTGTGATCTTTAGGAATCTCACATTACCAAAAATACATTATAAATACAATATCAGACTGGCAAAGCCAACGTTGGGGGAGGGGCGGTTTGGCAGGAATTTCAATAACAAAGGTTTTCTTCTTTTAAAGTACATGTGTTTCTTTTGTCGTTGCGAGCTATAAAACTAACAAGACATCGCTGAGCAAATCCTTAGCAAACCTTGAGATTAGACCCAAATCAATGAGCTTCGAGAAGGGTGGCTCTCAAACCCAGCTTCACCTTAAGTCACCAGGAGATTTCTTGAAAATGCTGATGGCCCACCAGTCACCTTCAGTGATTCTGGCTGGACTTGTCTCGGGTGTGGTCTGCGAGTGGGATTTTTTTAAAACAGTGGCTGTCAACTTTGGCTGCAGTTAGAATCACTTGGAGAGCTTTTAATAATCCCAAAATCCAGGGTACCAGCCAGACCCGTCATATTAGAACTCATGGAGGAGGGACCCAGGCATCCGTGATTTTGAAGTTCCTGTGAGCATCACAGTTTGTAAGCAACCAAAGGAAGCTTAAAGAACATGCCCCCAGCAGGCAGACAACTGCTTCATAAAGGAGCTGGGTGTTCCTTTGCAACGTGTGAGATGACTTTTCTTCTTATATCCGTGTTTCTTGCTCCCAATTTTGTTCCCATTATAAGCAGGAGAGGTCTGAGTTAGGTAAGCCATGTCCATTAACCTAATTGATGGCATCAGATCCATTTCCCACTATAAAAGCTTGTGCAGTAGAAGAGGTGGCCTGGACTGGAGCTAATGTTCATGCCTCACGCATGAGAATCCACAAGCCACCAGCATTGTCAATGAGCCAAGTTAAGGCTTTCCATGAAGAGCTAACGTTTAATAAGGGCTTAGTTTGTACCAGGCACTGTTCTAAGCAGTTGGCGTAGACATGACTTATTTAATCTTCAGAAAACCCTGTGCTATCATTATCCCAGTTTTACAGACAAGGAAACCTAGGCACAGAGAGGTTCAGTGACTGACCTCAGATCCCATGGCTACCAAGTGGTTGAGCCAGTATTTGAATCTAAGCAGTCTGGCTCCAAGGTCTGTACACTTAACCTCCGCATTGTAGGAAGGCTGGCTGGAAGTTGAAAGGAATGTTCAGTGCATCTCACTGTATTGCCAACCTAAGAGTGAGCACATTCACAGCTTGAAGGAACTCTCCTCTGTCTTCTCATTAGAGACAGTGGCTGGTGGCCTCTGGACTGGTGGCCTTTCAGATTAGGTCCATAGGATTCCTTCTTTCATCCACTGGCTCAAACAATTTGATGAAGGTTGAAAGATGCTCCAGGGGGAAGAGGAGGGAGGAAGAAGGGACAGATATTCACCACCTTTGTGCCTTGATGTCCTTGCTCAAGAAGAATGTTCTCTCTTCACCTCTTTCTCTAGTTAACTGCAACTTTGCCTTAATCCTGCAGCTCAGGATTAGTATCCTCTCTAAGAAACATGCCCTGATCCACTCCTTCCCACTCCCAGGTTTTCCTTCTCTCTCAACTGAAGTGTGGAGGAAACAATTCTCAGATTACGAGTTGAGATTCAGGGAGAGGGCTGTGTTTGTGTTTAGCAAAAACAACTTGATGAACAATTCTGGTTGTAGAAAGATGGTCCTTGGAGTCTGGAAGAACGAGGACATCCATGAAAGGCTGAGTCTCTGTATAACAATACAGGAGGAATTTGGAAGCTTCTGGACAAGATGAGTAAGGAGGATGTGAGGAGATTCTTGGAGATGAAGGATAATATCATGGCTGCAGGCAGGAAACTTGAAGAATGATGTTGGCCAACGAGAAGTCCCCTCATACTCTACAGGTCTGGCAGAGGAACCTTACAATAAGGCTGTCCTCTTCAGCCATTGGGTCTGCTAAAATTTAACCCCTTTTATCAGCTCTCCTCCCCCAAATATTAAGTGAGTATTGACTTTATGCAGCTCCCTTGGTTGACCGGCATTTTGGAGAGGAAGGGAAAGTAGCTTTGTTGCATATTTGGGTTGATGAAAAGAAGAGAGAAGAGCACAGCCACAGAAAGCAGAAGACAAATGCACCTAATAGTAACGAAAATTAGAGCTGGGGATATGAACATAAGCCATACGATTTAGGAAAATCTTGGGGAAGACTAATCCAATAGCATGAGATGCGGTTATGGACATAAGCCAATGTTTTCAATTCTCAAGGCAACCTCAGCTCTTATTTTAGTGACACAAGGTTTCTCTTAAAGATGGTTTCTCAAAGGCACTAATGTCTCCTTTGCAAGTTGCCAACATTACACAAGAAGCTTTAACAAGCAACATTTTAAATAATCTTGATTCTGGCCATACTGAACCATTTTAAGCTCTGCAAACACTTCACATTTTTTTTCTCCTACAGATTCTTATACATGTTTTTTCATCTGCCTGAAAGATGCTTGCCCGTCATCTTCACCTATTTTAACTTTTACTCTTCTTTTGGATCTCAACCTGAGCTGTCACTTCCTCTGATACATTAGTGAGGATGCTTTATCCAGGACAAAAAAAAATTCAACTCAAAATGGCTTAAACAACAGAATATCTATTACTGAATTAGATGCTTCTTATGTGCCACTCTGATTCTATCAATGCATTGGGTTTCTCACGCCCTTGGGCCAGCAGCCAAGGAAAGGAGTGACAGTGCTGATGAGGTTCATTGATTCTGAGTACATGAAGAATCAGAGGCAAAACTACAAAATGGGGGCAGGGAGAATTCCCTGGGGCATCTTTTGGTGCTTCCATGCCCCATGATGATAGAAAATTGGCAGTTTCAGGAACCATGGCTAACCAAGTGCAAGGCAACAGGGCCGAGAGAAACCTGGCATGGTAGTGGAGGAGGGAGATGATAGACATGAATTATGAACTCACAACCAGCTGCAACAGCAGAGATAGTAGTTTCATAACCCTCTTGCTTTGAGTCTCTGCAGAGAGTTTATCTGGCTACCACCTTGAAGGGGACTCTGTGATAAATCAGACTTGTAACTTTTCTGTCAAAGAAGTAGTAGCAGCATCTTGTTTTCAAAAATGGAGGTCAAGAGAAGATCTTATTGATGCAAGGGGTGGACAGTACTAGACACTATATCACCTGACTCCTTCTATCCATCACTGGAGATTCCATCAGAGCCTCAACTCATCCCTGCTCCTGGACCACACGCTTCTCATCTCTCTTCCAAGGTTTCCTGCTAATGCCTAGCTGTTGGACACTGTAGGACCTGAGCTGGTTCCCATGCATAACAAACCCAGAAGTTTGAGGCAATTAACACACCATAGGCAAATCTTTGATCAATGGGAGAGTAAGTGGATAAATTATCCCCCTCCAAAAATGCAGCGACATGGCGCCTCACAGGACAGTCACACTTAGTGGTAGCCAACTTGATAGTGCTTTCTCATATTGGCCCTTTCTCCTTCCCTGCTCCACTCTCTCTGTCCCTCACACCTGCTCTCTGATATTGCACCCTCTGACAAGGGGCATATTAGAGCTTTGCCCCAGGATCTGCTTTTTTAAGCAAACCAAAGATAACAAGCAAACATAACCAAAAGTACAGTGGCAGGAAGTTCCAGAGTTCAGATGGATACGTGCCCCTTTTTCTTTCCAGTATTCCACTTTCAATGTTTTGGGTTTTGTCTTCACACTTATTCTTTTGTGGTTTGACAAGGCTGCAGTAACTCCAAGGGCCAGTCCTCAAACAAAAATGTTCAGATTCTGAAAGAGGGCAAGGGGGCATATCCTTTCCTTTCTAAGATAGGGGTTAAGTTTCCTAGAAGGTCCCCCAGACTTCTGGGAGATACCCTCTCACATCTCATTGGCCAGAACTGCCTCCCATCCCCATTCCTAGCTGGCATGAGGAATTGAATTTCTTAGTCCAATCACAATTCACCCCTCGGGACTGGAGAGGACCCATCCTCCCCTAAACCACATTCCTGAACAAATCAAGAAAGAACTGAGGAATGAATAGCTGCTGGCAAGGTTGGTAACTATGTCAGATACTTAGCTAACCCAGCAGTCATTTTCAACACTCCGTCACCTTTGCTTGTCTCCCATTATAGGGCTAAACAAGCAATATATTCACTTTCAAGCTTCCCTTGCAGCTAGGGAGACATGTGATCTATTTCTAGACATTTGTATATAAGGGGACATCCGCTAGGGGGTTTCTTCTAGGTCCTCCTTGAAAAAAGTATAATGACATGAAAAGAGCTCTCCCTCTTGCTCTCTCTCCTTGGCGACCTCTCTGATTCCTGTCTTTAGACTTGATCATGTGAGGGCATGATTCCTGGAGCTTTGGCAGCCATCTTGCCACCACTGGGCAATAAGCCTAAGAATGAAAGACTAACAAGCTGATAAAGGTGGAGCAGAGCGATTTAAAAAACCTAACTCTTTAACGATATCCTTGAGCCACTGAAGTAGACCTGGGATAGCTTTTCTCTGGATATTTTTAGTTATATCAAATAACTGTCTTTCTTATTTAGCCATTATTATTCAAGTATTATATTACACATGGCTAAAAGCCATTCTAACTGATAAAGCAACCAACAGTCTGCCATTTCTAGGATGTATTCTTAGACCCTACAGACTGTCTTAGCTATCCCTGTCCTCTGCCACCCAAGGCTTATTGCTATCATGGTCATCACTGCACTACACTTTCCTCATCCAGTTAAACAGTGTGTCCTCTGAAGCATCTAAGGTTTGCAAGAAAAAGCTGAGCTGCAGCCCTGGAGGTCACAGTACAGGATTCCTGCACAGGACAGTGGGCTGGACTACGTGACCCCCAAAGTCTCTTACAACTTTGAAATCTATGAACCCAAATCCTTTAATATAAATGTTCCTTTTCTAGGCGTGAAGTCTTTTCACTTACATTATGTCATAGTGAATTTCCAGTTTGTGTTTTAAAATGGGGAAAAGCAACACAAAAGATGCAGCTTTTATCAATGTTCCTATTCTGTTTGTAATGTGGGGAATTTCCAAGCGAAATTTCCACTTTGCAGATGATTTGGGGGTTAATTTCTATTCTGAACAGCCCTGTCCCCATTCTCCTTCAGCAGTCAGGATGGAGAATGGATATGAAAAAAATGACTATGCGTAAACTTTCCTTTCATTTTGAAATGACATTAATAAAGTATTTCCTACAGTTATGACTAATAAGTCATTTGTTTCCTAAATTTTCTGTGCAGTAAAGGCACATGGGAAAATCCTGATCGATACGCTCTTTGTGGAAGCCTAGAACACAAAACCTCTTTACATAATATGGCATTTTCAGAGTTCATTACAGTCTATAATTAACAGAAAAATTGTCTTTGCAGAAAAACAGAAAATGGAAGATTAAAAAGTGGACGAAATACCTACCTTCAAAAGGAAACCTTTTATAAGTAGCAATGACATTTTAAATTTATAATACACCTGTTCTTCAGAAATTTATAATGTGCCACATCAAAATTTTGTCTCTCTTCATTGAATGATTTCTTGGTGGTGGACCAGGGAGAAGAGAAGAGAATGAAACTGGTCGTCCCCCAACTTTGTGCCAGGTACTCGAGGAGTCACTTTGTAGGTATTTTGTAACCAAATGATTTTTTTCATTTAAAAAATACTTTTAAGGGGCTGGCCCCGTGGCCGAGTGGTTAAGTTCGCGCGCTCCGCTGCAGGCGGCCCAGTGTTTCGTTGGTTCGACTCCTGGTTGCGGACGTGGCACTGCTCATCAGACCACGCTGAGGCAGCGTCCCACATGCCACAACTAGAAGAACCCACAACGAAGAATATACAACTATGTACTTGGGGGTTTTGGGGAGAAAAAAGGAAAAAATAAAATCTTTAAAAAAAATAAAATAAAATAAAATAAAAATAAAAAAATACTTTTTAAAATTACATAAATAATACACACTCATTGTAAAACTTTTCAACCATTCAGGGGCATAAAAAATTAAAAAGTGAAAGTTCCTCTTTGCCCCCTTCACCCCTCAATTCCACTTACACCCACAGAGAGATCTCTACGTCCTTCACTGTGTATCCATCCAGACTCTTTTTTTGTACATTTTCATAAATACACGTATTCTTACGTGAATATATAAATAAGCCATGTTTCATCTATTGTTGGAAGAACTTTTTTTTCAAATTTAAAATCTCTGAAATAAGGATGCATCTTACAATCAAAGGCATTGTACAAGGGCCAATTTCGTCCCATCCTAGTGGCACATATAATGGTGCATCTTGAAATAAGTGGCATTTTAGAGTGACAAAATACAGTAGATATAGCGCCTACACAATTTCATAGATGTATGGTTGTATGAATTGTTACAGACAACGTTCAGTACACATGGGTCTGCCTCATTCATTTTAACGTCCGCACGATCTGTCATTGTATGAACGTATCCACTTTTATTTAGCCATATCTCTTAGAGATGGATTTTCAGATTATTTCCAAATCTTCCTGGTGAAAAATAGTGCTGCAATGACCATCCTTCTCCCTAAATCTTTGGGCCCGCCTGTAAATATTTTTGACAGAGGGATTCCCATCTCAAGAGTTCTCATACTTTCCCCGCAGGGTAGGAAAAACTTAGTCATTCAGGACTCAACGAGACGCGTGTTCAAATCCTGGCTCCAGCCCTACCACGGGGAACAGCTCAAGGGAGTTCACACTGTCAGGGGTCAGCAGACTCTTTCTGCAAAGAGCCAAACAGCCAATAGTTTAGGCTTTGTGAGCTCTACTGTCTGTGTGGCAACTATTCAACTCAGCCAGTGAAGCCTGAAAGCAGCCGTAGATAATAGTTCATAAATGAACTGCATCGTCTGTGTTCCAATAAAACTTTATTTACAAAAACAGGTGTCAGACTGGATTTGTCTCGAGGGCCATTGTTTGTTGACCCCTGGTCTAAGTAAATGGTCCTTCCCAGAGTTGAGCAGTGCCCAGCTTGTGTGGTCCTTCATAGCAGACCACCCGGCTCCTTACCCTCCAGGGACCTGACTCAGGATAAATGTCACAGTCTTTCCAAGCTTGAGCTTTTAACCTTTAATTGTGAAATATAATACACAATCATAAAATATTTTGAAAGTATGTGTTATTGAATGAAAGTGAATACCTGAGTCTATGTGTATGACTCAGTTTCTTCGTCAAGAAAAATAATCTATGTTACAGTGATTGTGAGAATTAACGGAATGCTATATGTAAAGCTGGATAAATGCTATAGCTGTTAAAAAACTTTCTTTACTTTTACTAGTCAGGAAATTCATGGTTATTAATTCACAGAGGCAGGACACAAATCAGATGAGTCAGACTCCAAAACTTGTGCCTCTCCTACAGCACATACTCCCTCAAAAAGAAGAATCTACTGCACAGAAAATCCAAACCCAGAGAGGCTAGAAGACATTTATAAAGTCCCACGGTATCAGTGTTGGACACAGCGGACCCTGATCTCAGAGTATCCAGTGAATACACACATGGCCCACCAGAGGAGGCAGCTTCTGCGAGACCCAGCCCTTCGGGCTTGCAGACATCCCCAACCAGTGGATTTTCCTGTTATTTATGCCCATTCAATTTGATTGCAGTTCTATTACCTGGATGGAAATGCAGCCCCAGAATTGTTGATAAAGCTGTCACAGCAAGATGGAGATAGTAAGTTTCATTAATATTAAGAAAAGAACAAACCCATAAATAAGAGATTATCCAGTGAAATGAGATAGTCTCTCTTCCAACTTCTAACAAATCTTGTGTGCAAAACCATGTAATTTCCCCAGGCATCCTCCCTGCCAGCCGGATGTATAGACTACGAGTGATTCGGGGAGGGAAATTGATATGCAGAACAAAGAACGGGCAAGATAATCAGAGCCATGAGGCTCCCTCAGCCTTGCGGTTTGTTTGAGAAGTCACCAAGTAGAATCACAGAGTCCAGAACACACCAGTTATGTAACATCGTAGTCCTTGAAAAGAGTCCGGAGACAACAGAGAAGTGATGAGACTGTCCCCCTGAAGGTGGAGGCAGAGCCAGGTCTAACCCACTGAACAGCTAAGGGCCACCTTCCCAGGAGGGTAAGAACAGGTGCTGCCCCCTCAGTGGCACTGCCCTGCACAACACAGTCACGTTCCCCCTACCCACTCTGCCCTCCCAGGTACCAGCCTCCTCCCTCCCTCTCACTTTGTGGTTTGGGTCATCCAGACCATTCCCCCTGCAGGTGACCACACTCCACACCACCTGCAGGTTGAGGCTAAGTACAAAATGAAAGTTTTATGAAGCTGCTAAAACCTATTGAGTAAGAGCCACTTGCAGACAGGGACCAGGTGGGTCTGTATCTCCAGGGGGCCCCCGTTCAACGGCTGGCATGCAGAATACGGGGTCTAGAGATGCGTACTGATTGGGATTGACTAAAGCCACCAGCAAATATCCTTAATGGAATAGGAAAGAGAGGAAAGAGGCAGGAGGGAGAGGAAGAGAGAAGGAAGACAGGAAGGAGGAGGCCAAGTAAGTGGCAAAGACGCCTGAATGTGACTTGAGCAGAAGAGGCAGAGGAGGAGCAGGGAGAGGAGGTGAAGGTGAGTGGGATGTGAACCGAGCAGACAGGGCAGAGAGATGGTGGCCAGAGAGAAGAGGCAGATGGCGGAGCAGAAGGGAGGCAGCGAGACAGGCAAAGAAGGACACACAGGACAGACACACTGAAAGACAGATGAACACAGAGATGGTCAGACCCCCACACGCTGAAACAGGGACACAGAGACAGAAAGAATATGGTTGAGGCCTGAAGAGAGACCCAGAGCGGCAAAGACTTTCCCAGTCTCCCAAGGGAATCCACATTCCTCTCAGTTTAGTGTTCTTTCTACTGAACTAATCCCCTGATAAAGAACATGAAAACACTAATTCAAAAAGATATATGCAGCCCTATGTTCATTGCAGCATTATTCACAATAGCCAAGATGTGGAAGCAACCCAAGTGCCCATCAACGGACGAATGGATAAAAAAGATGTGGTATGTACATACAATGGAATACTACTCAGCCATTAAAAAGGTGAAATCATGCCACTTGTGACAACATGGATGGACCTCAAGGACATTATGCCAAGTGAAATAAGTCGACAGAGAAAGACAAATGCCATATGACTTCAGTCATATGTGGAAGATAAACAAACAAACACAGAGATACAGAGAACAGCCTGGTGGTTACCTGAGGGGAAGAGATGAGCAGAGGATTAAAGGGGTTAAGGGGCACATGTGTATGGTGACGGATGGAAACTAGACTATTGGTGGGGAACAGGACACAGTCTATACAGAAGCCGAAATGTAATGATGTACACCCAAGATTTGCACAATGTTATAAGTCAATGTGACCTCAATAAAACAATTTAAATAAAATAAAATAAATAAATATTTGAAACAGTTTGCAAAAAAATAAGAAAGAAAGAAATGAAAGAAGAAAACACATCTTTCGGGAAGAAATACCTCCCGAGATTCTGGGAACCCACTATTCTGGAGGTGTGAAATGTCCTTCATCCCCAGGCTTCCTGCCAAGTCTGCAATGGAGTCAGAGACCTGGCCTTGCATCTCAACCCCAGGGTGCCTGGGTGGGGGTGGACCCTCTGGGCTCCAAGCTCCAGGTGGTAAGCTATGACCAGGAATGCACTCTATCTACCCTCCCAGGGTTCTTGAAAGGATCAGCTCAAATAACGTCATGAAAGTCCTCCAAGAAGTATATCGCCCTCTGGGCACATCCAGAGATGGAGGTGAGACGTTTGTTTGATTTTGGTTAACTCTTACATTCATTCTCATTCCTTCCTCCCTGACTCCTTCTCTCTTTCTCCACTCCCCCAACCTCCCTCCCCCCCCCCCCCCCTCTTTCCCCCCCCCCCCCCCCGCCCTTTCCTTCTCTTTCCCATCCACCCTCACCCCCAACCACTCATTCACATCTGATTTCTATTCCAAAGAGACCTTGAGTTCAGCCCTCAGGTCATGAAACATTCAATCCACTTGGACACTTTTTAATTAATCTGTGGTTTGATTCAGGCCATTGCACCTTGACGCCCACCTCTATCACCCCTTCCTGGATCCAATTAGCCTGCGTCGAGCACTGCCCTGGAGGAAGAGACAGACAAGAGCCCCTTCTCTCCAGGAATGGGTTTGAAGAGGCATCTGCAACATCCGCTCTGCCATCCCTCCGCTCGTGCCTGGAAGAGGCAGCAAGCGTGATAAGATCTGTCCTAGAAGAGAGTTAAAGGTGACTTTTGAAGGATGAGAAAGGAAAATGCAAACCGAAAGCAACCGACAGCTCAGGCGGCAAATATCCAGATGATTAACAGGCTGGCTGGATCTGGGATGCAGATGTTTCATCAGAATTCCACGGCTGTCCTCACCTGTTCTCAGCACCCCCGCCTCCCAGATGGACTCCATTATCACAAGATTCATTTGCACTTGTTGACATTTTGCTGTGTTAAAAAAAAAAAAAAGCGGGCTTTTCATTGCTATTATTATATTGTGCTAGTGGGTTTCATCTCACAAGTTGAGTCACAAACAAAATTAAACAAATGGATGCAGGTAAGACTTTTACCACAGTTCCAGGCACGTGTTAAATGCTCGACAAATAAAGGGTTTTTTGATGAATTATTGTCACAATCATTATCACCATATTCCCGTTGAGGACAGGCCTGGGCTTCTGCTCTGTCCCTAACAGGTCACGGTACCCAGCATTCAGGTGGTTCTTAATAAGGTTTACCAAGAAGCTGTGGACGGGTTTTGACATTGAGTATAGGATCCCCAAGTAGGGTGCGTGTCCCTCGGTAGTCTCCCCTCTTTCCTAAACTCCTATTCAGTCATCCAGCAAGTATTTCCCAGGCACCCACGGAATGCCAGGCATCGTGCTAGGTGCTGCACCTGGATTCCCAGGTAGGCAAGACAGAAAGGCTTCCTGCCTTCAAAAAGCTTAAGCCACAGGACTTCCCATCCATGCCAATGCCAATGGCACATCTTTATACAGCACGTACTACAGCCAGATACTGCTCTCAGATCCTAACCTGCACTAACACACTTAATCCTCACAACTGTTCGATGAAGAGGGACTTCTATAATCCCCTCTTTATATTCTATGTATATCTAGCCTGAGGTCCAGAGAGGTCGATTAATCTACCCAAAGCCACACAGCAACAAGCAGCAGAGTTGGGATTTGAACACAGGCGGTTTGGCTCCAGAGCCCACACAACTAACCACCAAGCAAGGCTGTATCATTTGGCACATGTTGCTTCATGTTAGCGATTTTTTTCATTTGTCTCTGCAGGCAGATTAGAATATCCTTAAATGCCTTAGACAGAGGATGCATGTCAGTGGCTGCCAGGGGCTCGGGAGATGGGGAGTGAAAAGTGACCACTGATCAGTATGGAGTTTCCACTCAGGGTGATACAAGAGTTCTGGAACCAGATAGTGATGACGGCCGCACACCATTGTGAATGCATTTAAACACCATTGAGTCAGACACTTTGGTTAAAATGGTCAATTTTATGTTATGGGAATTTTTCTCTTGCCCCCAATTTTTTTAATCCTTAAGTGTAGGATTGTCTCAGATCCTCATATCCCCACAATGCCTAGGATTTAAAAGTTCTCACCAAACATTTCTTGATGGATTGACGGGCCGCCAGTGGTCTTAGAGATGGGGCTGGGTTTTTTTTTCTCATCATTACTCTTGCGATTCTTAAAAACAGAGCCCTTTTCAGAGCCCAGAAGGTTCCATCCATCTATGAGCAAGTGGCCCACAGAGAACGCTGAGGGTGAGGGTGAGGGGACAGGTGTTGGCACCCGCAGCCGGGCCAGACCAGGGAAGGCATTTCCCCAGAAGCAGTGATACAAAGCAGCGAGATGACATCAAGATGGAGTTGAGAAGGCTGAGTTCAGAGCCAGAGGAACAGCTCAAGCTTGAGGTCTGAGGGGGAAATCAGGGCCGAAAACAGAAAACAAACTCAAGGTCAGGAACTGAGAGAATCGGAAGGCTTTGGGGAAGCAGAATACAATAAAAATATAAAAATAACACTCATAGTGAATCAAACCCTTAGATAGTGCTTTCCACATCTCAGATACCATTTCAAGGATTTTCACCTATCAATTCATTTATTCTTCATTACTATTGCCCTCATTTAATAAAGAAACTAAGGCACAGAGAAGTTAAGCAACTTACCCAAGGTCACACAGCTAGCACATGATGGAATCTGGATTCCAAGCCAAGTGATCGGGAGCCAGAGATTGACTCAACCACAGGAGTTAATATGGAGTTGAGATTCTGGTCCTGCTGAGGGCTAACTGCTGACTTGATGAGATAAGACTCACTGGAGGATGAGTCTGAAGGATACAAAGGAAGCCCGGACATTACAGCCCTGGACTCACAAAGGGATAAGTAACCACTACCAAAAGGTAGAGAAGGCCAGTGGTTAGGAACATGGACTCTGGCCTGGAAGCCTGAGCCTGGATTCCAGCTCTGCCACTTATTAGCCACGAAAACTTGGATAAATTACTTCCTCTCTCCCTGCCTCAGTTTCCTCAACTAAAATGGAGATATAATAATTCCTAGGTCAGAGAGTTGCTGTGAGGATTATGTGACTTGATTTTTGTAAAGCACTGAGAACAGCAGCTGGCACACAGTAAGCAGAAGGGGAACACTAAATCGGATAAACTCACTAGAGAAAATAGCCACAACGTCATACGACTTGGGGGGAAAATGGGGAAGCAGCGGCCAGACGGGGGAACCTCCCTGTACATCTTGCCGTTATCACAGGAAACCAGTCCTTGGCTGAGAAAGAACTGGTGCCTGGTGTCAAATGGAAACTTGCTCTTAGGCCTTGCGCCGCCCAGCTACCCGTGGATCCTCAGTTCCTGCGTTTCTCCTCCCCGTCAGGGAGGAGGGGCTGCTGCCTCAAGCTGCCTACGTGGTGATATTTAATTAATCTATTCATCTGATCCTCTGGTTTGCTCAGTGGCTCCCTTTCCTTGATGTTCCCTGCAGTCTGAATACAGTAAAATTCAGCTCTAATTAAGATTATTGAAACACCAGCAGTCTCCGTTAATAAAACATCAGAATGAGACTGGATTTCTTTTTTTTTAACAGCCTTTTCTTAAAAACTCTGAGAGAGTGGACAGAGTGAGCCCAAGTAGGAAAGAAGAAAGCTAACAAACTCCTCTTGTCGCCAAGTGCGTGAGGGTGGCATTTCCAATTCTCTCTCCTGGTCTGCGGCTGGAGGCCAATCCTTGGCAGCAGAAAGAGTCCTAGAATCTGTGTCCTGAGACCTCCTGTCACAGACTTCCTTTTTGAGACCTTAGCCAACTGTGTCCCCTCTTAGGGTCTGTTTCTCCTTCTGCAAAACGGGAACACTGGACCAGCTTTAAACAGTCCATGGTCTGAGGACACCAAGTTGTCAAGTCGTTGGATCTGGCCAAATTGAGGAATCCTTGAGCCTGGCAGGACAGAGCTGCAAGACCTTCTGCCTCCACTGTCACTATCCTGAGGAAATGGCCACCGGCGGTTCCTTCCACTCAAGTCACTGCGCTTCGAGTAAGCAAGCTGCCCTCAGTCACAAAAGACCAGAGCAGAAATCAGAGTCCCAGTTCCAGGCAGCAAATCCAACTAAGAGGGCCAGTGAGGCGCCTGGCTCACCCTTCCCCACAAGCCAGAGCCAACCAGAGCCTCTCTCCTGGGGGAGTTTTACCGTTCTTCTCCCCCAGCAGAGGGGAGGAGAAGCAGGGGCGCTCAGCCATGGCTGTGAACGTGGACGCTGGCCAGGCAGACCTGGGTGTGAAGTCCTGCTGGTTCCTCCCTGCCATGTGCCAGCTACACAACTTCAGACATGCTGCGTACCCTCTCTGTGCCTCAGTTTCCACATATATAAATGAGGATAATAAGAGTAAGTCCCTTCTTCATCTCATTAGATAACATGTCAATTACCCAGCGGAGGGCCTGACATACAACAGCACCCAGTGATGGGGAGCTCTGGTCACCACTGACGGCAGTAGACAAACAAACAGGAGAGACAAAAAGAAGGCAAACGCAGGAGAGAGACACAGAAAGCAAATCACACAAAACGCTGCTCGGGCGAAACCCCTTCCCGCAAGCTCTCAGCCACGTGCTTTGCTGGGACTCCACCCCCTTTTCCGGCCATAGAGCACGTGACACAGGCCCAAGCCAATCAGAGCGTCACATTCTCCCGGCCACTGTGATTGGTCCGGCGGTGAGCACATGACCCAAGTCAGCCCGCCCATGCTGCCTGGGATCTGGGATCGCGCTGTTACAGCAGAGATGGAGGCCTCAGCCAGTTCTCTAGTATCTCTGAGAAGTCAAGGCCGTGCGACCCTTTTGTGACTTTTGAAGACTCTCAGCAATTTGCTGGGAGGGTCATGGGAAAGGATGACATCGCAAAGCAGGTGGCTTTCCACCATATTGCTATCTTCACCTGGCGTGAAATTTACTGTCGTCTCTCGTGTTGCTCCTCTGCTCCCCAACAACCCCGGAAATCCACCCCGGTGCTTCCAAGAATAAACTTCAGCCCCAAGCACCAGCCAAAGTGCTTTCCCAACAGACGTAGCTTTTTCTTCTGAACAGCAATTCTGGTTGAACCAAACATCCACTGTCTCACTTCATAAGTCAAGTGCGAGGTGCCCTCCATCAGCAGAGGCCATTATCATAGCCGTTCCTGGGCAGGAGATAAGAAAGAGCGCTGCCTGATCTTCCTCATCTTGTTGGGATGGTGCTCCCTCTCCTGGAGTCAACATCCCAGGCAGAGAGAGCAAAAGGCTTTCTGCTTTGGTTCCTGGAGCAGAGAGGCTGATGCGCAGCCATCTTATTCAGCTTCCGGATGTCACGTCTCGCTGCCGCCAGAATCGTCATTAAACTTTCTGGGTGAGAACTGGAATTAATAACAGCAATGGCCTTACACCGACCATGGGTTCCCCCGCTAGTTAATAAAATGTTTCGTTTGAACTGCTTCCCCCTTCATTAACGGCGGGGGTCCTGTCTCTCCCCCTTCCAGCCCTTCCCTTTCTAGGAAAAGACGAGCGAGGCTTATTGAATTCTAATACATCATCCTGGCAGCGGGCGTCAATAGAGGGAGACAGATGTGAGAACAGAACACGGAGCCCCATATCCATCCTTCACCGTCCCCCGCCCTTTCTCCTCTTCTCAGCAAATCTACTCAGGGTCCCCCAGGGAAGCTGAGAGTTCATTATGAACAGCAGCCAAGAGTCAATAAATACATGGCTGAGATTTCAGTCACCTACTGTGGCTGTCCTCACCACCAATAAAGTAATTGCAGTGCTCCAGACTGGTTTGTGGGGTCGGGATGGGTGGCAGAGAGCTCAAGGAGCTCTGCAGCCAGAATGACGTTTTCATAAAGCAAATTTGATCATGTTAAACATCTCCACCTGGCTTAAAACTCTTTGGCTCCCCACTGCTTCGAAGATAAAGACCAAAACATTTAATATGGCTTGCGAGATTCTGCAGAGTCTGGCTCCTGTTGGCCTCTCTAATCTCATATCCAAACACGCCCCCCCCCATTCTCAACCATTCCAGCTACACTGACAGTGTTTCATTATTTCAGTGGCTCAGGGGACCTCCAGAGCTCAGATCAAATATCAGCTATTCTCTCTGGAACAGATCCTACCTTAATATGGTCTTAGAGCCCCTCATACTTGCTATTCATTGCATTTGTCAAGGCTTGTGATTTTATATTTACTTATCTAATGGCTGGATTAATGCTCTGTCTACCCACTGGTATGTAACTCCATGTTTTGCTCACTGAGTATCTCCAACTTCTAGCACAATGCCTGGCACAGAACAGGAACTCAGTAGATATTTGCTGAATGAATGTCTGAGTGAATGAAATATAAAGAAGAGCACATTCCAAGAGCACAAAACTGGAAGGGGGGCTAAAACAGTGTGTGGAGCAGGGTGAGAGAAGACACAAGGGAGATAACTGGAGCAGGTCACAGAACAATCATTATTCAGCACCTGCTGAATGCCACGTGCTGTTCTAGGCACTGGGGTACAGCAGTGAATACAATGGACAACATTCTCTCCCTTTGGAGTTTATATTTGAGGTCATTCCCCTCTTGTGTTGCAGGATACCCACAGAGCAATGTTTATTCTGGAAGTATCTCCATTTGTGGTGTGGCTCTAAGTTGTGGCAAAAGTAAATTGCAAATATAACCAGGTATAAAGGGCCTCCCACAGGCAGCCTCCAGAGCTGGGATCTCATCCAGGGGCAGACCATGTTAAGCACTTCAACACATCCCCGAAATGAACCCGCTCCACAATCTGGCGATAAGAAGTGGGTGGCTTCCTGCAGATCAGTGGAAGCGTGGGGAAAGGGCATTAAACTGCATACCATAGCATTGAAACATCTTCAGTTTCCCCCTTAAACGCCCCAAGTCTCTCACCCCTACCAGCCACTTCATCTCTCCTCTCTCCCTCCTACATGACCTCTCAAAATTCCTCTGGCCTGAGCAATTCAGCGCTCATCTCCACTTTGCAAATCAGCCTAATAGTGACCATCTACCGTTCTTCAAATGCGCCCCTTGGTTTGTGCTGTCATATAAATACTGATGAAATTGGGTGAACCTCCTACAAACAGTTTGAATTCACCAGTGCATCACAGCCCACTGAGCAGGAGTCGCTGTCACATGGACCCTTGTTCCTCACAGTAAGGATCTGGGCCTTTGCCCAGAGGGCCATGGGGAACACAGGAGGTCCTCAGGAGGAGAGTGACCCTGGGCAGATTCCCCCCAGCGCACCTGAGTCTTTGCCTCAGCTGCCAGGAAGAATGCAAATGCAGCTGTGGGGGGTCTTTCTAGCATTAATTAAAGCTTTTCCGTGGGCCCAGCTGCAGAGAAGCCCAAGGGGTGCAGTGCATAGGGGAGCAGCTGTAGCTTCAAAGAAACTGCAGGCAGCTCTAAGCCTGTCAGACCTCCCCCCATCCAAGCATCTTCCTACTGAGAGCAAAGCGGGGCTCACAGTGGGGAGAGGGCATTTCTGGACTAAAACTAAAACACCTCCGCTTCCCATAGAAGAGGGAAACAGTTGTTTCCTTGGGAAAAGTCTACAAAGTAGACTCACCCTTAGGATCCCTTCTCTCTGACCCACCTTCGGGGCTGATGCCTGAGTCAGCGGCTCTCCTCTAGGCGACTCCCTTCGCGTTAAAGACAAGGAGCTGTGCAGCATGGCAGCCCTGCCTGCCATCTCTGGAGCCACACTCTGGTGACCGGGACCAAGGGGCTCAGAGAGTTGTCTAGTAAAAATCATAATTATAAAAAATAATTGCAGCTACCATTTATCAAGAATTTACATAGGCAATCTGTTTAACATACACGATCTCAGTTAAGCCCCACGATAATCTGGTGAGATGGAGATTATTATCACTGCCTGACAGAGGAGCGAGCTAAGGCATACATCTACTTTCGAGTCCTGGACTCCCATTTAAAAGCTGTGTGATGTTGAGCAAATTGCTTACTTAACCTTTCTGCCTCAGTCACTGTGGTTGAATCAAGATGCATGCAAAAGCCTTTCTCTGAAATAGAGCCCCTGTCCTTACCCCATGCCTCCTATTCAGGCTCAGGGTGACTCCTAGACCATTCTCTGGGAGGGGGCAGCAGCTGTGGTCTGAGCCTTTGGAACTCCCAGGAGAATGAGAGGAACTGTCTCACTCCAGAAAGGATGAAGGTTCAGAGCTTGGGCTGCTATACAGAGTCCTGCAGAATCCTCTGCCCGTGCCTGGCTGCTGGGAATTCAACTCTGCATTAGATAAACCCCTACACCACCCCCAAGCAGTATCCTAAAAGGCAAATCAGACCCCTCTCTCCTCTGGTTGAAAATCACCCCTGCCTCTCCTTCTATTTTTAGAACTCATTGGTAGCCAGCAGCAAAAATGAAATCCAGCAAACTTTAGGGGGGAAAAGATGAGAGCAGAGGGAATTTATGATGGCTTATGGGAATTAGTGAGAACTCTTGATAGCATGGGGGAAAAAGAAAAAAATTGAACTTCAATGAGCCTAGGCCCAAAAGAGCAATTTAGTGGGCCACATCAGGAAACAGCAGAAAGTGGGGAGGAAGATCTAGCTTCAGGTACCACTGGAACCAGGGGCTCAAGTGCTGTCAGGCCTCTCTAGCTCTCCTTTCTGTTTCTCTCTGAAGGTGGCCTCACTTTTCCCTTTCCTGTGAGCCTTCACCCAGTGGGAGCATGGCAGTGACAGCCCCAGATTTACTGCTTCCATCTGAGTGACCAAGAAAGGAAAGCTGGGCTTTATTACTTCCGGTTGAGTTGAAGAATTTGCAGGAACAGACAAAGAGATAGTGGCCAAACCAAAAAAAAAAAAAAAGCTACCCGCAGTAAACAAGATGGTTATAAATCTCATTGATATAACATAGTCCCAATATGAAAATGGCTTAAACAAGTTAGCTATTTTTCTCCCTTAATAGTCCAGACATAAGCAGGCCAGGGTCTATGAGGTGACTCCATTTTGTCCAAGACCCAGGTTCCTTCAGTCTTTTTGCTCTGCCCTACCTCAGTATTATTCTCACCTGCATGGCTAAGAATGCTCACCACCACATCTGCTATCCAGCCAGCAGAAAGAAGGAAAAGATAAAAGAAGGAAGCAGTACTTGTGGCTTTAAGGGTACAACTCAGAAATCATACACATCGATTCCACTCACATCCTATTGTTCAGAATATAGTCACATGTCCACACCTAGCTGCAAGGGAAGCTGGGAAATGTAGTCTTTAAATCTGGGCAGCAATATTCTGCACTAAAAACTTGGAATTCTACTGTTACTCTAGAAAGTAGGTTGTAAATCCAGGGTGACATCCATCTCTGCCACAGCCACCCAAGGGCAGGAAGATTCTGGAAACAGAAACCAGAATATGATCTGAAACTAAGAACATATTCCCATCTCCATCACTCTTCTCTCCTTCTCTCGGATGTCTGCTTCATTATCCTCTCCCTTCTAAGTTCTGTGCCCCTTCATGCCCAGGGTGGGTAGCTTATGGCCACATCGCCATTTCTAGGCTCACACATACAGTGAGATAAACTAAGACCAGTCAAGCTCCAACACAAAAGGAACTTGGGATGAGCATTTGCTGCCAAGTGGATTTATGATTTAACTCTGAGTAAAAAGAAAGCAAATAAGAACATAATGAGGCCAAGGTATTAGCTTACAGGAAATAAATGTAAAATTATGTTAATGAGAAGAATATTAAATTCTATGCAGATCAGAAGGATGTTTCTGTTTCAGGGGTATATTTTGGAAACAAATTGATTCTTGGGGTGATGAGATCAGTTTCATTTCAAATACTCTCGGGAACAACCAGCTGCAGAAATGCAGAGTATAAGGAGATGCTCCAATCTCTCCATGGGAAAAATGCAGTCCACACAGTCCAGCCTGGCCCTCAGTTGGAATTGCCCTCTACAGGCATCAGTAACCAAGGCAGAAGAGAAGTGTCCTTGCCTGTCAGAGCCCAAGGCTGGTAAATCTGCCACCAGAAGGGACTGGTGGGTATGGAGACACGATTTTGGTGAAGTGGAGGCTCGATTCAAGAATGGGAGGGAAGTGGGTGGGGGTGCCCTATGGGGAAGGGGATAAAGGGAGAGGCCTAGGGAAGGGTGGGAGGGAAAGGACAGCAGTAGGGAATGGGGAGGGAGTCCCATATGGGACGCACTTCAAAGTCCAGGCCCTGGGGCACTCTGAGCAGTGCCTATGGTCAAGATGCTCAGACTAAGGCCCAGCTGCGCCTGACACTGCATAGTTTGGGTCTTAGCACCTGAACCCTGAGTCCTTGAGCAAAGAACTGCTCAAACTCCCCTTAGAATCCAGTGTATGTGCATTCAGTTTGGGAACAGCAGGATAGTTTGTTTCCACGATAAGGAAGGACGCAGCCCTTTCCTCCCCGACCAGGCTCAGAACACTCCCATTGTGGACTGTGAGGTGACAGGATGGGCCATCATTTGGGGACTGAGCAGAAAAAGGATCCATCTACAGACCACAAGCCAGATGGCCAAATGGTTAGGAAGTTAGCTAAAGACCCACTGTGTTAGTTTGCTGGGGCTCCCATAACAAAGTACCACAGGCTGGGTGGCTGAGACAACAAACGTTTATTTTCTCACAGTTCTGGAAGCTAGAAGATCAAGATCAAAGTGTCAGCAGGGTTGGTTTCTTCTGAGGCCTTCTTCCTTGGCTTGTAGATGGCTGTCTTCTCCCTATGTCCTCATATGGTCTTCCCTCTGGGAGTCTGTATCTTACTCTCCGCTCCTTGTAAGGACACCAGTCATATTGCCCCAATGACTTCATTTAATCTTAATTATCTCTTTAAAGACTCTTGTCTCCAAAGACAGTCAAATTCTGAGATTAGGACTGGGGGTTAAGAACTTCAACACATGAATTTTGAGGAGACACAATTCAGCCCATAACATCTACCCTAATGAACCAAAAAGGGAGCTTACCTAGTGATTTCACACGTCAAATACTAGCCACAAAAAGAGACTGACTCAACTCCTTCTCAGCTCCAATTACAAATCTTGGGAGAGAGGATTTGGGGTTGTCCAGTCTTGGGCCAGTGTCCATCTTTTGTCCAATAAGCTATGCCCAAGGATGTGGGCTCATCCAGAACAAACATGGCTGCCAAGACTCTGCCTATGGATGGTGGCAGCAGGTTATTGGCCTATGGCCTTGATAGACATTTCATACCACCTATCAGAATAAATTCAAACTCTTCAGTAGGGCATACAGAATCCATTGCTCACTACCCCCCTTAGTCCCTACCTCTCAGTCACATCCTCTGCCACCTCTAAATATGTTACCCTTCATCCAGGCTAAAGGGACAATTCCCTGAACTCGGGTCACTGTTTCATGCCTCCAGGTCTTTGCTCAGGCTGTTCCCTGCACCTAGCAAGACTTTTCTCTCCACCTCTTTTGTCTACCTGACAAGCTCCCACTTATATTTATATTTCAAAGCCCAACTGGAACATTTCTTTTGGAAGATCTTTCCCGACTTCCTGTAGAGTCAGCCTCCCTGCTTTGTTACACTCTGTGCCTTGTATGTACCTCTTTTATAACATTTAGAACACTCAGTCACAATTTTTGTTAGATTATTTTTCTTTTGAAGTAGACTTTGGGTTCCAGGATAGTAGAGAAAATTTACCTTAGCTACCCTAAAGTCTAACCCAGTGCTTGCTTGGTACTCAAAAAATATTTGTGGAATGAGTGAATGAATGAATGAATGAATGAATATTATCAACTGGGCACAATGGGGTACACAGTTTGAGAATAAAACACAAGTCCCTACCCTTTAGGAGCCTCTAAGTGACTGAGGAAGACATTAATATGAATAATGATTATGAAAATAAAGGTATAAACCAACAGCCAAGGAAGTCCAGAGGGAGCTGCCCTTTAAACTGGGAGAATTGTGGAAGGCTTCTGGGAGGAGGTGATTTTGAGTGTAATCACAAAGGATGAGTAGGAGTTGGCCAAGTGGTGTTAGATGGGGAGAGGGAATTGGAACGAGAAGGCCATTTTGAGGAAAGAGCATGGACAAGGCATGGGAAAAGGACCTTGCCAGGCTTGTAGATGCAACACAGAGCAGTTATGGGGACAACAGGGCCGTGGATACCAGGTGGGGAGAGCAGCATCTGGTGTTCTGAGAAAAAGGGCCCCCAGTCACACCTGGGCCTTTCAGCCACTCTTGGGTGCAAGCTGTGAAGAGAGAATTGCTTTGTGGTTGTTATTGATGGAGCCACCAACTCCTCAAGGCATCCACCCAGAGTCTTGCTCCCTCCGTGGAAGTTTTCAGAGAGAGGGAAAGACATTGGGAGTTGCCAACAGTCTCGGAGCCAAAGAAGCCAAGACTTTAGGATCTGGAGCCTCTGCTGACTTCCTCCATGTCCTCCCCCAGTGACAGAGAGGGAGGGCGGCCCATCTGAGCCTGGAATGAGACACTCACCTCCCACCACCTCCACTCCAGGAGAGCTTCTCTAAACCTCTCTGATTTCATTTGCTCTGATAGTCACAGGGCAGGTCACTTCACCTCTCTGAGCCTCAGTTGTTCATCTGAGAAAAGATGATAATGACCCCACAGGGTTATTGTGAGAATTAAAGTTAAGTCAGGTCCAATGCCTAACACATGACTGACCTCCACCAGGCACCCAGTTAATAGTGGCCAAAACAATTAATTTTTTTAAATAAAAACGTGCTTGTCTCACTCCCCTGTCCTAGACCCATAAGTTCCTGCAGGGGATTTATGCCCCATACTGTCCAGCATATATTTATATTCCATAAATGTATGTTAAATCAGTGATTGCCTAGAATCCTAGGATTTTCAGACTGGGAGATATCTAAGAAATCAGTTATTCCCATTCCTCATTTTAATCACGGAGGAAATAGAGGCTCCTGACGCCACCACGTGTCATCTTGGCGATTACTTAGCCTTTCTTGCCCGGTTTCCTTACCTGTGAAAATGGAGCAGCTGTTTTATTGGATTGTCATGGGGATTAAATGAGTAAATACATATGAAGCATTAAGACCAGTATCTGGCACATAATAATCATCAATAAATGTTAGGACTCTTATAAGATCATCGAGAATGACCCAAGGCCACATAATGATTTAGTAGCGAGCCTGAAGCTGGAGCCATGTGCGCCTGCCTCCCAGTGCATCATTTTCCCATCACACCCCACTGCTTCCAATGGGACCAGATGCTCCTTAACCTAGTTCCTGAATTCACATGGTGTTCCCATGTCCCAACAGGCTGCAAGCTGACCTCTAATTCCTGGGGAGGACTTCTCAGCCATTTGATCATCAGCCAAACCAAGGTCTTGGCCAACTTAGGGTCCCAGCATTTCTGACAAGCTCCTCTGCTTACAAGCTTGCAACCATGCTCAACTGCTTCCTCCTCAATTACATATATCACTTTGTCTCAATAGGGCAGATTTTGCTCCCCAGGGGACATCTGGCAATATCTGGAGACACTTTTAGTTGTCAAAATTGGGGTGGAGTGTGCTACTGGCATCTACTAGGTAGAGGCCAGGGATGCTGCAAAACATCCTACAGTGCACAGGACAGCCCCACCACAAAGAATCACTCAGTCCAGAATGTCACTGCTCTGCTGTTGACGGACTCTTGTGTAGATACATGTGCATTCAGATGCAAATGTGTGTTTGTTTCACATCTGTTTATAGCTACATGATTATCAGGTTGTGAAGAAAACAGCAGCTTTGGCATTAAAGAGACCAGGGTTCAAATTCCAGCTCTGTCACTTACTAGCTGTGTGACCTTGGGCATGATACTTAACTTCTCTGAGCTTCAGTATCCTCATCTGTGAACTGGAGATAATTATGCTAAAATGAAACTTTTTGATGATACACAGAAACCACCTAGTAGGTGTCTAAGACATAATAGGTAGATAGCAGATGGCATCCGTTATTATTCACCTCCTCATTTTTGTAAGGTATGCAAATGTGGATACTTGAAAGTGTTGATTGGGGATGAGCCCGAAGTTAGCTGACAGAAGACAGATTAATGGATGTTGATGGATGGCTTAGGGCCAAGGAAGGCTCCAAGGCAAGAGACAGGAACCTGGCTAGGTGAATAGGAGGGAGTGGAAGCAGAGGTGGTGGAGGAAAGAGTCCATATAGGTATAGGAAATTATCATTCATTCATTTATTTTAACACGTTATAGATGAGGCTCTATGCTAGGCATTTCATAGACATGATTCGTTAATTCATTCAATGAAAATTTAGTGAGCGTCTACTATGTACCAAACGTTGTGTTACCATTTCACATGTATTTTTCCTTCCCCCATTCGTTCATCCACTCACTCATTAATTCGTTATTTAATTGACTCATTCAACAATTGTCTATAAGAACCTATGCTGTAGCAGACACTAGGTTAACTGCTGATAAAAGATTAAAAGTTCCAGAAAGGGAAGAGATGAGTCGTTGATGGACCTTCCTCTAGGATAAGGAACCACAAAGGAAGCAAAGATTCTGGGCCTTATGGAATCATGGTGCAACCTGCACAATGGTCAAAACTTTGTGGAGAGAAGATCCTATAAGGTCTCATTTTCCCAAGGCCCCCGAGCTTGTCAATGATACAGACATGAATGATAAAGTCTGAGGTCTGAATTAGAATGCATAGGGATTTTCTAGGGTTTGGTTGCAGAGAACGTAACCCACTCCAGCTACTAAAGCACAGATCTCTGGGGTTTGTGCTTTGTGCAGAGATGGATGTTAGAATCACTGGGAGAACCGAACAAACACCTTCTGGATGGAACATCTAAGAGTGATTCCCAAAGCAACACAACGGATTGGAGCCCCAGAGGAACCTCTGCTCCCACCATGCTGAGGCAGCTGCCTGCCAGCTAGGAAGCTGTTTTCCTCACTGGAGATTAACTTAGTGGAAATCTGTGATAAACTGGATTCTGTAACTAGATCTAAACCTGTAGATTACCCTCAGAATACACAGTTCTACAGGTGGTAGGAGGTTTCCCTTTAAAAAGCTGGCTGAGTACAAGCACGCTAATGATCCATTCGTTCTGGAGTCCAACTGAAGCAGAATTTTTGTGGATAGGGACCAGCTATCTCTATTTTTTTAAACTCCTTAGGTAATCCATCTGATCAGCCCAATTTGAGACCACTGAGCAAAACCTAATTCATCCCAAATGACTTGGTTAACCTTCCCAGGAATATGTGCATCTCAACAGGAGACAATTTCCTGTAACTCGAAAGAGTGGATGGTCTAATGTCAGAAGAATAGCTTTTAGTGAGAAGAGAGCTTTCTAGTTTCATCAAACTAAACCCTGTGGGCATCACTCATTTCACATAAGTATATCAAATCTTCTTCTTTAAGAGGTTTTTGGAACTTTCCTCTGCATTTAAAAAAGGAGTACCAAGGAGCTGGTCCCGTGGCCTAGTGGTTAAGTTCATGGGCTCCATTTCTGGTGGCCTGGGTTTGGTTCCCAGGTGAAGACCTACACCACTCGTCAGTGGCCATGCTGTGGTGGTGACCCACATACAAAATAGAGGAAGATTGGCACAGATGTTAGGTCAGGGCAAATCTTCCTCAGCAAAAAAAAAAAGGAGCACCAACACTGTCAGTAACTAACCAGATCATTGCAAAGTTGAATCTCAAGAACTTAACTCAGACATCAAATAAAAGAGACAGAGTCTGTGCCCTCATAGTGCTAACCACCTAACAGAGTAGACTAGCAGGTAATCAGACAACCATGATGATCATTTAGGGGTGATAAGTCCCCTGATTGGGGTGAGTGGACACAAGATGATATGGAAACAGCAGCATGGATCGCTCGTCAGTCTGCAAGCATCAGAATGTCTTCTAGAGCGAAGTGATGTCTCAGCTGAGATGTGAAGGATGAGTTAGCCAGGCATAGACGCTGGGGAGGGGGAAGAGGGCTCCAAGCAGAGGGACCCCCATGTGCAAAGGCCTGAAGTCCTGAGAGAACCTGGCACTTTTGGAGGACTGATATGTGTCCAGCATGGCTGGAGCACAGAAAAGAAAATTACCGATTCTGAAAGTGGTGGTCCTGTACAAAGGGAGAGCAAAGGAAGCAACACCAGCAAACATCTGGGAAAAGCAGAGTGACCTGGTGCGGACTGTCCCAAGGATGGAGCAGTGACCCTCCGTTGCCCAGAACAGAGCAAGCAGCTTCTACATCTGCTAACTGGCTGTAATGAAGCTGAACAGATGGGAGTGAACAGCAAATGCAATGGGGCTGGAATGAAATCGCTATCCCAGGTTCATTCTAGAGGAACATCTAAAGAAGCAAAAGCTTTCAGTGGACTTGTGAGAGGAGCCCAAGCATCATTCTCATTACTGCCGGAGTCTCCATTTGGAAGCACGCAGACAGTGTCCTTAAACCAAGCACATCAGGTCCAGTCTGTCAACACGGCATGGTTCCTTCCACTGTCCATTCCCATTCTTGCATCTGGTCCAGGCAATGGGGACGCTGGAGAGGCAGGTGCAGGGATGTGTGCACGCGTGCACACACACACACACACGCACAAGTTCAGTTATGAACGCCTTGTTCTCACCCATTCCTCCTTCCGAGCTCCACCCTGCGTTCGGCCCTCCTGGCTTCTGAGCTCCAGGCTGGTTCTCCTGTGTTCAGCTCACCTGACCTTCCACACTCAGCACTACTTCCCCAGCTGCACCTTGACCACCCCTCAATCATAATTTGAATTTTCCTTCCAATGAGGCTGCCTTAAAAGCTGCTTTGACAGACACCCTCCTCGGGTTGACCTGGAGAGTGTTTTGTGATGAAAAGCTTGTAGGTCTTAAAGCCTTGCTTTGAAGAACGGCTCTGCCCCTTTCCAGCTGTATGACCTTGGCCAAACGATGTCACATCCCTGAGCCTCAGTTTCCTCATTTGTGAAATGGGAACAACAATGCCTACCTCAACACTGCAGTGAAGGTCAAATGGGAAATCCACGTAATACATTTACTGCATATCTGGCATAGAAAAGTGCTAGAGAAGTAAGAAAACTTTTCATTTTCTTTCCCCTCACTAAGAGGAGTGGTTTTTCTCTTGGCCGCTAGTCTGAAACTAAGTAATTATTATGACCATGATTTCTTTTTCCAGTTTCCCAGAATATGTTGAGCAGAAACCAGATAAGTAGCACTTGTTTAGAGTTTCTTGCATTTTTAGAAATTCTAAGAATAACCATTGCAGCACTAATAATAAAGCTTATTTGATTTCTCCCATGCTTGCTCTCAGAGAGTATGAGGTTTTTAAGCGGTTGGTTATTTTGCAGTTTCTTTGTTTCTTTGTTTTACATACTTCTTGCTGCCCCTATTAAGATTCTATCTTTAAATTATCACAATAGCTATGATGAACGAATTGCAAGCTCAGGGGGTTCAAACAAGTTACTCACATGAGTCAGCAACACCATAGCTGTAGCCCATTATCCCAATGGTTCTCCGCCAAAGGTGGCACCTCCCTGATGGGGCCCATTTGGAAATGTGGGGAGCATTTGGGGTTGGCACAGTGACCAAGAGGGCACCATCGACAGTGGGAGGAGCCACTTGCAAAACTATCTGCAATGTGCAGGATTTGTCCAGCCCCAAAGGCCTATAGCAACTCATTGAGAAAAAACTGTATAAAGCCCAATGAAGCCACACAGAGAAATTCTGGGGAAACTGGGGCTGGGCTCAAGGATTATTTCCACCCAGAGCAGCTTTTCAATTTAATAAAAACAGAGTTCTTTAACATATGCAACAGAAATGAAGTTAGATCTTATTCTATAAGGTAAGCGTACAAAAAACTGTCACACTACAGTCATGCATCGTTTAACGACAGGGATGCGTTCCGAGAAATGCATTGTCTGGCAATTTCATCATAGAGTGCACTTACACAAACCGGGATGGTATGGTCTACCACACACCTAGGCTAGATGGTCCTGATCTTAGGGGACCACTGTCATATATGCAATCTGTCATTGATCGAAACATCTTTATCCAGCGCCTCCATACTTCATTTGAAAGTATATTACTTTCTCTAAATCGAATTTGAATTCCAGCCTCATCCCATTGGCCAAGTGGGAAATTCATTATCAGGGCTTCTTCTCACCCTTCAGGATTAGGAAAGAGGCTCAAAATTCTTAGAAAAAGCAGAATATTCTGGCAGCCACTTTGCTTTCTAGAGTTAGGCAGCTCTACAATGATGGGTCTTGGCCATCATTGATGGGGCTTGGCCGTGAGAACCCCAGAAGGTGCTGGAAGCCCAGTGTCTAAGCACACCTCGATGGGTGCACCTTGACCATCCACCCTAAGTCAGTCTTGACACCCCAAGGCCTTGTGAGGGGGCCAGTCACAGATTCCAGCCTCTCACAGAACCTGCCAACCTTCCTTGACTTGGGATTCACTCTTCTCTTCTCTCTGCCCTTCTCGCTTCTGCTGCAACCCCTCAAAAGAACTTGCCTCCCATCCTTGCTTTTTCAGAGCCCGCCTAGTATTATCTCCTCAGTAAACTCCCAAATAAAGCCAGGAAGGAGGTTCATCTTGCAGGCAGAGACATACAAAGGGGTGGCAACCTTCTTGGAAAATGGCTTATTTCGTCTATTCTAAGATGTACATCTTTTCCTGCATTTTAATATCTCTGATATTATGAGGCATCTCACTATTGTTGGTATCTTATCATAGCCATTGGTCTATGGCAGTCAAGACATAGTTATCATTTCCTAAGTATGTCCAAATTAAGTTGTTACTCCAGGCGGCGTGACTGGATAGCTACAACTCCTTGACCTTTCAGTCAACAAACCATTGAGGACCGTCTAAGAAAGGGATATGAGTCTTGATTGTTATCTGAAAACCTGTCATTGCAACTTCCTGATAAGATCAAGAAAATCAACATCAAAACTTGTAGAATGAGTGTCAGAGGCTTGAAAGACAATCCCGGAGACAATGATGGAGCACTCTTCTAAGAAACGCCACATCGCCAACACTCTGAACAGCACAGAAGCTGATACTGAGTGGAAAACACAGATACCTGTGATCACAGACGACTGAGTTGAAAAGTGATTCACAAGAATCTTGCATTGAATGTGAAGAGGTTTTAGAACGACCCTAGACTATTTTTTGCTTAAATTTTCTTTTTTGTATATCCATCAGAGTGATACATGTTCAAATCTACGTATGCCTCAAAAAGGCTAGCAAGCTCTTTTCATGAATATAAAATTAAAATTCTAAATGATAAGCATATGGCATAGCTTAATTGGTAGCGTGTTTCATTTTTTCTTAGTGAAATATAAAATAGTGGTGCATCTTAAAATCAATGGTATCTTAAATTCCAGGAAATAAGGTACCA
Source organism: Equus quagga (assembly GCF_021613505.1). Classification (NCBI taxonomy): domain Eukaryota; kingdom Metazoa; phylum Chordata; class Mammalia; order Perissodactyla; family Equidae; genus Equus; species Equus quagga. The sequence continues at coordinate 15,322,139 of NC_060273.1, read as the reverse complement.
GGAAAACAAAACACAAATGAAGACTTCAATAGATGATCCAGCCACACACTGCCCAAGAGCAGCTCAAGCCTGGAAAAACAAGATGCCAGGGCAGGACGAATTCCAACCATTGCCAGTGGTCTGCAATTTCTAGATCCAGACCCTATACCTGTGAGCCCCTGCCTGAGCTTCCCAACTATTGCCAAATGGAAGGTGAAAAGTCAGAGCTCTGAGCTCCAGCCCAGCAAGTCCTGGGCAAGGAACACAGTGCAGAGAGGACCTACCCACCAAGTGGCCTCAGAGGCCCTGGCTGGATGTGAAGTGGATTAGCTCTCAAGTTGACCTTTATCCTTTTTGAAAACTACTTAACGGCTCATGCCTTCCCTGATCATTCATCCATTTGGAATGAGATGCTGTTGTTGGAAAGCTGGGAGATTGGCTCTGCCTGATACACATTTCCCGTCTCTGCCTCTCGCCTGAGCCTGGTTGAGCAGAAAGGGCACAAGCTTCCAAGAGGACCCAGACAGACCTGCTTTCACGTCCCAACTTCCGTGCATATTGGCCATGTGTGGCGAACAAGCTACTTAATCTCACTCAGGCTAGCTTCCTTCCTTCCTTCCTTTTCTCCCTCCTTCCTTTCCTCAATTCTTTTTCTTTTCCCTCCCTCCCTTCTTTCATTCTTTCTTAAACAAACACTTACAGAGTGTCAAACACTGGCCTAAGCACTTCACAAAATTAACTCATTTAACCCTCAGAACAAACTAAGAAGCAGATACTACTGTTTTCATCATTCTCTTTTACAGACTGGGAAGGTGAGGCATGGGGAGTTTAAGCAACTCCCCTGTGTTCACACAGCCGGTAAGTGGCCAAGCAAGGATTCTGACCCAGCAGCCTGGACCCGAATCTATATACTTCCTTCCTATACTCGGCTACGTTGCCACTCTTGTCAGCAAAATCTAATAACCATCTCTGGGTTATTGTGATGCTTAAACAACATAAGTAAAGCCCCTGGCACGTAAGACTTTAATAAATGACAATCATCAGCTTCGTTCTCCAGGCTGCCAGTATAATTCACACAGAGAATAATAATAAATTCTACTTGTACTGTTTTACAAGTTTCGAAAAACGCTTTCACCTAAATCACCCTCGTTAGTCCTGTAATAGTCCTACGATTCACTGGGTTGTTTTTTTTTTTATACTAATGTTAACGTATAATACTTGATATGTCCCAGGCATTATTCTAAGTGTCTTGCGCCTTTAATCCTAAATTCACTTAGTCCTATGCTCTATGAGGTAAGTACTGTGATTATCCCCATAATACTGACTCAGAGAGTTTAAATAATGTGCCCAAGGTCACACATCTAGTGAGTAGCAGTGCTGAGATGAAATTTAGAGAGGCTGGTTTCAGACTCTGAGCTCTGAACCTCTACTCTGTGGGGCCCACGTACAAGGCAATTCAGGCTCATAAATCCTGTAAGAGCAGCAGGGTCAGTAAGCAATGGGTCTGGAACTAAACCCAGGTCTTTCTTCCCCCAGTGTCCCCAGTAAGTGATTTTTCTGAGTCTGCTGTCTTGCACAACCGAGTGGCCTAATGGAAATATCCTTGAGTTGATAGTCAAGAGACACAGGCTCGGGTTCTGCCAATAACATCATCGGTCAAGAGTGGGGTGACCTTGGGCAAATGGCTTTGCCTCCATGCTTCCTTTGAAAGATTAGGGAGTCATACTCATTTGATCTTTAATATCCTGTAATTCTAAGAAACTATTTTCTAATGGTGAATTGTCTGCAACAATTCTGTTTAAAAAAAAAAAAACGAGAGAGAAATGTAGCATGTTTCTTATGGCTCAATGCCAATCCCACCCCACCCTTGCGGAAAACTCTGGAAAATGCCTCTCTTTACCTGAAGAAATCCTATGGGTCCTGTGAGGTGCAGTTCAAATGCCCAGCAGCCAGAAACACAGCCACTTCTCCAGAAACCTCTCCAGCTTCCAGCCCCTTTCTCTCACCCCCACTATTAAGAATTACCCACACACTGCTCTGTGCTCCTACAATACTTAGTTCATGCCTCTATAATAGTAATTACTACACTCACTGACATCAGGGGTGAGTGTGTGTGTGTGTGCGTGTGTGTGTGTTCCCCACTAAACCAAAAGCTCCTTGAGAGCACAGCCTGTATTCCTCTAATTTTCGTAGGCTTGGCAAATTATATTAGGGTGAGCCAATATTTGAACATGTTTGACCTATACAGATACCAATTTAATATGGTGCAACCCAATAGATGCTCATTAAATATAAGCATATTTACTCTTGTGCAACACATGCATTCCTGAAAAATCTCACGTTCTACAAGAGGAGTCAGTGAGCTTTTTCTGTAAAGGGCCACATAGTAAATACTCAGAATTTATGTGCTGTAAGTCTCTGTCCCAACTATTAAACTTTGCCACTGTTGCATCAAAGTGGCCCTAGAAAATCTGTCAATGAACGAGTATGGCTATATTCCAGTAAAAGTCTATTTGTAAAAACAAGCTGGACTTGGAAAGAAACAGAAAATCTTCATACCCTATAACAAGTAAAGAGATAGAATTAGCAATCAAAAAACTTTCCATGAAGAAAAGCTCAGGACCAGATAGCAACACTGGTGAATTCTACCAGACATTTAAAGAATAATTATATCATTTCTTCACAAACACTTCCAGAAACTAGAAGAGGAAGAAACTCTTCCCAAATCCTTCTACGAGGGCAGTATTACCTCCATACAAAAACCTGACAAAAACATCACAAGAAAAAAAAATCTACAAACCAATATCTCTTAAGAATATAGATGCAAAAATTCTCAAAAAATACTAGCAAATTGAATCCGCCAATATACAAAAAAAGTTATGCACCATGAGCAAGTGGGATTTATCCTAGAAATGCAAGATTGATTTAACATCTGGAAATCAAGTAATGGGATAAACCACATTAATAGTACAGTACACAAAAACCACATGATCAACTGAATAGGCACAGAATAAGCATTTGACAAAATTCAACTCCCCTTTGTGATAAAAACACTCAAGAATCTAGGAACGGAAAACTCAAGCTGATGAAGGGCATCTACAAAAAAGTTCATGGCTAACATCACACTGAGTGGTGAAAGACTAAGCCTTTTCCCCCTAAGATCAGGAACAAGATAAGGATGTCCACTCTCACCTATCCAACACTGTAACATAGGCGCTAGCCAGGACAATAAGCAAGGGAAAGAAACAAAAGGCATCGACATTGGAAAAGAAGACTATCTCTATTTGCAGATGACATGATCTTGTATATAAGAAATCCACTAGATAATCTTTCTTGTATATAAGAAATCTACTAAAAAACTATTAGAACGAATAAATGAGTTCAGCAAGGTTGAAGAATATGAGATCAATATACAAAAGTCAATTCTATTTCTATATACTAGCAACGAACAATCTGAAAAAGAAATTGAAAAAAAAATATTCCATTTACATTAGCATCAGTAAAGTACTTAGGAATAAACTTAACAAAAGAAGTGCAAAACTAGAACACATCATTGACAGAAATAATTGACAGAAGACCTAAAGAAACATAAAGAAATCTTATGTTCCTGGATCCGAAGACCTAATGCTGTTAGGATGGCAGTACACCCCAAAATGATCTACATGGTCAAGGCAATCCCTATGAGACAGTGTGGAACGCCAAAAGGTAGATAAGTAGAAGGTGAAAAATAAGAAAAGGAAAGTCCCGGATGGACTGGAAAAGAAACCACGTCCTTGGTCATACATAGCAAAAGATAATGAACAATTTAGGAATTGGAAATTAATATTCATGATCTTTATGTATAATCTTATGCTAACTGAACAACAAACTATATACAATTCTCCTTCCAAAATTTGTACTCATTCTTCTCAACTAAACTTTTTGTCATACTCGTAAAATTCAGAGTTAAGTTTTTGGGGATACAGTTTGAGACGGCTGTCAGGATTGAGTGGACCCTCCCTAACAATCATAGTCACTATTTCATTGCCAATGTTGAAAGACAGTTTTTAACAGCGCCTTGGCTCATTTTTACCCAGGAATGCTAAACAGTACCCAGGGAAGGGTGGTCACATGAGTAATGAGTATCATTACCATCTACATGGTTCTCTTGGTGCCAAAGAAGTTATCTAACTGGAAAGAACTGTCTATTTCTTCTCATTCATTCAGCTTGTGTTGAAGGCTTGCTACGATGCCTCACTCTGGGCTAGGTGCTAGGATACGGCAGAGGACAAGTCCCAACTCTGGCTCCGACTCTAGAACTTGTAATCTGCTTAAATAACATCTAATTCAGTGGTCCTCAACCAACGGCAAGTTGATGTCCCAGGGGACGTTTGGCAATGTCTGGGGACATTGTCACAATTAGAGGAATGCTGCTGGTATCTATTGATTAGGGGCGAGGGATGCTGTTAAACATTCTACAATGCGCAGGACCATCCCCCACAGCACAGAATTGCCCAGCCCGTAATGTCACCAGTGCACCTTGGGAGAAACATGATCTAGCTCCATCTCCCATTTTACAGAAGGAGAAACTGAGACCCAAGTGATGATGCGCCCAACATCATCAGCTCTGCAGAAGTAGAGTCCAGAGTCCTGGTTCCATTCTGCATTCAGTAGATTTTCAGTTTCCCTTTTTCGAACTGAGATTGAGGACTCATTTAGACATGTTTCCCCCTTCCTAAAAGCAATGAGTTCTGCAGGGGCACCTGAATGGAGTGCCAACAATGAAACAGCACCCACCTTTGATCTGCATGCTTACTGAAAGGGACGGGCACTGGACTTGAGTGACAGAATCGCCTTGGCATGGTTGGATACGGCCTCTGGACTTTGTTTGAAAGTAAGAAAGCTGTGAAGAAATCATGGACTCAGAAGTTCCATTTATGCATTCTTTCCTTTTCTGTTCATTCATGGATTCAACAAAAGCATACTGAGCCCTTACTGTGTACCGAGTACAGGCTAGAAATCAAGAGCATGACAATGAATAATAAACATGTAGTCCTTCCTCTCAAGAGCTCATGGCAAACAAAAGACACACAGATAAACAAGGCATTATGATACACTGAGATAGAAGCACTGATGGAGGCAAGCACGGGATAGAATGGGGATGTGCCAGTCAGAGTCATGGTTGCAAGCAACAGAAACCAATTTTGGTTTGTTTGAGCAGAAAAGAAATTTACTGGAAAGATACCAGGGAGCCTAAACAACAAGGCTCAGAAAACAGGCAGAAAAAGGGAGACTCAGCTGTAGCTAATACCTCAGTCTCAAAGTTACCACGCTGAGGACTCTGCAGCTGCAGTCAGCAATCATTGGCTGTTATAATTTAAGAGCACCACTCCAGCACTGGACAACATAAGTTGCACTGGACTCCTTCTGCCATCTCCCTGGCACCAGTGTGTTGCTGCCACAGCTGTGCCAGGACGGCTTCTCTACTGTCCAGCTTCTTTAGCTTTCCAGATCCCAAAGCAAGGTCTTTGCATTCAGTTATGCTAGGTCACACATCCCTGCTCTGTCTGCAAGGCATGCTGGGAAAATGAGCACCTCACCTGTTGAGTTTCCACCGTTAGAGGTTGATTCTGTCTCCCACCACCAAAACTCTTAGGGAAAGAGGAAGTCCTTCTTCTGGGCTTTGCTCAAATGTGCCTTCTCAGTGAGACCACTCAATTTGAAACTCAAATACCTCTCCCTTCTCCCCCACCCCGACTCCTTATCACCCTTCCATGGTATGTTTTCCCCTGTGGCTCTTATCACCATCTCATATACTCTATGTCTACTTATTTATATGCTTGTCTATCTCTCCTTTCTCAAATGTAAGCTCCAGAGGGCAGGAATTTGTGTCTGGTTTATTCACTGCTGTGTCTCCATGCCAAGAACACTGCCTGGGATGCAAGAGGCTCTCAATAAATATTGTTGAGCAAATGAGTGAATGAATGAATTCTCCAAACACAGGGAGATCAAAGATCCTGAGAAGTCAAAATTTCAAGAAATGCTCACCACAAAGCCTAAGGGAAAGGCACGTAACATAAGCTGGCCTGGGGGGGAATCAGAGAGCGCTATCTAGAGGCAGGGATGTCAGAGCTGAGTCTTCAGAAGAGACAATGCAGACAAACCAGAATCAGGAGAGGAAGATTCCAGCAGTTATGTGGGATTCCAAGTGTGTGCTGTTTTATGGATTGGCATGATTCTGGGATGCTCATCAGCAAGCTCCCTGCATCTGTTCTGTATGAAGGAGGCACCACTGGGTTGCACCAGTGCAGCATCAGGCTGGACCACCAAAAGCCAAGATTCAGATCTTGGAGGAGGAAGGAACCTAGCCAAAAGCATCCAGGACTGAGTCCCTTGTGGAATAGAATGGTAGATGCCAAGGAACATCCAGGGCCCTAAACAAAAGGTGCTGCTCTGACCATTATTTTGGAGAAAGACAATCAGAGCAGTGAGAGAATAAGTAACGATCAGACCTATACGGCGAATGCGTTTTCCTCTGGTTTAAAGGTTCTTGTGTTATTACCTGGATGACTTTTTGTTTAAGTGATTATGTGGCCATAGACCTTTTTGCAATTCATCAAAATTCATAGGATGTGGAAGGCCAGGAAAAAAAGAGTAGCTGGCAGGGTTATTACTTGAAGTTCAATTCAATAAATATAATTTATTTTTCTATAGAGTCCTTTATACGAAATATTGCCAGCAGCTTTACGGTCCAACAAGGCCGAGTTTGAATGACTTAAGTTATTTGCTTTCAGACCAAATGGACTTTTATGAACATTTTGACTTCCCCCTACGCTAAATGAAGTGATATACAGCTATTCTCAACGTAATTTCTGTCACCACCATTATCTTTCCTCGCTTCAGCTCTTTCGTGGAGCTCCAGAATGACATAAAGTGATCATTGCTGCAGTATTTCCCTCATGGAAGGAACTGCTTTTTGCTTCTTTCAGTTGATCACCTCAGAAGGGCCTCTCACAAGATGCTGGGGTGGTGCGAGGGGACAGAAGGGAGCTAAGGACAAGATCCTAAAGATGGTGTGCAGGAGTCACTGCTCTGTCAAATTCAACTGACTCAGTCACAACCTTAGAACAGACAGCTTCCTAGGTCCTGGGGATGCAAATGTGACCCAGATACAGTTTTGCCACCTTGTGCCTTACCTCATCTCCTTATGACATTCAGATAAACAGTAATTGAAAAGCAATTTACATCTTTGCTGCAGTTTTTGCTAAAAATGCCAAGGGAAAAAGACCTTCATAGCGCACAGCAAAACTCAAAAATCCTTTCCCCCGCCTGTCTCTCTTCCCTCATTCCATGCTTCCTAAAACTCCCTCAAAAATCAGGAGTTGGCGCTGCTTTTTCTCTCCACCCTGTTCAGGCTCAGCTCTCTGGCTTCTTCCAGTTTTCCTTTTCTAGCATCACCTAGATACCATACAAGAAAAGAGAGTGAGCAAGGAAGGCCTGGGGCAGAAAGAGATTGCAAAGACTTATAACTTAATTTATTTCCTTTTATAACCTGTCATAGATTCTCCCTTCAAGGACTGCCCATTCTAAACACAACTGTGTTCTAGTTAAACCTAGAGTGTGAAATATTATGTCATCACCAGGACTTCCTGTTTGTTTACGAATAAGCCTTAGAATTGAAACAAAGAAGAAAAGAACTGTGTATAATTTAACGTGAGCAAAGAGGGTATAGTGACCTCAGATGTGATCCGGGAACAACTCCTTCTTTGTGAGAATGGAGAAAATCTCAGAGAAAATGGACCTGCTTTTTCCTAATTCCCTTAGCCAATGACCACTTCTTTAAAATAAACCTAGGAGTCACGCCAACAGTTTTTTAAATTGTGGTAAAATACACATAACATGAAATTCACCATTTTTTTTTTTTTTTAAAGAAGTTGGTATTTTTTTTTTTTTTTAAGATTTTATTATTTCCTTTTTCTCCCCAAAGCCCCCCCAGTACATAGTTGTATATTCTTCGTTGTGGGTTCTTCTAGTTGTGGTATGTGGGACGCTGCCTCAGCGTGGTCTGACGAGCAGTGCCATGTCCGCGCCCAGGATTCGAACCAACGAAACACTGGGCCGCCTGCAGCGGAGCGCGCGAACTTAACCACTCGGCCACAGGGCCAGCCCCTGAAATTCACCATTTTTAAGTGTACAGTTAAGTGGCATTAAGTACATGGATATTGTCGTGCAACCATCACCGCCATCCATCTCCAGAACTTTTTCCCCTTTCCAAACTGAAATTCTATAGCCATTAAGCAACTCCCCATTTCCCTCTCCCCTCTAGCCCCTGGCAACCACATTCTATTTCTGTCTCTATGATTTGACTACTCTAGATGTCCCATAAGTGGAATCATACAATGTTTGTCCTTTTGTGACAGGCTTATTTCAATTAGCATAATGTCCTCAAGGTTCATTCATGTTGTAGCATGTGTCAGAATTTCTCTCCTCTTTAGGATTGAAAAAATATTCCGTTATATGTGTAGACCATATTTGTTTATCCATTCATCCACTGATGGACACTTGGGTTGCTTCCACCTTTTCAGCTATTGAGAATAATGCTTCCATGAACTTGGACATATTCAAGCCACTATTTTTGTCCAACACCAAAGTCTGGAGTCTGTTTTGTTCCTACTGGGTTTTTACTGGGTAGAAAATGAGCAGCCTTGAACACTTAGTGTTCCAACGCCTCACTCATGATTGAAGGAGAGGCTTTGTGGACATTCACTGACCCAGACATACCCTGTTCTCTAAGAACTGCCTCCTCATCCTTAGGTTGGGATGCTGCAGCTCTTCCGTTGTGAATGACTCCACCTCTCCCTGGGCATAGCTGATTGGATAAGGGAAAACCCTGACCAGGGAACGCCAAGCTATTGGCTGAGATAAGCCAATCAAATTTTTCCTCTCAGAAATTTGGACTTGGCTCTCAGGGAGGGGCTGGGTCAGTTGGCTTTGAGTACTGGACCTGTGCAATATGTAAATTCAGGGCCAGGGGGTCATGCTTGGGCCAATCACTCTCCTCTCAAGGTGGAAAATGGAGAAAGTCAGTCTCTGAAAGAGAAGAGTAAAGCCCTAGCCCAGAAAGACAGAAGACATCCCGCAGCCTCCACTGGGCAGAGAAAGTTACACTTCCAGAGAAAAGACCAGAGACTGATATTGAAAGAATCTGCCTTTGATGCCACTGGCTTCTCTATTCCTGCAATGCTGCATTTCCTGGGTTCCATAAGATGCTTTCATATTCTTCCAAAACTGTTCCCATTTTACTGAAGTTATTTTGAGTGACTTCTCTTCTCTCTAACCCACTGTGTCAAGATAATCTATTGAGATATTAATTTTTGTCTTGTTTCTCTGCTAGAGAAGAGAAAGATGAAAAGACAAGTTTCTCTTTCTCCCCACCTCATGAAAGAACAGGCGCATTTTTGTTTTTGTTTTATTGTTTGAAGATTGCACTGTTCAATTTGGTAGCCACTAGTCACACGTGGCTGTTGAGTGCTCAGTATGTGGTTAGTCCAAATTGGGATGTGCTGTAAGTGTAAAATACACACTGGATTTCAATGGCCTAGTACTGAAAGCAGATGTAAAATATCCCATTAATAATTTTATATTGATTACATGTTTGAATGATAATATGTTGAATATATTGGGTTAAATAAAATATTTTATTAAAATAAATTTCATCCACTGTTTTACTTTTTTAATGTGGCTACCAGAAAATTTTAAATTATATATGTGGGTCAAATTATGTTTCTCTGGGGTAGTGTCAATTGAAGGTCTAGGCCAGTCTTGGGGGGATGGGGAGAGGCCAGATCTTCTTTGAAATCCTTCTGAAGAAAGTCTCCACTCATGTCTTTAGTGAGCAGGTCAGACTGACCATGGAATTAAGCTGGAGTTGCCACACAAGGGCGAGAGGAGAAGGTCTGATGCTGTGAATGGAGGAGGGAACCGTGTCACCCTGGGAGAGAAAGGGAGTTGCTAGGACCAAGAGGGTGGAGGGAGGCAGGTCCTATGAATGTTGGAGACCTGTGCTCTTCTCCTTTGCGGTGCTCCGAAAGAGGCAAACCTCTGATGGGGTGAGGCCTGGATCCCAGGGGTGATCACCAAGAACCATGACTTTGAAGGCAAGGCTAGAGGGAGGTCTCTGCATCTGAGCCATAACTCAACTGAGCCACTGTGGAGAGCATCTCCCAAAACAGAAGGCTGGGGACCAAGCTCCTGCTGGCACCAAAATAAGCTCCAGGATTTGACACAATCCCGTGAGGTGGGGGAGGCAGCCCAGTGATGACAGATATTGCACATCTCATCAGTCATGTGGGTGGGGGCTCAGAGCTAGATTTAATTTGACGTAGAAAAATGAAGAAATGTGAAGTTTTCTGCACCCTAGCACTGTGGAGCAAATTCATGCCTGTTTTGCAAATACTCTTCGGCTAAGGCAGCCATCCACCTGCAGGTTTTCAAACCTTTATTCAGGGCATCTGAAACGGAGAGCCCCTGGGCCCCTGTGCATATCACTGGCTGCAGGACTTCTCTCCCATGGCCTCCAGCCTGCAGCAGCAGGAGCCATATGCTTTCCAGTTGAATACGTCTTCTTAGGAATATACTCAGAACTTCCAGGAACCAGAAGCCAAGAGAATTCCTAATAATGTCAAAACTGCTATCATGAAACCTCTGAGCTGGAAAGGATCCATAGGGGTAACATGGTCCAACTCCCTCGTTCTAGTAGGAAGAAACCAAAGCCTAGATGGGAGATAGGAGGACTTGCTTGAGGTCATACAGGCAGCAGTCCGATCTCTAACTAGAAGATACCCCTTTTTCACTCTCCCAGGCATCTCAAATGGCCCTCAATGCTGCAATCTCATATTGTCCCCTTTCCAAAGAAGCCACACAATTTGCAAGACTTCAGGCAGAACCTTTCTAGCCAGATAACATGCAGATATCTAATTTGAGACATTAAAACCTACGGGGAGGAAATTACCTTCACCAGAACTATGCGCGTGTACTCACATTGCATTAAGTTAAGATATAACTCAGTACAGCTGCTGTAGCTGCTATAACCGAGACCCAAAAGAAGCTGGCTTAAATAAGAAGTTCATTGTTCTCTCATGAAACAATCCACACACTAGCAGTTCAGGGCTCGTAAAGAGGCTCCAGGGTGTCTGTAGCCCAGGATCCTTCCATCTTGTTGCTGCCCTTCCAGATGCAGGGTATTGCTTTCAACTATGTGGTCCAAGATGGCTCATTCCCATGCCCGTATGCCAGCCAGCAGGAGCGCAGAAAAGGGAGGAGTGGGGAAAGCACATCCCTGCCTTTAGAGGCATGACCTAGAAGTTGTTCACCTTACTTCTGCTCACACCCCGTTGATCAGAACTTACTCACATAACCATGCCTAGCTGCAAGGGAGCCTGGAAAGTGATCTTTACTCTAAAAAGCCACATGCCTAGCAAAAAGTCTATCACCACAGAAGAATAGAATCATGGATGTGGGGAACAACCAACAGGCTCTTTTCCATACTCATGGATACAGCCGCTCATGTACCCACACTCATACATAAACACACAAGCTCAAATAGAAACACACACTTATGTATCAATGCATGTACATGATACCCATGCTCATGTACATACATTCATGCACATTCTAATATGCACACACTCCAGTCCTATGCATATTTGCATATCCACTCATACACTGGTTCATATGCATACACAAAAAGCACACACATACCAAGTGGCTATGTGACTAACATACATGTACACATGCATGTAGACATGGAAAGAGAGAGAGCAAAACCTGTCCTTCTACTCTGCAATGTAGTGGAGATCACATCCCAATCTTCATGTGTCCACATCATTGGGGATGCCCCTTGTTCTGTGTTTAGGACACATTCTTCTTTCCTATATTTAGAAGAGCATTTAGAACAAGATCAGGGGCTGTACAACACAACAAAATGTACAACAAAATGAGACATCATGGAAGTGCCTATAAAGAGGTCCACATCATACTCCACATCCAAAACCACCAGGATAGCAGACATCTCACCCTCCATTGGCAGCCTGCCCACTGCATATTTGTGACCACCTGACACACTAAGAGAACATATAAGGTGCCAGAGCCAAGATTAAGAAGACCCTGAAGGCCAACAGGTATGGGAAGGGAGGGAAAATTAAAGATACGGTGAAATACCCAAGCAGATCGCTGCATGTTGCCTGACGTGCAGTAAGTACTCAGTGAATACCTGACGGATGGATGGATGGATGGGTGGGTGGATGGATGGATGGATGGATGAATGGACAGACAAGTGAACAGATGGATAAATGGATAAACAGGTGCATGAGCAGATCACACGGAACATTCTGCATCCTGCCCCCTCTTTATTCTTAATACTCCACCCCATGGCACAGTAACAGGCACATAGAAGGCACCCACAATAGTTAAGCCAGCTGGATGGCTGATTGGATGGCTGAATAAATGATTCAGAGTTTTCCATCCTTCTTGGAAAATGAGTGTTTGCCGCAAACAACATTTGGACTAAGTTTAAAAAGGCGTGAAGGAGGAGAGGAGCTAGCAGTTATTGGTGTTTCCTGTGTTCCAGGCTGAACGGTCACATGTGCCATCACATTTAATTCTCAAAAGAAGTCTGCAAGGCAGGTGCTATTATTATCTTCTCCATTTTACAGTTGATAAACCTGAGACACTGAGAGATTGAGTGCCTTACCCAAGGTCACTGGCTCAAGCTAGTAAACAGAGAGCAAGGTTTTGAACTGGGGCTGCCTGACTCCTGCTTGCAACCACACTGTTACCGTGGAATGCTTTCCCTGACTGTAATGGGCGTGGAAGCTCCGTTTACATCACAGATGAGGGAGAAGCAGCTCTGTCTGCTTTGCCTCAGGATCCCGGGGCTCTGCTGCACCCCGCCACCCTCTCCTTGCCTGCTAAGACACCTCTGTGGACCCCGGGCCCCAAGAGCCCCATGAAGCATGGTGTGAAAACCACTGTTCTGTGGGATACTCCAGGGCTCTTGCTGGCCCTCTGCGAAGACGTCTCCTAGGCTCTGTGTATGGTGTATACAGTAGGTGCTCACCAAAGGTCCGCTGGTGCTAATAATAGCACAGGAAGCCTCAGAATATCCTCGTTTTCTGGACCCACAGGTGGCAGCTCCTTTTCTTCCTCTCTTATGGCAGCATGAAATGGTAAAAAAAGAATTAGATTTGATTTAGAATGCCAATTCCGCTATTTACTAGCTGAGTGACCCTGGGCAAGTCACTTAACCTCTCTGAGCTTCCATTTCTGCTTACTTAAATGTGGAGAATATTTTCTAACTTATGAGAATCAAATTCAATGAAGGGGACTTGGGGACTTGCAGTGAGCGCTCACGGTTCCCGACCCCCATGAAATCCACAGATGTTTCCTTAGGACAAAGATTTCCCAGCCTCTGCCCACCCCTGGATTTACCATTCCCTCCATTCCACCAGGCTGGGAGACCTGCTAGCTTCCCTTCCTCTGCCGTGTGACAGCTCTCTCCTTGTTATTTATTTCTCTCCAAACAACGAGGGAGAAAGAGTAGGCTGGCTCTTCCTTTAGGCAGACTATCCTCAGAGAAATAAATCGCTCCTCTAGCCAGCCCAGACAAAGAAAGATTTGGAGGCCTGGATGAATTGTCTGCAAACTCCTGCCCCCCATCCCTGGCCCAGGGGAAGAGGGGATCGCCTCAGTTCTATCCCTCAGCTGGCATCATGGAGAAATACGAGTTGCTGGGATTCCTGGAAAAATGACACATGAGAGGTTTTTCAGGGCCAGGAAGACGATTTGCTAGTCTGCTGTGCCATCTAAATAATGCCTGGATGTCCTCATGACACCTCCACCGTCTCATGAAAAGGAGCTCTGAGCAAGGCGGGAGGGCAGAATCCATAATGGAGAGAGGTAATCAGCTGTCACATGTGCCTCTGCCCCCGCCACAGGGGTGTGAGTCTCTCTCTCTCCTCCTCGGGTTTCTCACTCCGGAGGGGATGTCTGTAGAGTGGCGGGCGGCAGAGGACATGAAGCTCTAAGCTTGACAGTTATTACATACACAAGAGAAAACAGCAATCATGAGCAGCATTTTCTGAGTGCCCGCCGGACGCCGAGCACTTTGCCAAGAGTTTTTGCAAGAGCTAATTGATGTAATCCTCACAGGGGCTCCATGAGGCAGGTACTTTCCTTATTCCCACTTATGGATGTGGAAACTGAGGCACCGGAAGGACCCTTTGTCCCCAGATCACACATCTGGGAAGTGGCAGCATCTGAATTTGAACCTGGGATGTCTGGCTCTGGAGCGCAGGCACTCAATGACTCAAGCGAATGACTTCCGGGATCCATCCATGGCGTCCAGATTTCCTTAGGAACTAAGATCCTGTTTGGCAGGCAGACATTCATTCTATCTGCTTGTTCCTTCAACGAACACGTCCTGTGCACCTACTGTGGGCCTGGTGCCGAGCACTGGTGGTGTGGAGATGAATCAGGTCAGGATCCTGCGAGGTTAGGGTGCTCAGAGGGGTTAGATATGTATGCAAATTGTCATCATATAATGATCATTGTGTTGGGCACGTGCGTTGATTCATTTCATCTACACCGCCGCCTTATAAACTAGGTGCATTTCACAAACGAGGAACGTGAGACATGAGTTCAGTGATTTGCCCAGGATCACAGTCAGCAAGTGGGAGAGGCAGAAACGGAAGCCAAGTGGTGTAGCTGCAGAGCCTGCCCCTAAACCCCTCCCCTCCACGCCACATAGGGCAGAAAGTGGGAAGGCCATACGGGCATCAGGACACAGTGCTAAAGGCGGTCCACAAAGGGAGCCGAGGAAGGCTTCCAGCTCCAGAGCTGTTTGGGAGGCCTCAGAGGAAGGGGCAGATTTGGGCAGATGGGGAGGCGGGAGGGTGGGCATTCGGGCAGATGAAGCAGCATGAGTCCACAAAGGCTCGGAAAGCAGACGAGGTGCAGCCCAGCTTCAGTGGCCAGCGGGGAGTGTCCTGCAGGAGAGAGTTAGTAGGCGAGGGCGCAGGCTCCAGGCTAAGAGCAGGTTTGAGGTGACTGGGGTTTCAGAGCAGGAGAGAGACATGCTCCGATCCATGCTTTGGGGTACAGGGTCACAGGGTAATAGGTGCAGAGGGGCAATGAAGGGGCTGAGCCCCAAGGCGAGGGATGGAGAGGAAGGTGCAGGCGCTTATAGGTGATTCTGTGAAATCTGAGGAAGAAAGGGAGGAGGGAGGAGAACGGAAAGGAGAGAGAGAGAGGGAGGAAATCTAAGGAAGAGAAATGGAGAGAGGAGCAAAGAAAAGGCAAGAGACAGAAGGAAGGAGGAGGGAAAGAAGCACACGAGCTGCCAGGGTGCCAGGCACATGCATCCTTCAGCGATTTCCCTGAGGAGAGGGCTGACGCATCTGGTGACAGGTGCACAGTGGAGACCACATGAGGGGGCACCTGGCCATGGGATTAAGCAAAGCCAAGACACACAGCAAGAAGGGGGTCCTCTTTCACATCGTGTTCACTCCTGATTACAGTTTGGTGCTCTCTGATGCTAATCTTTCTAAGAGAGCAGGCGTTGGGATCATAGCTTTTGGTAGGCAATGGTAAACAGCTAGCAATTGAGAACATCATTTTGTTTTTGTTTTTATTTTGGGGCCAGATAGGACAAGATCCACAAACGTGGTGCCCAAATGACCAAGGTGTTGGTTTTCCACCCTGACTATGCTTTAGAACCATCTGGGAGTTTAAAAAGACTGACGCCCAGACTGCACCCTGGAGATTCTGCACCAATGGGCCTGAGATGAGGCCAAGACATCTGTACGTTTTTGATCTCTTGAAGTGACTCTAAAGAGCAGCTGCAGCTGAGAACCACTGGCTAAAACCTTGAAAGTATCCCATTATCTCATTTAAATCATCACCTGTATGTCGTTACTCTGGGGAAAGAGACAAAAGTCCCTACCTCACACCGTTGCTGAGGACCTGGGACCTGACCCTTATTTGTAGTTCAGGTTCATCCCTTGTCGTGCAATCATGCCCCCTCCCTAGTCTTCATTCAACCCCCCAGGAGACTGGGGCCAAGTCCAGGATCATTGACTGAAAAGTCCTGCAGGGTCCTCTGCCCTGACCAAGATTACACCAAAGCTACATGAAGGTATGTCAGCTTTTAAGCTTTCCATCCTAATCCATCTGCTCTCCAAGTGTCCGTAGCCCCAGCTCCAGCAACATTACAATTCAACCAGCCTTGCTGAGGAGTCTGGGGAATCCGTGTCCTCTTCCCAGCCCAGCCCATCCCAGCCCATCCATCCTCAGTGGAGGGAAGCTGGCGCATGGTGTTCTTTTAATTAAGCCCCACATCGGTGCCAAGGGCTCCAGAGACAGAGTGTGGGAGGAGTCTCTGAAATGTGAGGCGAGTTGACAAAGTGGGGGTTGTGATGGATCTTTCCACACCAGACTCCATTTGCCTCTAACGACTGGTGATCCAGCCAGCGTCAATCCAGGCTAGCAGGGGCCCCTCGTGACACATTTGTTTTCTCTGCAAACCAGAACCAGTATTTCACTCAAAGGAAGTCAGTGCCTCAGGATGCCATTGCCTGAGACACATTAAACCGCAAAACAGGAATTGCATCCTTAAATGCCTACAGAGGCCATAGAAAAAACACAAGCGAATGAAGCACACCAGGATGGGTGTCAGTAGGGAGTAGCAGAGACTGTGGCAAACTGGAGAGCAAACACTAAGGAGAAAGTTGATGCTAAACTCCAGCCACCTGTTGCCCTGGAGGAATGGGGACCCAGTGCAGCCCAGTCTTCTGATTTTTTTAGGAGATGAGGCTTCTCATTTTACTCCAAGTACAAGCCAAAGTCCTGACAACAGCTTATAAACCCTCATGATCTGTTCACCCTTCCCACTCCCATCATCTCTGTGGCCTCATCTCCTATCACTTGCTCTGCTCCAGCCACTCTGGCATCCCTGCTGACCTTCAAACACACCAGCCACACTCCCACCTCAGGGCCTTTGCAAATGCTCCTCCCTCTGCCTGGCAGGCTCTGGCTCAAGGCTTCCCCATGGCTCATTCCTCCACTACCTTCACAGCTTTGCTCTACCCTCCACCCTCTCAATGAGACCCGCTCTAACTATGCTCTTGAATACTGCCGTCTGCCCTCCCCACACCCCAGCCCTCCAGAACCTTCTTCCCTGCTCGAGTTTTTATTTCTTCCTACAGCACTTATCACCTATTTGAACATAAGCCCCACAGGGGCACTCCTCTGTGCACCAGCCACGATGGCCCAAACGTGTTCTCTGAAGGGCAGGGAAATGCTTTCTCTCTTGTCTGGGCCTTCCTGCGTGCTTTTCACTCCCTCTGGGGTGGCTGCTTTCTGCCCCTCCCTCTTCACCTAACTGCTTCCTACCAATCCTTGAAGCTTAAGCACCACCTCCACCAGGAAACCCTCCTAGATTCCCGTATCTTGTTTCTGCCTACCCGTTATTCCCATGCTTTGGGTAGCAGAACCATGAGTTCTCTTTGAGGAAGAACTACCCCTCTCTCACTGCACACACGGTTGGTGAGTGTGGCAGAAAATGGCTGGCGATTTCCCTGGTCCATTTCCTCTTCCTTGGCTCAAGGGCGGACTACATTTCCCAGCCTCCTTTGCTGTGAGGTTGGAACCGTATGACTATGTTCTGTCAATGGGAGGTATAGAGAAGTGATGAATGCCACCTCCAGGTACAGCTCAAAACAACCCAAGTCACCACCCACACTCTTCCCCTTCTGTGGCAACATACAGGCTCTGTGTTGAAGATGACAGGGTCACATGATGGAGGGAGCCAGGATCCCTGCATCAGTGCTTAGAAGGGGACCACCAGGAGAGCTGCCCAGTTTTCACCAGGTCTGTTCAAGCCACTGTGATTTGGGGGCGGGGTGTTCCTATAGCACAGCCTTGTCTTTCTTGATTATTACAGTGCAAATGTCAATCAAAGCAGCCTGCCCCTCCCATTTGACCCAAGCCAATTGGACTCTCTCTCAGGATGGAGAGAAATAGAAAAACATTGGTCCTGAGCCACCCAGCAGGGGTTCCCTGAAGAGACTGCCCAGCAGTTCCTGATTCCTGGAACCTCTGAGAGTGTCTGGATCCCCGTCTTTGAAGGCCTAGGCAACGTGACTCTGAGTTCTTGCCTCCATTGTCCCAACTCTGATCCTACTCTGACCCATGGGACTTAGTCCCTAAACATGGTCTCTCTGCCATTTACCCCCTTGCCAAACCTAGAGATGCTGCACCCTGTGTGACCTTGGAAAGCCTCCCTTCCCAGTCCTGGCCACTCAGAATCCAGTAGCCCACACTGGCCCCTGAAAGGTGTCCTGGCCACACGAGGAAGGCCATGCCTGCATCTAGTCCATGATGCCACGATCCAGCATAGCCATGGAGCTCCTTTTTGCTAATTCCTTCCAAATCCACTTATGAGTCTTTAAGGGTTGGAAACAAGCTTATGTAACCCAACAGTTAAGGATTTGGGATCTGGAGCCAGATTGCCTTATTTCAATCCAGTCCCCATTACTCACTACCAAATGACCTTGGATGTGACTCTCAGAGCCCCAATTTCCCTATTGGTAAAATGGGCCTCATAAAATGAGTCTCTAGTCTCAAGAATTTTATGGAGAATTAATGAATTAATATATGTGAATTACTTAACACAGTGTCTGGTGCAGAGTAAGCGCTCAATGATTACAAACTGTTATTGCCATACTAACCACATTTTCCCACTTAACCCTGTCATAAATCATATCATACTCTCCTGTTTACAGAGGAGGAAACTGGGACTCATAGAGCTTAAGTAATTGCCCTGGACTGAACAGCTTGCCAAGGATGGAGCCAAGATTCCTAGCCATGTCTTTCTGCCCCACTCTCCCACTTTGCTTCTGCAAAACCAGTATACAAGGGAAGCCAAGGTTTATTAACATCTATCAATGTTTCAGCAACCCAGCTTGGTGCTTTCGACTATATGGTTTCACTTAACCCCCAACAGCCCCATGAAGTATGTCATATCAACCACAACCAGCGCACAAAGAAATGGACGCTCGGCAAGGTTAAAGAAATTGCCAAGGTCACACTGCTAAAAACACTGCAATCAGGCTTTGAATCCAGGTCAGTTTGACTCCAAAAGCTCCCTCTGCTGTGCCTGGCTGCCTCTCATCATAATTAAAGCTATTATCGAGCTTTCTTTTCTGTTCCAGGCGAAGTTCAACCGTCACAGCATCCTTTGCAGTAGAGCGGGTCGTCCTCAGGAAACTGAGGCTCAAGGAGCTAAATTTGTTGCCCAGATGCGCACTGCTCCTAAGTAGCAGAGGTGGGACTGGAACTCAAATCCACAGTCTCCACAGTGTTTGTTCTTTCCCGACATCAAGCTGCAGAGGCTGGAGGCCTCCGGCAATGATGACATTCCTCCCGTCGCCTCACTGGCCGCATCACGGCGGTGCCATGGCGGCTCATTGATTTGGATGCTTTTACTGCAATTCAGAATTCATGATACTGTGACCAAAATTGAAGCTTCTCTGCACTGCTATAAAAAAGGATTGGCTTATCAAATCAGGGGTGAAAATAAGATTATAGGCTCTTCTTGACATATGCAAGGGATGTGTTCTTACAAACGCTCATGCATCTGAAAATTGCATCCTTTTGAAGAAACGGCCCCCCAGAACTATTGGGAAAGGACTTTGGGGTGCCAGCTTTGGAGCTGATTAATGGTCTGTAAGCTGCTGACACCAAGAGCTGGTGAGACGGGTGTGGCTCTACCCCACGGATAAGAGATGCTTCCCCCACCCTAAACCCTCCCCCAGGTTCCCCTGGGAAGAATGGCAAAACTAAGTCCCAGCTTGCCTCCTTCTCTGCTGCTCTGGGAGAGGCTAGGTCCTGAAAGCAGTCCCAGGGACGGCCTTAAAGGATTTTTGCAGATCAGAGCTTTCCTACATAATAGATTATTTAGAATCTTTTCCACAAAGAGGAGAGGACAAATCACAATTGGTTAACAAAACAATAGCAAAATTTGCAGTAAGATAAATCTTTTCTTGGACTTTCCAATTACACAAGCCAAGAACCCCTCTGGATACAGAATGAAAACCCAAGGTGCAGAAGCGGCTGGTGGCATTGCCCTCCCCGGCAAAGCCCCCATATCATGAAAAGCTTGTGTATTCCATACACTGGTGTGCACAAGATTACACAACAGCCAAGGAAAAAGCTCCTGCCATTCCAGAATCGCTAAGGCAAACAGGAGTAAACCAAGAGAGGCTTGATGTTTGAAATTCTTAAGAGGATCTACCGTTTTAATTCGTGTTAGCATATTAATTGCCCTTATGCAGCTGGGTGCTGCTAATTACAAATGAATGGTGTTTATTCATTATAGAAGACCCAGCAGGAAAGTCTCTCTACTTAGCAAGACTATGTTAATTTGGGTTTGGCTTTCAAAGGTCATAAAACTGCTTTGATTTAAAAGGTTTCTTAAGAGAGAGTTGTTCACCGGCTCTCCTGCACCATTTGCAAGGAAATTCTGGGTAGAGAGCTTCTGGCCCTTTCTCAGTTCCCTTATTGCTCCTCTGATCGCTGAGAGCCTGTTTTACTAGTGGGCAGGTGACCGCGTTAGCAGCTACTGCCAGTGCTTGGCGCATGCTCTTTGCTTCATCCCTCTCTATTTGCTTTTTCGATATCTACACTTCAGCACTACAGACCTGTCCTCCTCTTCTCTCTGCGTGCAGGAATCAGCCTCCCCACCAGCCAGAATCTCTGTTCGTGCTTCCCTGGGTTACCTGGGTGTTAAGTCTGGCCAACCTTGCATTGACCAACCAGCTGCCTTCAAGTAAGAGACCCCAGTTTGGGCTCAGATCTGGCCCATGTCTTCATCCTAGTTTTGGAGGAGTAGCCGGTGCTCTTCTACATAATCAAAGCATCACTTCTCATTTGGCTGGTGATGATCGTGTGCAGTGCCGCCTGCACAGCGCCTGTAAGAGACAGCAGGCGGG
Organism: Equus quagga; assembly: GCF_021613505.1. Taxonomy (NCBI): domain Eukaryota; kingdom Metazoa; phylum Chordata; class Mammalia; order Perissodactyla; family Equidae; genus Equus; species Equus quagga. The sequence goes on along the minus strand of NC_060273.1, from coordinate 15,301,134 downwards.
TGGCTCCCTCACCCTGTCTTGCAGTCTGTAATTCAAATATTTCAAAATTATCTTTATCGTGATTAGTCTGAAGTAGTAAAGCTCGAGCCCGTATGTTTATCTCCCCTGTGGAATGACTTGAATTCATTGTTGTCCAATTCCGCAATAAAAATAGTTGATATTTATTTAGGTACCAATCCTCATCCTAATTTTTTTTACATACGTTATCTCCTTTTCCTCCTCCACCAATCCTAAAAGGCAGGGACTATTATTATTCCCCTTTTTGAGATGAGGAAACAAAGTCTCAGAGAGGTCAAACAGCTTGCCCAAAGTCACACAGCTGGTATAATATGAAAGTGGAAACTGATGGTTTCTGACTCCAGAGGTCTGAACCACTGCTTTACAGGCATGTGTCAATAACTCAGGGTTTTTCAATGGAGAAAAAGATGCTGTGCTGGGGAAACAGAGAGAATCCAAACTTGCAAATGGATAACCCAAGAGCAAAGTTCTTCCTTGCCTTTTAGGGCATTGGCTGCGAGCTGACACGTGGCACCATCCCATGCTGAGGCATTTTAGAAGCTCAGTGTTTAAAAATCAATAAAATGTAATCGATCAAACTATTGCGGAGTCGGAGTTGTTTACAGGATGAGAGGTAAGTCTAGAACTGCTGATAACTATCTTACCACCATGAGGAGAGAGCTTTTCTGAAAACACAGGCCACCACACAGAGGAGAGAAGATGTGAAATGAGGAGAGAGAGAGAGAGAAGTCAAATGCTAATCTCATCTTTCGAGCCCCTGGATCAAGCCGTACCTGCATGTTTACCACTTTTCTAAAATTACCTGAATGAATTGTTATCCAGTTCTTCCATTTCCTGGTACTTAAAATTTAAAATCAGTTATGGACTGTTAAATCTTCTCCTGAACTTTTTCAATTACTTGAACCAATACATCTTTCTTTCCTTATTAAATTACGAGTTGGATTTTCTGTCATTTATATCTGCAAGAGTCCTGAGTATATATTAGTTTTATATTGTTGTTGTTTTTCTGTTTATTATTATTTTATAGCACATGGATAAATCATTTAACTGCAGATTTAGAGGTCTCTCAAAATTTACCTCACACCAAACACAAAAATTAATTCCAGGTGGATCACAGACCTAAACCTAGAAGCTAAAAATATAAAAACTTCTCAAATAAAATGTAAGACAATATATCTGAAACATCAGTTTAGACAAAGACTTCTCAGACAGGACAGAAAAAAACATTAACCATAAAATTGTTTAAATAATAGATTAAACTTTATCGAAACTAAAACTTTTGTTCTTCAAAAAAACATCATAAAGAAATAAAAAGGTAAGTCACAGACTGGGAGAAAATATTCACAATACCTATATCTGACAAAGAGCTTGGATCCAGAACATATAAACAAGTCTCACAACCCATAATAAAAAAAATTTAATGTGCAAAAGACTTCAACAGATATTTCACAAAAATACTCAAATGGCCAGGAAGCCATATGAAAAGATGCTCTATAGCATTCATCTTCTGGGAAATGCAAATTGAACTCACAATGAGATGCCGCTTCATACCCATTAGAAAGGTGAAGCTGAAGACCGATAATCTCAAATATTGATGAGTACATGGAACAGCCGGAACTCTCATAGATTGCTGGTGTAAAATGTTCACCACCACTCTGGAAAACAGTTTGACAGTCAGTTAAACAGACACCTGGAATGATCCAACAATTTCACTTCTAGGCATCCAGGAGGAATCAAAACACGTGCCCACAAAAAGATTTTCATAAGAATGTTCATAGCAGCTCTATTAATAATAACCAAAACCTGGAAATGATCCAAATGTTCATCAAAAACAAATCACGGTATACTCATATGGTGGAATAATATTCGCCAACAGAAATGAACTAACAAATAATGCGTACAGTAACATGAATGATGAATCTCAAACACATCATGTTGAGTGAAAGAAGTCCAGTCACAAGAGACCATGTAATGTCTGGTTCCATGTATATGAAGTTCCAGTGCGGGCAAAACTAAGCCACGGTGATAGCAATCGGATCAGTGGTTGCCTGGAGAGTGGAGGGTGACCCTATCAGGATTCCTTTCTTCCTGAAGCAGTGCAACAGATAGGTTAAGAAAGAAGACTCTGGAACTCAAATGCCCAACTCCAATCCTGGCTTGATGACATACCAGATGTGTGACCTTGGGCAAGTGACCTGACCTCTCTGAACTTCCATTCTTTACCTGTATTAATTCTACTTACTGTATAGGGTTTTTGGAGAATTAAATAAGATAATCATGGTGTAGTAAGTTGAATAGTGTCCCCCAAAAGTTCATGCCTTGGAATGTGACCTTATTTGGAAATAGGGTCTTTGCAGACGTAATTAAGACAAGGATCAAGATGAGATTATATTGGATGAGGGTGAACCCTAAATCCAATGAGAATGTCCTTCTAAGAGACAGAAAAGGACACACAAAGACACAGAGAAGAAGTGCCGTGATGATGAAGGCAGATACTGGAGTGACAGGTCTACAAGCCAAGGAACACTGAGGAGGCCGGCAACCACCACAGGCTGGAAGCCAGTCATGGATGGTTTCTCCCTCAGGGCGTCCAGAAGGAGCCAATCCTCCCAACACATCGATTTTGGACTTCTGGCTTCCTAACTGTGAGCGGATACATTTCCATTGGTTTAAGGTCCCCAGTTTGTGGTAATTTGTTATGGCTGCCCCAGAAACAAATACATGTGGTAAGGGTCCGTGCTCAATAAATGGATTTTTTTTAATTAGTAAATGGCTCTCCCTGTTATTACAGAGCAAGGGCCCTGCCCCATATTCCTGTGGATGTCACGCAGCATCTAGGTAGATGTTTGTACTCGTTTCCTGGGGCCCATAACTAAGTATCAGAGACTGAGTGGGTCAAATGGTAGAAATTCATTTTCTCCCAATTCCGGAGGCTAGAAGTCCAAGAGCAAGGTGCAGGCAGGGTTGGTTTCTTCTGAGGCCTCTCTCCTTGGCCTGTAATTGACTCCCTATCTCTTTACGTCTTCTTCACATGATCTTCTTTCTGAACACGTCTGTGCCCAAACTTCCTCTTCTTATAAGGACATCCATCATCTGGATTAGGGCCCGCCCCCATGGCCTCCTCTTAATTTCTTTATCTCTGTTAAGACCTTATCTCCAAATATGGTCCCACTCTGAAGTACTGAGGGTTAGGACTTCAATATATGAATCTCGAGGGGAGACAACTTGGCTCAGAACCATGATGATAAATGCTTACTGTACTGAAGCATCAGGGCATCGAGTCTTCAGCTTGCAAAGACGATTCAATTATTCTGGACAAGGATTTACTGAGGCTTGCTGTAACGACCATGGAGGTGCTTGGTCAGATCTTCTCTCAAGAGAGCCTGCTGCAGGCAGCAGGGCTGGTGGACAGCCTCGAGTCAGCGTCCCCTCATACCTATCACAGCATTCATACCGGCATCGTTCCCCTGGGCTGCTCCTAGCCAGCGATTGAGCACCAAGGGGAAGGGAGAATGGAAGGGGTACCAGGTCTGAGCCTGACAGCCCGCTGGGCAGCTTTTGCTCTGGGTTCCGCATCATTCCACCCCAGACTTACCCAGAGCCGCACTATGATCTGAGGCTCTTCCTAGCCCATCCATCCTTGCCTCCCCCATTGCACAGATGTAGTCTCTCCCTCTGCACTCTTACTCCCTCCCCTTTGTCCTTCACAGGCATCTCCCCAAATAAATCTCTTGTGTCTCTCATCCCACCTTGGCTCCTGCTTCTCAGAAGACTCTAAAACATGCCCGTGACAAGAGCTTGGGGTGAGACAGAAAATTGGCCTGAAAACCCGGGATTCCCCCAAACCTCCCAAAAGCACTAACTCCCTTGGTGCCAAATCCAGCAAGAAAGGGGGGTCCTTTCACAGCCAGGTGCTGTCATTGTAGTCTCCCTACCACACAACTGAGTAGGTACAAACACTATCACCATGTTGTGTCTCTCACATAACTACACGGAGAAGTTTCAACCTGAACCTACATCTTTTTTGTCCCAAAGTCAATGCTCTTCACACTATGTTCTTAAGGGTTCCAAGCTCAAATGCCTAAGACATTGGACAGATAACAGAAAGGTAGAAACCAGGACAGGTGAAAGACCCAACAAGTGGTGGGGCTTCTGGGAAACTGGAGAGAAAATGCACTCAAATTCAAACTTTTAAACTAGCCAGAGAAAGCACATCTGTGGACAGGACTCAACCTGCTGAGGAATTTGTAACTCTTGCTTTTCTTCATTATTGTCATCATCATCATCATCATCAACATTGTAGTCATCATTGTCGCCATCATCATCATCCTGCCTCCTCTACTTGGAAATCTTTTCTCTGATACTGATGTGGTGAACTCCTACCCATCCTTCAAGGCCCTAGATAAACCTTACCTATTCAGAGCCTTCCCTCACTTGCCCAAGCACGGTTAGGCTCTCTCTCCTCTCTGTTCCCACTGCACTTGGTACATTCCTCGACTCCAGGATAGAGCACATTTGTCTGCTAGACAGCAAGCTCTCCAAGGTCAGCTCTTCTTCCTCTCCCTATTCCTCATTTGCATTTAGGGACAAGAAACCACTATTTATTCAGTGCCTTCTCGGCACCAGGCATTGCAATAAGCACACAATCTTCACAACTGCTCTGGGAAAGCATTTCTCTTACTCAGTTTTACAAACAGGGATTCTGAATTCCAGAAAGGAGAAATCATGTGCCCGAGGTCCTGCAACTAGCACAACTTTGGCAGAGCCAGGATTCAAACTCAGGCCGCCGATACCAAAGCCCCCACCTCTTCTCTCAGGCCACACTGCTCCCCAGGAAACCAGAAGGACAGCCCGCCGACAGATGGCCGAGGGAGCAGTGGAATGGGCCACCAGGGCAATTCCTGTCCTTTCTGTCTATCGAGGTGGTTGGACGAGCCGATCTTTAGCCCCTTTCCTGAACCGACATTTTATTCTCGGAGCTTTGTTATCTCTTCTTTTGACACCGCCTGAACTATTCGAGACAAGTCCCTGCTTTAAAAATAATGATAAAACTGCCTGTCAGTGGAAATAAGCCTGGCACACTATCTCACTAATAGAAGCAGGAGAATTTCTGAGATACCTCTGCGAGTTCGTTAGGCATGCAAGATTAGACCCGAATTCATCTCGGCTCAGTCCTACACGCTCTGAAACCGAATTGCGGGGGATGGAATTTTCAGCCGCTCAGCTGGTTCCAGACGCAGGTAAGGGAGACCTGGACAGCCATGCAGAAGTCCGCCCCTTGGAAGAGAAGGGTTCTAACCCCCCACAGCCTGGTACCCCCCAACCAATTCCGAGACACAGCCTAAGGGCTTAGCATGCAGAGTCTGGAGTTAGGATCTCTCCCTTCAAACCCAGCCCCATCGCTTGCTGGATGAGTAGCCTTGAGCAGGTTTCTTAATCTCTCTGTTGCTCAGTTTCCTCATCTGTGAAACGGGGGGAATGACGGAGCCCATGGTTGTTGTGGGGAACAAATAAACTAATGCATGTAGTCAGGGCAGTCCATGGTGTATAGGAAAAGCTAGTCACCTAAGTCATGATTATTACATAGGGCCTTTCCAAAGGTGTCTAGAATGTTCTGTTACTCACGAGACGCAGCTCCAACTCAGGATCCTTCTAGCAAGGCCCTGCACAGCCTGGCCTCCAACTCTCCCTCCAGCCTTGCTTCGTGTTTCTGGCCCATTTCCTCTCCTATCCCTGCTCAACTACTCGCAGTACCCCCAATGTCTCCGGCTCTATCTTCCCTTCCCTACCCCTGCTGTCACATATAAGCCCCTACTCCTCTGGGAACCCTCTGCCACCTCCCCGTCAGGCAGGAAGCCTGAATTAGGGCTGGAGGGAGACTCCCCATGCAGGCAGGAGGCTCGGTCCTGCTGGGGGCGACGCTCCTGGGAAACGTCCTTCAATTCACCTCGCCCTACTGTACACACACAGGAATGTGCTGGGCATCACCACGGTCTCACCCCTGGGGGGCCGGCAGGCAAAGGGTTAGCGTCTCCCAAACTGTCAGGAGGGCGCAGGCCATCCATGATGACCGAAGGCAGTCTCTCTGAGGATCAGACCAGCAGTACTATCAGTAGCGGGGGGCCTTCGTGAGGACTTAGAAGCTACCTATCACGTGCGGTTTTATTCTCCTTTAGTAAGATCTTGTGTCCTTTCCCCGTGACATCAGGCATTCCATCCTCCAATCACATCACTGTCACCTCCATAACAACACACGGCGCCTCTCTTCCACGATCCCATGGCACCCTTGCATTTCTTCTCTTATGGTCCTTCTTGTGGCATCGTATGTGGTTAGTGTTGAGGAATGTGGATTCAAGCATCACACTGCCCGAGTTCCAATTCCAGACTCTCCATCTACTCCCTGTGTGATGCCAAGCAAGCTACCTAACCTCTCTGCACTTCAGTTTCCCCATCTGTACAGTGCATCATAATAATACCTTTACATGGTGTTGTTGTAAGGGATAAATGAGCTCATACATGTAAAGCCCTTGGAATAGCGCCTGGTACACAGAACTTGTTCAATAAACACTAGCAATGATTAATACGACCACTGATCTGTATCTCCCTCCCCCCGCGCACCGGGTTGCCCAGTCCAAGAGACTAGAGGCAATGTGCATTGCTTATCATTTGCCCCCAGCACGAGATGTAACAAAGCAAGAACTCAGTAAATATTTGTGGGAGGAGGGAAGACAGAGAAAAAAGAAAAGGGGAGGGGAGGGGGGAGAAGAGGAGAAGAGAGACGAGGGAAGGCCTTGAAAGTTATTTAATTGCAACATAGAATGTTGTAAATAGAAAATTATCTAGAATTGAAGAAAGCCAGATAAACCACTTTCCACCCAAGTGGAACTGATCCCCCTTTCTTAGTTTGCCAAAATCATGTAACTATCCTCAATCATTAAATGTTTCATAATTCCTTATATTGAGTTCATTATTTGTTGTTTTGAAGGGGTAGGGCACATAAGCAGTTACTTCAAAGGTGCACTGAATGACACAAAAGGACTCCGTGCACTGGACCAGGATCCAGCTGGTCCCTCAGGGAACTACCCGCTGGATGCATCTCAAGCCCAGCCAGCGCCTACAGAGGCCCCGGGGAAAGCCAACAGTGACCTCAGTGCTGATCCTGCAGCCCCACATGGGATCCTTAACTTTGCAGATCAAACCCCCAATTTCACCAGCACACCAACGATGGATCCATTTTCAGTTGCACTTTCACATTACCCATGTTCTCAAGATTAATGTTGAAAACCAAAAAGTTAATTGAATAGTTTTCAATGCAAAGTCATTATTGAATTATGGAACAGATTGAATTCCTCCAATTCCATGTAACCAGCATTTTCTCTTCCTGTCAACAGCCAAGTTATACTGAAAGGTCATCTGATGATTAGATACACAGAGCCAGAGGAGTTAGATGGGTCAAATGTTCAGTGGCATCAACATAAGATGGACGGATGCCTTCCTCTCGCAGTCACAGACGATCTTGCCTCATATTTCCTAAATTTCAGTCATTTAGGCGCCGCCTACAGGACTTTCTGCTATATCACCTGATGCTATTATTTACCATCTTGATAAGGGGCTTCTAGACAATCTCCTTATGGGCGGAGCTTGGAGCCCCTAAACAAATGCTTCTTTATATCAAGAGTTTTTTCCTTTTGTCACTAGATGGCTCCTAATATACTTGAAGCCTATAGGTCTTCCTTAAATGTAAAACTGGCTTACAACTTTTGTTTACCCTATGGTGATTGAGAGGCGATACTAGTGGTATGTGGACATGTAGGAACGTGCTGGCCTTTCAGAATTATGGAATTTTAAGTGTTGGTGTTTTTATCTGCTTGGGCAGCCTCACTTTGGAAACCCTGGCCACCATTAATAAGCTTGGGGCACGCTCAGATGGCCAACACTCCAGGGCAGTCAGAAACAACGGGATGCCCACCCAGACCGTTCCACTACTATTGCTCAGCTGAGACTCACTGATAGAAATTCTGATCTTCAGCGACAGGACACAGACAAAACACACGTTTCCTTGGGAACTCACAAATTGTTGGAATGGTCAGTCTGAAGGTTAAAAAAGTATAGCTCTTTACTCCCCTCCTTGACAGGGGACCCACCCTTCTTCCTCATTGGGTTTAGGAAAGTTGAGGTGTCATCGAAGTTGACATCTATTTAATCTACACCTTGCACAGCTGCATTCCCCATGCACAGCCCCATTCATCTGGTGGGGAAATGTCTGCTTCCAACTCCTCCTTCGGCACTAGAAAGCCTTTAATCAAATGGATGCATTTACATGAGTTTCTAAAGGTCAACTCTCTTGTTTATTACTTGAATACACTTATTTTTAAAATAAAACTTTATATCTCTACTCTATAACTATTTCACAGATATAAATAGTGGAAAATCTGTATCACTTGCCAGAAATAGAAGGCAAAATAAACTCAAATAAAATAAGACAATATCATTAAAATCCAAATCGATATTGTGGCTTGCTAAAGGCACAGAAACTGAAATCTGCTTCTGTTTATTAAACAAAAAACAATTACTGGGGCTGGCCCCGTGGCTGAGTGGTTAAGTTCACATGCTCTGCTTCAGCGGCCCAGGGTTCACTGGTTCGGATCCTGGGCGTGGACCTAACGCCACTTGTCAAGCCATGCTGAGGCAGGCGTCCCACATATAAAACAGAGGAAGATGGGCATGGATGTTAGCTCAGGGCCAATTTTCCTCAGCAAAAAAGTGGAGGATTGGTGGCAGATGTTAGCTCAGGGCTAATCTTCCTCAAAAAAAAAAAACACTTAGAGTTAAAGACGTGTTGAAGATGTAGTACCACCAGACTGAGATTTTCTCATTGACACAATCAGAGGAATTGAAAAGGAACTTTGTGTGAGAAATAAAATCCTGCCAAGAGGAGAGTGGGACTCAATGTTATTTAATGCTGCTATAATGTACCTCACAGAATTATCTCCTATGCCATCAGTGGACATGCTCCATCCCTTAGGAACTTTACTGTGCCAATAGAAAAAGAAATACTCAAACAGCCTTTGACTGTAGCCCTCCGCACTCAACCCCACATTAGAGATGTTCTTGCCAAAACAAAATCCATTGGTCACCTCAACATGACATAGTCCTCATATGAAAAACCAATGGCTAACATCATACTCAATGCTGAAAGACTGACAGGTTTTCCTCTAAGATTAGGAACACGACAAAATGCCGACTTTCACCACTTCTATTCAATATAGTATTGGAAATTCTAGCGAGAGCAATTAGGCAAGAAAAATAAATGAAAGTCATCCAAATTGGTGGCTGGCCCCGTTGTCAGTGGTTAAGTTCGCGCGCTCCACTGTGGCAGCCCTGGGTTTCACCGGTTCGGATCCTGGGCGCGGACATGGCACTGCTCATCAGGCCATGTTGAGGCAGCGTCCCACATGCCACAACTGGAAGGACCACAACTAAAAATACAACTATATGCTTAGGGGATTTAGGGATAAAAAGCATAAAAAAAAAAAGATTAGCAACAGTTGTTAGCTCAGGTGCCAATCTTTAAAAAAGAAAAAAAAGTCATCGGAATTGGAAAGGAAGAAAAAAACATTATCTCTGTTTGCGTATTACATAATCCTATATGAAGAATACCCTAAAGATTACACACACACACGCAAAAAAGAAAAGTGTTAGAACTAGTAAATTCAGCACGGTTGCCAGATACAAAATCAACACATAGAAATCAGTTGGATTTCCATACGCTAGCCATAAATAATCAGAGGAGGAAATTCAGAAAACGATTCCATTTACAATAGCATCAAAAAGAATAAAATATTTAGGAATAAACTTAACCCAGGGGGTGAAAGACTTATACACTGAAAACTACAAAACATTGCCAAAATAAAGTAAAGACGTAAATAAGTGGAAAGACACTTAAGTCAATGTCTTAAAATGAAAATAGCATGTCCTGGCAAGGATGTGGAGAAATTGGAATTCTTGTGCATCGCTAGTGGAAACATAAAATGGTGCAACTGTTGTGGAAAATAGTATGATAGTTCTCCAAAAAATTAAATATAGAATTACCACGTGAGTTAGCAATTCCATCTCTGGGTATATACCCAAAAGAATTGAAAACAGGAACTCAAATAGATATTTGTACACCAATGTTAGTAGCAGCATTATTCACAATAGCCAAAAGGCAGAAACAACCCAAGAGTCCATCATTGGCCGAATGGATAAGCAAAATGTGTTCTATCCACACAATGGAATATTATCCAGCCTTCAAGAGGAAGGAAATTCTGACTCATGCTACAACCTAGATGAACCTTGAGGACATTGTGCTAAGTGAAATAAGCCAGCCACAAAAAAGACAAATAGTGTATGATTCCACTTATATGAGGTACATAGAGTAGTCAAATTCTTAGAGACAAAATAGAAATTATCAGAGGCAAGGAGGAGGCAAGAATGGGGAGTTATTGTTTAAAAGTAGAGTGTCTGTTCTGGAAATCGATAGTGGTGATGGTTGCCTAACAATGTGAATGTGCTTAATGCCATTGAATTGTACACTTGAAAATGGTTAAAATGGTAACTTCTGTGTTATACATATTTTACTACAATAAAAAAAATCCATTGGTCAATCACAAACAGGAGAATGCATAAACAAACTGTAGTGTATTCGTACAATGGAACATTGCTCAGCAATATAAAGAAACTATTGATATGCCCAACAACATGGGTGAATCCCAAAGACATTATGGGCAGTGAGAGAAGCCTCACACAAAAGGATAAATACCAGATGTCTATATGAAGTTTCATTTATATGAAGTTCTCAAGCAGTCTAAATTATTTCAAAGTGAAAAATATCAGAAAGTGCTCGTCTGGAGGAGAGTATTGATTGAAAGGGGCTTGAGGAATTTCCTGGGCTGAAGGGAATGTACTATGTCTTGTTTTGCATGGTTGTGTGCAATTGTCAAAATTCATTTAATTGAGCTCTGAAGAATTTATCATATGTAAATTATACCTCAAAGAAAAAAAAGTCCATTGGTCAAATTTCCTCCTAGCTTGACAGTGCTGGGCTGTGTATGACAATAGTCTCTCTCCTTTCTCATTTCCACGCTGCACAATCTCCTGCCCATCTTTTCTTGATTGACGCTTTCTTTCTTTGGCTCTGTTAATACATTCAGTCAGGTTACATTAACATTCTGCAGGCCTGATACCTACGGAGTCTTTTTAAGGTGACTTTTCACATCACCTTTCCGACTCTTTGTCAAGTTATACGTCTTCCCCACAATGACCTCCAAAAGGCAACCCTACCATGAAGATCAAGTTTTAAGCATCTACTTCACTTCAGTGCCGGTACTAGATTATGATATTACTTCCAGCATATGATCCCCAGGATTAAATGGGATGGTCCAGTATTTTAGTTTACAGTCAAAAAATTATTAAATTGAGGGGCTGGCCCCGTGGCCGAGTGGTTAAGTTCGCGCGCTCTGCTGCAGGCAGCCCAGTGTTTCGTTGGTTCGAATCCTGGGCGCGGACATGGCACTGCTCGTCAGACCACGCTGAGGCAGCGTCCCACATGCCACAACTAGAAGAACCCACAACGAAGAATACACAACTATGTACCGGGGGGCTTTGGGGAGAAAAAGGAAAAAATAAAATCTTTAAAAAAAAAAAAAAATTATTAAATTGAACCATACGAAATTGCCAACATTTCATTTATCTTTACTAACAAAATGGCAATGACATGTCTCAAAAAGTAAAATTTAAAAATTGGATAGTCTCACATTTTCCTCAACATTCTGTACAGTTACCAGAAAGTAACATGACTATCTCTTTAAAAAATTAGAAAAGCTTCATAAACAAGCACAAGTGATTAAATAATTTAAAAATTAGCTAAATAATTAAATAAGTAATGAAATGAGTAAAAGGAGTAAACGCATTAAAATTAGTTAAATAATAATTAAATAATTGGTTAAAATGATTAGTCAAGTATGCAAAAGATTTTAACTAAATATAGTTCGGTTACATTCCTACTCAAGGGAGCCCCATATTTTGCTGGAGGTCATCTTGCAACCACAGAGATGAGCCTCTGTATCTTGTTCACAGGTACGTTTCAATAGCCAGTAGAGTGCCTGAAATACAGTCGGTGCTCAAGAAATACCTGCTAAGATGAGCAAATGAGCAGGACTTCTGGCAAATGGACCATCCCACTCCCAAAACATACATCCCTGAAGTCTTTTGCCAGTAAAAGGAGGGTCCAGATTATTTTCATCGCATTTTTTTCCATGTCCACATCACATTCAAATCAACTTTCCTGCTTCTAATCAAGACATACAAACGCACGAATCAAAAGGAAAAAGGTCAGGATATCAATAATACAGATTTTTTTCAAATCATGTCTTCTACGTGATTAGAATAAAAACCAACTCAGAGGACATTAGGCTTGACAATAACAGGAACTTCCAGGAGAGATGGCAGAATGCAGCCAGAGTGTATCTTCTGCCACTGGAGGCCACAGAGAATCTGTTAAGAACATGAGGCTTACGAATTGGACAGATGTGTCTTCAAAGTCCAGCTTTTCCCTTTTCTGGATATATGACACTGAGCGAGTTCTTTAACTTCCTCGAGGTACAATCGCTCATCTGTAAAATGGGGATGAAAACGAATTATTCATTCATTCATTCATCAAATATGAATTGAGCACCTGCTATACTCCAGGCCTTGAACTAGGCTCTGGGGTACAACAGTAAGCAAAATAGACCAACATTCCTGCCCTCATGGAGTTTACATTCTAGAGAGAATAAGAGGCAGGAAATCAAGTAAGTAAATTATAGCGTGTGTTTGAAGAAGGGGAGAATTTCAGGAGACCGAGATTCTGCCTCAGCAGGTAGGGCCAACACCAATGGGCTTTGAGTTATTATTGGCAATGGGATTAATTACATGTCCCAATGAACAGCTTAGAGAAATCACTTAAACAGATTTAAGAGAGAGTAAGCACTAGCTGGATGGTGGATGTTTGGATAGATTGGTCTGATGGATAGACAAATAGAGTGACAGATGGATGAATCAGAGAGTCAGGCAGACAGACCTAAACAGATTGACACAAAGGGTATCTCGAGGTGCTCTGACAACAGTATCTGCTGTTGGAGTGACTGACTGCTGATCTTGTACATCTGGCCAGCGAGGCAGGCATTCGCGTCTCCCTCCCATGCTGGGCCTCAGGCATCCTTGCAAAATCCTCTTCCATCCTTGAAGGTGAATTGAAAGAGACTGCTCCTCTCTCCAGAGAGTATCTACATAAACCCACGCCAGGCCTGCATAACTTCCCATTTGAGAGCAATGCGTGTGGACTGAATATTGAAAGCTATTGGAGAATTATTGTTGGTCTTCTGAGCATGCTAACAGCACTGCACTGTAGAGAAAGAAAGGTCTTTGTCTTTGATGTTTATAGTAGAATGATATGATATCAGGGACTGACTTGGGAAAACTCCAGCCAGGAAAGTAAAAAAGGGAATTTGGGGATTTAGATGAAACAAGCTTGGCCACTTGCTTAGAGTTGTTTGGGCTGGGTGTTGGTGCATGGGAACTTGCTAGACAGTTCTCTCCACTACTGAGTGTGCTGGAAAGTTTTCATAGTAAAAAGTTAATATAAAATCTTTCCATTTATTTTTCAGAAGGGAAAAAAATACTCTCAACCACACATATATATGCACTTGGAGCATTTTTCTAGCTTTGAGGATTAATTCTGTTTGGCAGATGAAAGCTATTCTGTTAAGAGATTTATGGTATTTAAAGAGCAACTCGGTTCTGTTTAATTGCTACCTTAAATTAACTGCTGCCTGAGCCTAAAGAGAGGATTTTAGGGCCCGAGTGGAGGAAGAGGTGACAGTGGCCTTCAAGTGGTATTAAGTGGTTTCAAATGTGACCGGCTTATGGAAAATCACCCATCCCCAGGAAGGACGCAGAATTCCCAGGGGGAAGACAAAACTCTCCAAAAACCAGTGATGCTAGTGGCTTGTTTTCACTGCTCTCAACAATCTGCCACCATCTAAGTGAGAAGGTTGATTTCATTCCTTCCCAACTGTTCCCAAACAGCATTTTAGCAACGAAGGGGAATTTTAAATAATTGAGCCTAGCCTTCCATGCCTTCAACATTCACTCACTGCATATTTATTCAATATCTACTCTACAGCAGGCACTGTGCCAGGCATAAGGGATATACGGCGATGGGTAACCCAGAGAAGGGCACTGCCCTTAGGAGACTTATGGTCTAGCTGGGAAATCGGACATCCTCAACAAGTAAGAACACAATAAAGGGAGAAGTGCAAAATGCTAGGAGGGAGTCTTTTTCCTTTTGGGCCGCTATAACAAAGTATCACAAACTGAGTGGTTGATAAGCAACATAAATTTATTTCTTACTGGTCTGGAGACTGGAAGTCTAAGATCAGAGTGCGAATAAATGTCCACAAGTAGTAACTCATTGAATCCTCTCAACAACTCTATGTTGGGAGGATTAAATTACTAATTTACTAAATTATTATACGTCTTCTACAGATGAAGAAGCTGAGGTACAAAGGTTAAATAACTTGTCCAAGATTATTAGATATGAACCAGCAAAGCTATGATTAAAACTCTGGAAGATCTGCTGCAGAGTCTCATTTCCTAACCACTCTGCAATCCTGCCTCTCCAATCAAGGTGCTTATTACATCTTTACTGAGGATGCATCATGTGGCAAGCACCGTTCTTGGCCTTGGGATAAAATAGAGAATGAAACCAAGTCCCTCTCTCATGGAGCTTTCTTGGGGGAGAAAGACCATGATGAACGCCTAAATATAGGATATGTCAGAAAATTGTAAGGGTTATGTAGGGAAATAAACCATGGAAGGGGGTAGAAAGTGACAGGGGCTCTTGAATAAGATGACATTTGAGTAGAGACCTAAGCCTTGAGGGCAGGTCGCAGAAGACTATTCCAGGAAGAGGCAACAATATACAGGCCCTGAGGCAGGAAAGTTCTCAGTAAATTCAAGGACCTTCCAAGAAGGCACTAAGATTGAAGGAGAGAGGGCGGTGTGGTGGGAGCTGTCAGAAGGTGTCAGGAGCCAGATGAAGTGCAGCGTTCTAGGTCAACGTGGGGCTTCGGATTTTCCTTTGAGTGGATGAGGACCACAGAGGCAGTGAGCAGAGGAGTGAGGGGATATGCCATTTTCTAAAAGGCTCCCTCTGCCTTTAGGGAGCCAAGGTGGAAGCAGGGAGACCATCCAGAAGGCTGCTGTAACAATCCAGGGATTCATAATGGTAGCTTGGACCAGGAGACAACAACAAGGAGGATGAGAAGTGGTTGGATTCTGGATGTATTTGAACAGAGAGCCAATAAGATTTCTGACAGATTGAATGTGAGTGTAAAAGAAGAGCACCAGGTGTTTGGCCTGAACATAGCTGGGGAGGGGCCTGGCAGGGTGGAGGAAGGAAAATGAATGGGTCTCCTCACCCAGAGGTGAGTCAAGTCAAGAACGGAAATGTAGCTAGATAAAGAAGAAGAGATGAGGATTAGTCAGAGAGGATGCGCAGGGGGTGGTCGTCAGAATCCTGGAGCCAACGTGCCTGCAGGGATTTCATCTGGGGCCATTTAAAGAGGCTGGGGTAGTGTACCAAAGGATGGGAAAGGCCAGGAAAGCGGAGGAGACAACGTCCTGGCAACCATGCAGGTAAAGGTGCAGAGCGAGGCATGACCTTCACATGTGGCTGTGACTGTCTGTGTCCCCAGTGACCATCGAACGAGGTTTCCAGGACCCCATTTTCAGCACTGCCCAGAGAGGGGGCAGGGGACATGCACCGTGGAGTCCTGCTTGAGTTTCCCAGGAAGACACATTAAGCCTAATGCAGAAAAACAGACGGTGCAGCAACGACAAGCCACCCCCTTCACGACTCGGCTATTTGGGTTGTAAAACCATTGATGGAGGCTGAGCATGTGGAATTTGGGAAGCACAATTCAGTTTAGCGATGTCTCAAGGACTTTCTTAGACACAGTGATTGTAAGAAGATTTAGACTGTCCCCCTTCGTTGTGGCTTCTCACACACCTCACTTCTCAACCCAGCCACTCAAACTTCTCCCCCAGGCTAACCCACAGGCTCTGGGGAGCTGGGAAGGGGCAGCAGAGACCAGTGGAAAAAGCTGCTCTCCAACTTGCTAGCTGGGTGACCGTGGGCAGGTACTAGGCTGCTCAATGACTCATGCTCTGGAATGATGATCGTAGCGGTTCCTCATGGGATGCTCGTGAAATCAAGTGAGTCAAGCCATGGAAAGCATCTAGAAGAGCACTTGGCATGTGCTAGGCACTCGATAAAATTTAACTATAGTTATTGTTACTCAATTCTGCATCCACGGAGCTGAGTAAACAGCCCAGCACATGATTGGAGTTCAATAAATAATTGTTTAACATTGATGTCTTCATCATTGTCATCATCATCATCGTCGTCGTCATTATTGAGCCTTGACAGTGTCCAGTTCTTTGCAAAGCAGTTTATAGACATTTGAGTTTCTTGGGTTGTAGTGAAGGAAAAAATTCAAGGATCTAAGAAAATATGTCAGACACCAATTTTGCTCAGAAACTCGGGGATCACTTTTAGAAGCAGATTTGGCCTCGCATTTGGATATGGCCAATGGCACAGCAAAGGAGAAAGGCCAGATGAACTGGGAGAAAAGGTTTTCCTGAGCACAAGAGCTGAGATCTTTGAGGTGTCAGGGAAGTAAATGTGTCCATGCTGCGCCCTTTTCTTTTTAAATTGGAGCCAGGCTTTAGTTATCAATAAGTCAGTTAGTTAGTTTTACCTCAGGACTGATGGTCCTTTCTTTCTCCCTTGTTCCCTACTTCTTTCTTTCTTTTTCTTTCTTTCTTTCTTTCCTTCTTTCTTTCCTTCCTTCCTTCTTCCTTCCTTACTTCCTTCCTTTCTTTCTTTCTTTCCTTACTTCCTTTCAAAGAAGGAAGACCAAGGGTTAATGTACTATGAGATATGGAATGAGGCCAATACACAGAAAAACCAGTACACCAAACGCCAATTCCACAACAGCCAATTCCCCGAAAGCCAGTCTGCTAAATTTCCCATTCAGCGATTGATTTTCCTTGAATTTACCTAAATCCCTGGGATATAGTTAAAGATCAAAAAATAGAGACAAGAGAAGGCAACGGGGCCCTTGGAGAACGCCAGGCATCGAGAATCGCCTGGAGAGTTGTCCAGGACGAGGTATCTGTGGCCGAGGGGAAGTGGAGGGATTTGTCCTCAACAGACCCAAAGGGAAATGGACATCGGAGGCTTTAAATATTCGGGAAGGATTCTAAAGGGAAGAAGAAAGCCTCAGCAACACCTGGAGACTGGGTGCCATGTCAGGAAACATCCCAATGTGGCAGGAAGGCCAGTGTAAGTTACTCAGACAAGTCCACTCCATGAAAGAGGAGACAGGCTACAACTCATAAGAGGATTCTTCCCCAGAATAAGGGCAGCAGAGAGTCACAACCTCTACGTGGGAGGTTTTTCCCAACTGAGTTTAAATTCGTGATTTTTAAATTCCACACAAGTGCTGTAAAGTGACTAGCTCCCTAGCAAAGCATACACTATGGAGATTGTCTTCCTTTTCCTCCTATTTTCTGTGTCTCTGCCTTCCCCAGATAACACTGACTCTGTTAACTGACCCCCAGGGACACAGAGACATGTAGCTTAGTGGTTAAGAGCATGGACTCAGGGGGCTGGCCCCATGGTGTAGTAGTTAAGTTTTGTGCACTCAGCTTTGGCAGCCCAGGTTCGTGGGTTCGGATCCTGGGCGTGGACCCACACCACTCATCAGCCATTCTGTGGCAGCGACTTGCCTACAAAGTAGAGAAAGACTGGCAACAGATGTTGGCTCAGAGTGACTCTTCCTCAGCAAAAAGAAAAAAAAGAGTGTGGACTCAGGAAACACCTGCCATGTGACCTCGGGCAAATCACTTCTGTCTGTGCTTCCATTTCCTCCTCTATAAAATGGGGATGAGGATAATAAGAGCACCAACCTCACAGGACAGTTGTGAGCATTAAATAAATTAATACTGAAAATGCTTAGAATAGTCCTCGGCTCATACTAGGTGATCAACACATGATAGCAATGATTACTACTACTTCTATCATTCTCATTATTATCATTCATACAGTTGAATGAAACTACTCAGATTAAGACAAAGCAGAGCAAAAGTTGGGAAGAGGAGAATTTCAGACTTTAAATGCTTTGAACTCTAATTTATAACGGGAAGGGCGTCAACTGGAGAAGAGTTACACAGCTTCCATTAGGGACCGGCTGTGATCACTAGGGAGCTATGCCGGACAACATCCCTGAGTAGCGTTTGGGATGGGCGATGGAACAGAGAGTGAATTTCCAGCCTCTGTAATACAGGGAGCCTTCACTTAATGAATGCATCATTATGATCCACTTCAGAGAATTCTGGTGGGCAAGAGCTGAACCATCCATCTACCCGCTTCCAGGAAAACACCTGAGCACGTGTTAGGAGGGAATTCTCCTGAAAGTAGAAGCAGAATTGCCTAGTTATGCTTCTGCTCCTTCCTCAAGGAGGAAAACTATACCCAACTGACCACTGGCTTAGCCTTTAACGCGTTGACAGAGAAGATCAAATCTAGACAATGTTTCAAATGAAGGTGTATTTCTTCCTCTGCGCTTATATTTCTAGCCTCTTCCTCAAGGGAGAAGAGAGTTTCTGCCCTTCTGTAGCCCATGATCTGTGTGTCACGCAATCCCAGTGGTGGAGAAATTGCTAATCCAGTATTCATTGGGCCAAGCTTTGCAGCAGGTCACCATGCTGAAAGGCGAACTTGCCCTCTTCTGCTCTGTCCTCTCGACCCAGCAGCACTGGTCCTAGCCGTGCTTTCTCCGCACTTTCTCCTCCTCCCTCTGCAAGGTGGATAATGGGTCTTACCTCTCAGGGTAGGCTGGATTTTACTCCAGCCTCGGCTGAGGGGAGCACAGACATTCCCTAAGCTTTCTCATCTTCTTTTGTCCCTGGGCATCCATGTGGCCAGCCACCAGGCAGAAGCCAAAGCCAATCCCGGTTCTGCCTTCACCCAGCGGGGAGGCCCAGCCCACCATTCCATCTAGGCAGTACCTGTGACTCTTGCTCCCCTCCTCTCTCCCTCCTAATTGTCCTTTGGCTCTTGTTCACTGTGGCTGTCAACTCTTTGTGCAGACCATACAGGAAAGCAGAGGCGAGGGTGAGGCTCCAGAACCTCAGAAACTGTTGCATCTAATTACATAAACCCATGGCATTTGGATGGTTCGGGCAAGGAGCCATCCCTGGTGTCGCAATTCCCACTCTGCAGATGGGAAGAAAGGCCCAGTGGACTTAAAGGGATTGAACAGGGAGAGGAGGTGGCAGAGCCAGGATTCCACGACTGGCCTTCAAATTCTAAATCCTCTTGCCAGGCCATCCGCTGTCCTTTATCCAATTCATTACTCTCCACTTTAATAACTTAATCACCCTAGAAAAAATGTGTATGTACATATCTGCATCTGTGTGTGTGTGTAGTAAAGTAAAAAACATATATGAAAGAAAACTGTGACTATGAACATAACATGAAATAAAATCATGTAATCTCCCATCCAATGTCTAGGTGCTTGGAGGATGTGTGAAAATCAAATTTTCTCATCTACCACCTTGACTTATGGGGCTCAGGGCTCCTTCTCTGCTTCCAAATGCACGGTAGACTCTCGAGACCCCAGCTCTACTTCCTCTCTAGCTCCTAGTGTGGCAGTCGGGTCCTGGGTTACGTTCTCACGAGAGCAGAACTTCCCCCCTCAGCGCAGCACAGCCTTCGATGGAGGCTCCGTGGACCTCAGGGTAACAGACTCTGCTGGCAGTTCCAATCACGTAGACACGACATAGATGCCTGCAACGGCAGCGTGTGGACAGAAGACAATAGAGTTGATCATGGACCGACTAGACACAGATAACAGCGGTGGTTGGCACAGACTGGCAGCTGGAGTTTTCTCCTCCAGCCCAGCTTTCGGGCAGGGACCTGAGAGGAGGCAGATGCTGAACGCGGTGTTGAGTAATGGACGCAATAATGCCAACTGGACCGCCAGGTGCTCTGGGGTCAAGTTCTTCTCAATTAATGAATTCATGCTTGTAACGCGGGGACAGCACGTACACTTCTGTGCCTGGTAAGCGAGCAGGGCAGCGCCCTCCTCCCATTAATCCTGGAGTGGATTTTCGCATCTTCGGGCTGGGGCTGGAGGGACTCAGAACTGGACGCAGCTGCGGTAGGCGGAAAGGAGCACCAGCTTTGGAGTCAGAAACCGGCACTTTAGTCCCAAATTCACTTACGTACCAGCTGCAGGACGCTGAGCAAATCACCCCAGTTCCCTGGAGCACAGCCTTCTCCCCCTCATCAGTATAGGAACATATAAATAATATAAATATATAAATAGTATACATATACAATATATATTATACAATTTATACATTACATATGTGTAGATACAACTGTATATTTATATATTTTTAAAAAATACATTAAATATATTTTCTATACATTGTATAATACATGCAGTAAATAAGTATACAAAAATAAAGATATATTTATGCAAATATATACATACTTATAGACACACACATACACACACATACACATATATGACCTTGGGAAAATTCCCCTCTGAGACTCCATCTCCTCGCCTGAAAACAGGACTTGTGATGGGCTCACAGCAGAGGGCTGCCGTGAGGATAAAATGAGATTAACCACAGAGGAGGTGGAGACGCTCCGTAAGTGTTATGTGTCCCCTCCACAGCTCTTAGGATAATTGTCATTTTAGGAAATAGTCATCCTATTATGTGTTCCATGTTGGTCTCCCCTGCCAGATTCTGAGCTCGATGAGAGCAGGAACCATCTCAGCCTCTTCTTCACTGTCCCCAAGTCCCCAACAGGATGGAAGTAAAGTCCCCAACTGTGTGGAAGGACAGGGGATCGCAGGGGCAGAGTGCATTGTAAGACACGAAATGCCACGAAAACGGAAAAGGTGGTCACTGCCACAGTCTGTGAGGTGCAGAGGGCATCACAGACCACTGGGTGGGGCAGGGATGAGGAACCAAGAATTAGAACTCGGGCAAAGAGCTGAGGGCATGCCAGGAGGAGGCGTTAGGAGGTGGCCTAAGGGAATGGAAAGATGGGTGACAGAGAGAATGACATGATGGCTTTTGTACAAAATATCCAAGCATCAAACCATCCATTCAAACCAAGAAGCTGAGGAGTTTGTGTACCTTCTCCTCCTGAGGACCGACTTTCCCCAGAAAGCTTCTATGCACTCATTCATTCATTCATTCATTCGATATTTTTTTATTGATTTCTGCCTAACTATACTTTATTGACCACTTACTAAGTTCACTTTGAAGTGCAGAGAATATAATAATGAATAAAATAGACCAAGTTCCCCCTCTCATGGAACTTATATCCTACTATGGATAGACAAATAGGAAGTAATAAACCTCTACAGACACCATGTCTAGGAGAAGTGCCATGAAAGAAAACAAAACTGCTGAAAGGTACAGGGAATGATGGGGGTCAGAGCTATTTATAGAGGAAGGTCAGAGAAGGCCTCTCTGATAAGGTGTGCGCTGTGAGGAAACGTGAAGGAACAGCATTCCAAGCAGAGGGAACAGCAGGGGTAAAGACTTTCGAGTGGGCGTGTGGTTGACAGATTTGGCTGGAGTGGAGTGAGCAAGGAAAAAGATGAGATCAGAAAGGGGGTGGGGCACCTGATCACAGGGGACCTCATCAGTCAGGACAAGGGCTAATAAGATGACAACCATCATGTGACATTGCCTTGAACACACGACTCCAGCTACCTTGTGGAGAATAGACCACAGAGGGCAAGAGAGGCAGGAGGAGACCGTTGGAGGCGGCGATTGCTGTTAACAGATGAGTGATGCTAGTGCCTGGGGCCAGGGTGTCATGGAGAAGGCAGGCAGTCTCTGAAATTCAGCTTTTTCTGTCTACACGGGCATTAGCTGTGTATCAGAAATCAGAGTCGGAACTAAAGAGGATCTTGGACCTCAGCTGGTCCAAGCACTCTCCTTCAACCAATCAGATTGCTCCAAGTTCACATGGGCAGAAACCAGACAGAGCCTGGGCCTGAACCCCCAGCTCAACACCCTTCCACCTCATGCCTCTTTTTCGGTCATTGTCGCTATCCCTTCAGTCTCTGGGGCTTTGGAGAAACAGATTCACAAAGAGCTGCTGCGCTTTAGAAATTGAAGGTAAAATTAAGAACAACGTGCTTTTCATTTATAATTTATGCGTTGTACACCACCTACTTCCCGAAAGGATTTGAGACAGCTTACAACAACAATCATCTTCAACCATCTGCACAGCCACTAAAAAACATGTTTTTAGAGAATCCTTAATGGCACAAGGAAATGCTCAAAACATCTTTAAATGAAAAAGACAGGACATGACGCTTTATTTACTATAATATTGTTATAGAATATGAAGATGGATAGAAAGAGGGGAGAGGGAGAAGGCAGCGGGGAGGGGAGGGGAAGGGAGGGGAGGGGAAGGGAGGGGAGGGGAAGGGGGGAGGGAATGGAAAAATGAAATGGAAGGAAACATTAATAGTGATTATTTCCCATCTTAAAATTGGGTGGAGAGACCTCATTGCTAACAGCATGTTTCCCCAAGATGTTGGAAATAAGATGAGTTTCAAGGGTACTAACATCTTTTTAATGTTAATAGTTATACATTCATAGATCAACGTGGATTTCAAAAAGTATAGCTAAGATGTCAAAACTGTATGTGCTGGTCTGACTCCATCTGCCCCTCCAGATCCATTCTCCAGCCCCCTCTGCCCCGTTCCGTGCAGAGGGGCCTCCTTTGTCCTCTGGCTCTCGGTTGGTTGGGGCCAATAGGGACTCAGGTAAAAAAATCAGAGGGCAGAGGCGGGAGCCATGAGGGTATTTGCCACCCTCCCCAACACTGCCTGCCTTGCCCTGGTTCCGGAACCATGGTGTCCCTCAGCTGCCTGAGGGCCAGTGGGGCAGGCTCTCTTCCAGGGCTCCCACTTCCTCGGGTCTCATTAACACTGCCCAGTCTCTCCTCTGCTAGTTTCTGATGTTTCGCTGTCCTTTGCTGCTTCTCTTAAGCCTGCCCTCAACTCTACAGGAGTCCCTTTGTTCAACTCTTTAAAGTACTTCTTAAAGTTTAATATGCATGAACAAGAATCACCTGGAAGGCTTGTTAAACTATAGATTCCTGCCCGCCCCCAGTCCCACATCCCACTCCCACCCCCGAAGTTCTGACTCATTAGGTCTGAGGTTGGGCCTGAGAAGTTCCATTTCTAACAAGCTCTCAGGAGATGCTGACATTGCCCGTCCGGGGATCACACTTTGAGCAGTAGGCCTTTAGTTTAACCTTTTGAGTGTGTGGTCTACTTCCTGGAAGTTCCCTGCTCATACTCGCTGAGGGCAGTCCAATCGAAGTTTCCGTGGCAGTGGAAATGCTCTGTAAAGTTTGCACTCTCCAATAGGGAGCTACATGTGGCTTGTGAGCCCTCGAAATGTGGCCAGTGCAATTGAGGAACAGAGTTTTAATTGTACTGAATTTTAATTAATAAAAACAGTTAACTCTGAACTGATAAAAGTCAGCTGGCACTTTGAACATTCCACCTGGAAATTTCCTTAAGCAGATTGACAGGTTCCTTAGGTACCATTTCTAGCTCCATGTTACTGCAGGGAACATTTGCTAATTTTTCTGGCAGTTCGTTATTCAGGTCCCACTTTCTCCTGCCTCCAACAGCGACTTCCTCACTGCCCTTCCAGTCTCCTCAGGGAACCTCAGGTCTCCACCTGCTGCCTGGCTCCAAGGCCATTGCCACACGTTTTAGGTTTACGTTACGGCAGCACCCTACCAATTTCTCCTTCAGTTACATGTTGCTGCATAATCAAGCGCCTGAGGGTTAGTGACTTGAGTCAACAGCCATTTTATTCTCTCTCCTAACTCTGGGAGTTGACTGGGTCCAGCTGGGCAATTCTTCTGCTCTGTGTGCTGTTGGCTGGGGAACAGTTATCTAGGGCTCAACTGGGATAGAACATCCAAGATGGTCTACCCCCCGGCTAACAGTTGAGATTGGCTGGATGCTCAGAGGGGCTATCCACCGGAGTACCTCAGTTCTTACCCCTGTGCCTTCTCCATGTAGCTTAGGTTTCTCAAAGCACAGCAGCTGGGTTCCAAGAGGCAGGAAGCGGAAACTGCTCGGAAATCCCATGACATCACTTCTGGTGCATTCTAGTGACTAAAGCCAGTCACAAGACCAGCACAGATTCAAAGGAAACAGGTTCCACTCCTTGGTGTGAGGAGTGGCGGGTGCATAGAGGGAGGGGATGAATTGCTGGGACCATCTTTAGATACTAGCTGCCAAAGTGCCTCTGACCTTAATGAATGTCTTTCCACAGCAAAGACGGACTATGTAGGCTACTGCTTCTCAAACTTCAGCGTACCCGCAACCCCCTGGATATTGTGTTAAAATGCAGACTCTGATCCAGTAGAGCTAAGTGGGTCCCAAGAGGCCACATTTTCAACAAGTTTCCAGTGATGCTGATGCTGCTGGTTCACAGGTTGCACTCTGAGTAGCAAGGATGCAGATTATATAGTGGAAGTAGCCCTGGATTCAGAATCGCAGACCTAAGTTCAAAGCCCATCCCTACTACTTTTTTGCCGTGGGTCCTTGAGTAAATTACCTAACACCCTCTAGACTCAGCTTCCCCATCTGTTGAAATGGAACAGTGCACCAATTGTGAGAACCACTAGGAAGAAGTAAAACATAGTGCCATTTGAGTCTGTTACCAGCTGTGCGTCTTGGGGCATTTAACTTCCCCTCTCTGAGCTTTAGTTTCTTCATGTGAAATTTAAGTGGGAATGGAAATGATGGCACCTACCCCGTAGGCTGGTTGTGAACATTCGGTGAAACCTGTAGTTAATAGATGGTGACTATGTGAGAGGACGTTGGGTCTATACTGGTTTCCCTTCCCCCTCCCTTCCCCTCGGTCCCATCCAACATTTCCCAGCAGGTCAGCATTTGCTGCTATTCATTGGAAGGACAGGGTGGAAGGAAGCAAGGACTGAGCTTCTGATTAAGTGAGGTTAGAAGCTAATCCATGGTCTGCCTCTTCCAACGACCTCCTCACAGAAAGCTAGGAGTTTGCTTCATCCTCCCCCTAGTGGGTTGGAACCTAGGAAAACAACCAAGAACCATGTTTGCCCTAGATGCCTGGTAAATAGCCTCAGCCCTGCTGGTTGCGGTATCAGCGGCTGGCGTGATTAATGATCCCTGCAGGGAAATTCAGCTGTGGGCTTCTGATGATGAGAAGAGTCATAAGACACTGAGGCCCAGAATGCCCCTGAGCTAGTTCCATGTGGCTGCACCACGATGGGGATCCTTGGACCATTCTTGGGCATCAGATGCTCTGGACCACAGAGGACAGTCTGTCTGGTCAGATCTTTGGGCTTTCTCGTATTCATTGAGATCTGTGTAGAAAACAAAACAGCTCTCAAGACTCTGGGATTATGTCAAGGTGGGAACCAAAATTGTCGCACCTGGGAATAAGGCCACAAATAACAAGGCGAGAAATGATGGTTAATTTTCCTTTTGCACCTGCTCCATGCTACGCTCTGAGATAAATGTATAAATGTGCCTTATCCTTACCACAGCCGTAGGAAGAAGACAGCGTGATAGTCCCCATTTTACAGATAAGGAAACTGAGGTCCACAGAGGTGAGGTGATCTGCTCAAGGTCACACAATGCAGTGGCAGAGCTTGGACTTGAATTCAGATCTGCCTGACGACAAAGACTGCGCTGAAATGATTTTGGAGGGCTGATGGAATTGGGCTGGAGCAGGAGGGAGTGGCATCTCACAGATAAAAAGAAGGTTTCTTCCCTGGTTCAGTGACCATGATGTTGGTTCCCTGTTCAAACACACACACACACACACACACACACAAATGCACACACCCCTTGGGAAGAGGAGAGCAGTAACAACAAAGCAGGAGTTAGGAAGCTAACTCATGTGGTTCTATTGACCAAGGCAGAGTTGGAAGACTCTGTTGATCCAATATGGATGCACCACTCCATGCACACGAGACTTGGCGTCAGATGCCCAGGTGACCAGTTGTTCCAGGCTGGATGCTCCATGCATATGAGACCTGGCACTGCACCGCATCATCTTCCCCCATGCGCCTCCTCTTCCCCATTGGGCTGTGTCTTCCTCGAGGCCCCAGACCATACCATGGTCTGCTTCAACCCCCTTGCATTGCCTGCCATGGTCCCTGAGACAAGCTCTGCCTCTGTAGTCACTCTGTCTCCACTTGAGTCCTCTTCCAGCCCGTCGTCCAGAACGGTCTCTGAAAATCCAAACTAAGTGATGTCACTTCCAGCTTAAAGATCCCTTGGGGGTTCCCACTGTCTTTCAGGTCAGAGCATCCAAAGTCCTTCCTAAACTCGTCTCCTGCCATTCCCTTACCCACATCTGGCTCTCCGGCCACACCCAGCTACCAGAAGCCATCACAAGCCCGTTCTCACTTCCTCACTTCTCCTCATGCTGTTTCCTATGCCTGGAAAGTCCTTGCCCCAACTTACCACCCTAGCAGTATGGCCGTCAGCAAGGCACCTCACCTGTCTTAGAGTCAACTGACCCATCACAACAACAAGGCTAATAATTATGCCTCCCTCACAAGTGGTTGGACGATTAAGGAAAACAAGATGTGCGAAATGCCCAGAACATGTCCTGGCAGCCATTATTTACCCCACCTGGCTATGGTGGGGAGGGGGTTAGTCCTTAGCCCAGAATCCTCCTTGCCAATATCACCTTAGTCAATTTTATACCTGTCCAAGGAAGCACCTCACACTAGCCTGTCCCTGACCTAAGGCTTTCTCTCCCCCAGAAAACCTAACTCTGAATAATTTACAGGGAATAAAGAAAAGTGGTGTTTTTTTTTTCTCCTGTGGCCTAAGGAAAAAAAAGAGGGAGGGATGGAGAGCCCAAGGAAGAGACAGTTTTGGAATGGTCACTGGTGTTCTGGAGCTGCAGACTCAAGCTTGGGGGATGGCTCACTTCCCTTTCTCTTAGAGAGTGACTTGAGGTGTAAGGACAGTCTCGTTCAAGACCATATACAGCGCTTTCTTGGCAAACCACTACCATTTGTTGCCCTTTGGGAAAAGCATGAGCAGAACGGGAAAAATATCAGAAAAGTATTTTACCCTAAAAGCCCCACAGTCTTTTGGATGAATTGCCTGCCATGGCTAGAGCCCCAGGGAGGTTTCAAGCGGTTACTCGCCCAAGATTCTCATAAATTGTCAGCTTCAACAGTCGGAAGCTCAGCTGAACTTGAGGGACATGAGGAAGAGGCATAAACGTTAAATACATAATCTTTCAAGTGTGTGCCTTCATTTCCTGTTTCTTCTCCAAAGGGAATGGTTCTCTCTTTTCTTCCTCTTTTTCTTTTCATTTGACATTGCACAGAGGAGTCACAGATCGTTGGTTTGACTTCTGATTCACCACACTGACCACGGAGCTGTAAGAGAAGGAGCAGTCCAGGGAGAAACGGAGGGTAGGAAGGAGTCAGCAGACTGGGCTGTTCATCCCCTTCCATCACTTGCCACTGGTATGTCTTCTGGTCAGTGGCTTAACCTCTCCAAGCCACAGTTTCCTCATCTGTAAAATGGGTGTAATCATGCCTACCACTCAGGGTTGTTGTGAAATTTAAATGGAGGGATACATATAAGAGGCAATACATAGTCAGCACTCAAGAAATGTTGTTGTTCTTATTATAATAGGACACTTAAGATACTTCAATGGCCACCAATTGAGTCTGAGGACCCCCGTCCCTGCCTCAGCTCTTGTATGTCCCTCCCCCTGCTTCATTTTTCCCCATAGCCCTTAGCAGCAGCTGATACACAGTAGACAGTCCCTCACTAAACAATGGTTCAACTTAACGATTTTTCAACTTCATGATGGTGCGAGAGTAGAAACTGTACTTCAAATTTTGAATTTTGCTCTTTTCCTGGGCTAGTGCTATGCAGCATGATCCTCTCTCGTGATGGGGCGAGGGGGCAGCGAGCCTCAGCTCCCAGTCAACCACGAGATCACAAGGGCAAACAGCCCGTCCACCTGCAACCATTCTGTACCCAGACAACTCTTCTGTTTTTCACTTTCAGACAATATTCAATAAATTACACGAGACAGTCAACATTTTATTATAAAATAGGTTTTATGTTAGATGATTTTGCCCAACTGTAGGCCAACGTAAGTATTCTGAGCACGTTTAAGGTGGGCCGGGCTAAGCTATGATGTTCGGTAGGTTAGATGTACTAAATGCATTTTCAATTTATGATATTTTCAATTTATGATGGGTTAATTGGGACTCAATCCCATCATAAGTCAAGGAAGATCTATCTATCTATATATATATATAATCCTAATTTGTAATTATATTTTTTCCTTATGGGGAATATAAGTTCCTAGCGGGCAAAGATCTTGGTCTACTTTGTTCCATTGCCAAAATTCCAGCACTTATCAAATACCTGGCACACAGTAGATGCTCAATAAATATCTGCTGAATGAATGAATAGAGGAACCCACTACTACACTCCGATCTCTAGTTCTCACTCTATCCGTTGGAAAAGGGATAACGCGCCTCATCTTCTAGTGTACCCTCTGCAAGTTTGAGGTCTATCAAATAGACCAAACCAGGACATTAGTTCTGGATATCTTTGCTGTGAAATAAACCACCCCAAGCTTAATGGCATAAAACAGCAACCACTTTCTTTTGCTCACAATCTTGTGGGCCAGGAATTCTGGTCTCACAAGCAGTTGCCATCAGACATTGGCTGGGCTGCAATCATCTGAAGGCTCAACTGGGACTGGAGGACCCAGTTCCAAGATGGCTCATACACATGGCTAGCAGTTGATGCTGGCTGTCACCTGAGGGCTCAGTAGGGGCTGTCACCAGGCAGACCTACCATGGCCTCTCCAGCATGGAAGTCTCAGGGTAGATTTCTTACACGACAGCCAGCTTTCCTAGAGCCAGTCCCCCAACACGACGAGACAGAAGCCTTGACCTTTTATAACCTAGCCTCATAAGTCACTCAGTGGCACTTCTGCCATACTCTATCAGTCAAAGCAAGCACAACCCATCCAGGTACAAGAGGGGGTAATGTAGACCCTACCTCTTGATGGGTGGAGTGTTAAAGAATTTGAAGCCATGTTTTAAAACCTCCACAGACATGATCTCAGGGACTAGCCAGGTATAAGAAGAAAGTGAAGTGGGTTGGGTGAGTGATACATTAGAGAGTGGTGCGGACTGTGGAGAAATGGAGACTTTGTCCTGGAATGGAAGGACCATCCACAACTCAGCTCGAATGAAGTGTGGAAGTTCTAGTGGAATTTCCCAATTTTAAAAACACTGTGTGAGCCAGAGGGCAAGTCTGAAGACCCATGGGTTTTCATTTGTTGATAAATGATCGGAAGCAGCGATTTGTGATAACAGAGCAAGGGGACCGTCAAGTACTCCTTCAGACCGGGTGACCCTGAAGGAACTTTTGAGTAGCCTCTCCCCAAAACAGGAAACAGTGGGAGCCAGTTGAACGACCTCTTTGGTAAAAATGAGTCATTATGAATCCTGAGAGCTGGAAAGAGAAATAAATGGAATGAAGCAACACATTTGTTGACACCCCTCCCCAGTCACGTGCCAGGCATTTGACACATGTTATTACAACCACTCACCATCAACCTCATGGGCTAGGTGTAACGACCCTCCTATCACGGACGAGTAAACTGCTCCTGTGTCTGAGTTCACCCAGGTGGAAGGTGGTGGAGCCCAGGTGAGCAGGACCCCAGAGCCTGAACACACAAACCCCCCCCCACCAGTCCACATCCTCGGGAGTTACCAACGCTGCATAATTAATGTGGTGGCCCTCACTGAGTGGACAAATATGAGATACCTGAGCTGATGAGTGAGTGACACGATAGGAACCACAGGACCTTGAAGTAAGCCAAAAGGTTTACTATCTACTCTGAGCATCTCCTGGTTGGTGGTCATCATACCAGAAGAACCTCCCTCTAATAATAAAAACCAAAATGTTTAGTAATAATAAAATACTATCTAGGGGCCCAGCCGGTGGCGCAGTGGTTAAGTGCGCATGTTCCTCTTCAGCGGCCCGGGGTTCACAGGTTCAGATCCCAGGTGCGGACATGGCACCACTTAGCAAGCCATGCTGTGGCAGGCTTCCCATGTATAAAGTAGAGGAAAATGGACACGGCTGTTAGCTCAGGGCCAGTCTTCCTTAGCAAAAAGAGGAGGATTGGCAGCAGTTAGCTCAGGGCTAATCTTCCTCAAAAAAAAAAAAAAGAAAGAAAGAAAGAAAAATACCATCTATAGAATGCTCCCTATGTGTCAGCTCCTGTTCATATGTATGTGTGTATATATATTGTTTTCATTTAATCCTTAAAACAGCCCATTTTATAGATGAGGAAACTGAGGCACAAAGAGGTTAAATGACTTGCCTGAGGTCACACACTAGCAAGTGGTGGAGTTAGGGTTATAACCCAAGGCTGTTTGACTCAAAGCTTGTTCTCTCAAACTCTCTGCTACCCAGCCTCGAAATCCTTCCTGTACGCCACATTAATCAAGGACGTTTGAATGGGCTGTGTCCATCAATACAGGACTATCGCCAGCAGAGGACAGCGAGCTGCCTCTCAACGGGCCCTGCTGGATGACCTTGTCTGGGTGGATGCATTCCCACTGGCCTCAGGAGCCCAAGGGCTCAGGATCCTAGTCGGTGGTGTCCAGAGAGTGTGCTGCATGCTGGCAAAACTCAGGGAAGATTGGCGTGGATACCAGGAGGAACGCACAGAAACTGTGTTCATTTACAAGGATATTAGAAGTGCCAAGAGGACCAGAATGCCGCTGCTGGCATGAACAGCGCATTCGTTCCTCGTCTGGAGCCAAATTGTAATCATTTATTCATTAAACAAATATTCATGGAACATCTTCCCCAGGGTGAGCAGAAGCTGACATGGCGAGAAGGCGGTTTGGTGAGCACATAATCGACGGATCTCTGGAGATTCTTTGGGTTGTGGGTGACAGAGGACCACTTGTGTTTGCTTAAGTGGAAGGAATGGTTTATTACAAAAGAAATACAAGGGTATCCCATGGAGCCCAAGGACAAGAGTTAAACTTTAGCGTCAGGAGGCAGAGGAATTAAGAACAGGAGTGGCAAACACCGTAGGAGCCTCTCTCTCTTTCTCTCAAATATATTTTATATAGATTTCTCTCTCCCGATTTCTCTCTCTCCCTCCCTCTCTCTCCTGCCACGCTGTCTTATCAGCTTCTCTCTCTACATCTGCTTCATTCCTTTCTTGGATCAGCCAGAATTCTTGACTGCACAGAAACCAACTCTGATGGTCTAAACAGAAAGGGAATTTATTGAAAGGCTATCAGAAGACTCACATAATCTCCAGGAAGCCCAAAGAACAAGACCAAAAAAAGCAGAACAAGAAGAGGCCAGCCAGCCAGACGCAGCCCAAACTATGGTCCAGATGGAGCCTGGTGAGGACGCCACTCCTGCCCCCACGGAGGATAACCAAACCTCTCAGCCTGCACTCCCGCCACCACGGGCCTTAGGCGCGGCCCGCTGCTGGGGTGTGGCTGCAGAATGCAGTCTCCACTACGCCTGCATGGTGTTTACAAGCTGTAGTTACGGAAATTTGTATATATACATATACACACACATATACTGTATACATACACACACAGACCCATATACAGATAGACATAGACACACATAGATAGACAGAGACCCAAGTGGAGAGAATAGTATAATGAACTCCCATCACCAACTCAAATAATTCTCAACTCATGGCCCATCTTGTTTCACCTGTATCCCCGCTCACCTCCCCCCGCCCCCAACCCCCATTATATTTTGAAGCAAATACCACTCATCCTATAATTTTACTCATAACTATTTCAACAAGTATCTCCAGAATAGGGTTTCACAACTATTGACATCTTGGGTCAGACCATTCTTTGCTGTGGGGCTGTCCTGTGCATAACAGGGTGTCGAGCAGCATCCCTGGTGCCTACCCATTAGATGCCAGTAGAGCGCCTCATCCCGAGTTGAGATAACCAAATATGTCTCTGGACATGGTCAAATGTCCCTTAGGAGGCAAAATTGCCCTTAATTGAGAAATATATATATATATAATATATAAATATAAATTCCTATAAATTCTACATAAATATTTATATAGAAATTTGTATATATAGAAATATGTATTTCTACAGAAAAATATATGTCTCTCCACAAAACTATTATCGCACTTTAAAAATTAAAAATAATTCCTCAATATCATTAAACATCCAGAGTTCAGTTTTATCTGATTGTCTCATAAACATTTCTACTATATTTGTTTGTTAAATTCTGGATTAAAGTAAGGCCCATACCTCGCAATTGGTTAACAAGGCTCTTTCAGTATCAGGCTTCTCTTTCCCTCTTCTCTTTTATTCCCCCTGCAATTGATTTGTTTCAGACATCAGGTCCCGGCCAGTTTCCCACAGTCTGCATTTTACCGATTGTGTCCCCGTGGTCTAATTTAGCACGCTCCTCTGTCTCCCGTATTTCCTGAAGATCAGTAGTCAGATCCAGAGGCTTGACCCGCCCTGGGTGCTGCTTCTGTTTCACAGTCGTGGCCACGCATCCGTCAGAGGGCAGGGTGCCCGTGTGCCTCTTTGTTGGATGCCAGCACCCACTGGCCCTCACTTCCCAAACACTTTATTTCATCAGGTATTGAAAATGGTGAACGTCTGACATTCCTTCCTCACGTCTTAGCTGGAATACTTACAAAGATAAACATGCCGTTCCATTGTCTGGTTACCTTGACAAACAGTTTGTATAAAGAAAGTAGGATGTTGGACTCATTCCCTCTACTTGGCTGTTTACAAAACAACGCTTTGGTGAGCTAGCAGCCTCCGAAGGGAGCCCGTGAGTTTACTGTTGCTAGGACAATCATCAACTCGTGAATTAAAACATACTGGAAATGTTTGCAGTCCATCGCGGTTGTATGCCTTTTCATGCTCAAACTGTTCCATCTTTGGCGGGTAGGAGCCCCTTTCTGGTTGGCTCCTGAGTCCTTTTGGCAGCAGCCAGTGGTCTTGGGCAGCTTCCTTGCTCCCTGAGATGACGAAATATTCCAGGCTCATGATGCACACGTCCTGCCCCCGACCAGGAATCAGTCATTTCTCCAAGGAGCACTAGTTCCTTCTAGGGTGTCCCAGCTTCCTGGCAACTCTGCTCCAGACTCGAGCCCCAAGCTGCTGGGCACAGCTGGCCAAGCACCGCTCACCCCTGTACCAGCAGCCAGGAAGGCTACAAAACAAGGAGGCGGCCTTTTGGGCTTCTGTGACTGGCTTCTTTGCTCTCACCAGGGTGACAGAAAGAGAAATCCCCCAAACACGGGGAGGAAGGGGAGACCACAGACAGCCCCCGAATGGCAGAGGCTCCCGTACTCTCTCCCTCTCTAAACAGACTTTCTCAGCACAATGGCTGAGCACGGCTGTCCCAGAGCTCCTGAGTTCACACGTCCTCCCAGCTCAAGCGGCAATAGGAACCGAGTCCCGATCCTAAATTCCCAGGAGCTTTGGTCTGACCGTTTCCATCTGGGTCAAGTATAATGGGCTTTAGCCTAAGGGCAGGTCATGCATACAAACCTGCCCACAGGGGCTCCCCACGGAACGCAGAAAACAAGTCTCAGAAAAAGGGAGGCCTGCCCAGGCAGACACCCCAGAAAGACAGCCTCTGCCCAGAGCCAGAGTGGAGAACTGGATGATGACTCCAACTTCGGAGGCTTTGAGTTCTGGGGACCCCTTTCTGCAGTTCCCAGCATGTGAGCTCCAAGTATCACACGCAAACCCTCTACTGTTCTTCCTGGCCTCTTGTCTCAGTGACATCGGTGACTGATCCTTCCTTCTTCGGCTAACCACCGCAGCACACAGTTACAGAGCCCTGACTGCATGCCAGTCAACCTGCAACCCATTGTACATGCCTTCTTTCCCTGGATCCTTGAAGCCTCCTGTTGTGGGCACTATTGTCATCTTCACTCTTTTCCGATGGAGAAACTAAGATTTGGAGACATTAATATGCCCAGATTTCATCACCCGACTAGTAAGAGGGGGAGCCGGGATCTGAACCCAGCTGGTCAGAAGCAACAGCCTGTGCTCTTCACCTGGGTACCATCTTGCCTCCCCAGCATCTGAGGGCCCTCGCGTCTCCCCCTGTCCCATAACTATAGCATCTCATGAAGGTGACTATTTCTCTAGTTTTGTCTAGGTGTCTTCCTTCTGTAGTTATCTCTCAGAGAGCCACCAGATTTCAAAGTCAGTGCCCATGCACCAAGCACAAAGTGGAACTCAGCAGCCAGACTGTTTACTGGGGTCCCATGCAAGGGAGCTTAGTTATCATAACCAAAAAAAGAAAGAAATCCTCAGTATAAAACTTGTACCCTTTAGGGTAGAGAATGTGGGTTTGCATGGCCTATCCAAAAAATACAAACTCATTGCTACAGACTGAATGTTTTTGACCACCCCACCCAACCCCCAAAATTCACTGTCAAAACCTAACCCCAGCGTGATGGTATTAGGAGGTGGACCTTTGGGAGGTGATTGGGTCCTGAGGGTGGAACCCTCAGGAATGGGATTAGTGCCCTTATAAAAGAGACCCCAGACAGCTCACTCAGCCCTTCTGCCATGTGAGGACACAGCGAGTAGAAAGCAGCCAATGAACAGGAAGTGGTCCCTCACCAGACACTGGAACTGCCAGCACTTTGATCCTGCACTTCCAGCCTCCAGAATAAAAAAGAAATTTCTGCCGTTTATAGGCCACAGTTTATGGTGTTCTGTTTATGGTGTTCTGTTATGGCAGCCCGAACGGGCTGAGACACTCATTTGATCATGCGAGAAATATCTGTTACACTCTGTTTTAGGCATGGAGGACAGAGTAGTCAACAGAACAGAGGAACAGATAAAGCACTAGAGATGCTGTGCGGCAGCGAGACAGGCAATAAACAAGAAAGATAAGTAAAGTATATGATATATTAGATAATCATAAGCACTCTGGGGAAAAAATTAAAAGGGGAAGATGACTATAAAGTGTTGAAGGCAAGGAATTAAAATTTTAGATTGGGCAAGAGGAAGAGTCATTTGAATAAAGTACAAAAGGGAAGCTGCGTGCAGCTATCCGAGGAAACCACATTCCAGGCAGAAGGAACAGTATGTGCAAAGGCCCTGAGGTAGGAGCCTGACTGCAGGCGTGTTCCAGGAACAGTGAGAAGGCCAATGTGGTGGGAGGGGAGGGAAGGAGAGGCAGAGCAGTGGAAGTGAAAGAGCACAGAGCCCCCTGTTGGGCCTTGACGGTCAAGGTCAAGACTTTGACTTTTACTCTGGGTGAGGTGGGAGCCAGTAGAAGAGCACCATGATCTGATTTCTGTCTTCACAGCATCACTCTGGCTGTTGGGCAGCAAATAGACACTCAGTGAGGAAGCCAGAAACCCCTGAGGAGGCTGTCGCAGTCATCCAGACGGGAGCTGATGTGGTCTGAACCCGGCTGGTGGCAGTGGAGGCTTCCTCTCTTACAAAGGAAGAAGTGACAGGATTGACGTGGGCTGTGGAAGAGAGAGGAGTCCAGGGGCCTCCAGCTTTGGCCTGAGCAAGTCCTCCAACCTCTAAAACTCCCAGGTGAGACAGAATGTCACTCAAGTCACCTCCACGTCAACCACGCCAGCAGCCTAAAGATATTTCCTCTTTCCCATTATATATTTTCTTTTCTGTAACAAGGCCAACTTGAAAGCAATTTGTTTACAACTTCAAATCCCCAAAGGATCTCTGCAGGGAAAAAAAATGGCATCTCCTCCTTAAAAGATGCCCACTGTGTTTTCAGACCTCTGGCTACGAATAAGATCTTCTCGCACGTCCTGCCCAGCCCCTGCCCCAAACTCACAAAGACATTATTGTCCTGAGAGCCGAGTTCAAGCAAAAACATATTTTCCTGATTTATTGTCACAGGAAAAATTCCAATACACAGCTTAAATACCGTCAGCCGGTTAGTCAAAGATGTGTAAACTCACTCTGGTGCCACAGGCTGGGAGCGCCCGAGGACACATGTGTCTGTGTGTCTTTAATATACATGCTGAAATCAGGAGAAAACTGTGGACTCAGAAAGAAGTAGAGATGGAAAAGGAAAACAAAGCTGGTGTGGGGGAGTCTAGACCTACGGATTTCGCAGAGCAGACCAACAAGAAGCGGGGTACCGAGAAGGAGGAGTTTAAAAGAAAAGCACCTATCTTGAATCTGCTAATGTATAGACACACGCACTGTGTCTAGGCAAACATCTGTAGATATCAACCCCTTAGCCATCAAATTAGAATAGATTTCTCCTCCTATAGATTTGCAACGCTATTTTGCAGTATATTGAATTTATCTTTGGAACTAAAGCGTTTTTGAGAGACACAGGCATGTCTCGTCACAGGAAGAAAAACAAAGTTTTCTAACCACAGCCGCCCGAGAATTCCGAGCTTGATGCCTATGGCGTCCTATGGACACGGCAAGAGGAAGCTTGGCGGAAAGCTCTGAACAGAACTGGGTTCAAATCCCAGCTCTGCCCCTGTGGAAATCTTGCACAAATGATGCCACCTCTAAGCCCCATTTTCCTCATCTATAAAATGGGAACAATCCCATCTACCTCCTAGCGGAGCTGTGAAGACCAAACATGCAGGTTAGCCCAGCACAGTGCCCGGCACAGAGTGAGACCTCTGAAAACACCAGTCACGGCCATTTCACTAGGAATGACAAGGCCCCGAGGTGTGGAGGGCTGGTTTTGCTCTGCAGCTCCTGATTCGCGCCCGAGGTTCCCTCCCGCCCGGCTGTTGTGACACCCCACCAGCGGGCCGAGAATATTTAACGGCACACAGAAGCATGTTTTCCTTGTCGCTGCAATTCCTTAATTGCTCTAAAGCAGATGTACTTGGGTTTGCAGCCAAGTCGCAGGAGACCGGTTTCAGGGTTTGGGTTTCAAAACACAACGCTGGCGCTGGGTGGGTTCCTGTTTGCAAGACGGAGCCTGGGAGCGAGAGGAGCGGGGCTGGGGGCAGGGGCGGGGGCGGTGGTTTCTTGCTTAATTAGGACAGCTCAAGAAGCTTGACCCCTCGGCCTCCTGCCCACCTAGTGACCTCCAAGACTGCAGGATGCGGGAGGGGGCTGGGGGCTGCAGTGAGCCCCAAATAAAGTGAGAGCCGAGGGAGAAGCCTTTGGGTGTCATCGAGGCCAGAGGTTGTCAAACTGCTCCACAGAGCTCTGGAAAGCTCCAGAAGGTGATCCACAGGCCATGTCAGGCCTCCCCCACCCTCCCTTATACTAACATTATTATCATGAGCAGAGCCAACATTTATTGAGGATTCACAATATGGCAGGCACAGGCGACACATTACATCCTTACAACAGCTCCCAGAGGTGGGAACTGTTATAAATCCCTTTTCAAAGAAAAGGAAACCCAGGCTCAGAGAAGTTAGGTAACTGGTCCAGGGTCACCCAGCTTGTAAGCAACAAGGCCAGGACTTTGACCCAGACAGTGTGGGGTCAGGGCTCCGGCTCTTAAACACTCAGTCTTCATCCTCTCTATTGGTGCAGGTTTCTGTGTAAGATGCCATTTTGTTACGTGTGCGTGCTCACACATGTGCATACACATGCCTGCACATGCACACACACACTAGGAAATCACTGGTCTAGACTAGGAAAGAAGAAGGCACTTCAGACAATGTTCCAGGATGTCAGGATGCTTTGTTCTCTTAGCTGCTTCCTCCTAAATGCTCATTCACTCATCTGTTCGTTCCTTCATTAAACAATTATTCTGGGCGCTTACCAGGAAAGGGAGCCCAGCCCAGCTGCTCACAGCACGGGCCGTAGGAGCTGGGCATAGAGCAACCCGCAGGACGCAGCACCAGCCTCAGAAATGGGAAGACGGTCTGTCTTGGGGCAGAAGAGATCTCAAGACCAGCACCACCAACCGCAGTGGAGGCCTCGCAAGGATCTTGATTTGAAAAAACCCAAAGGCGTGTTCCAGACTATCGGGGAAATGTGAATAAAGATGGATGCTGGACGATACGAAGGATTATCGTTAATTTTGTGAGAGAGATAACGGCAGGGAGGAGATGTAAAACCCTTGATGGCCTCGATGGCCTGGTTTCTCTAACAAATAAACTGCAAGGGGCAAAAAGAGAGAGAGATGGAGAATCTATAGGTTAAGACAGACGTTAGAAACACGTCAACAAATTGTACCACATGGTCCTTGCTAGTATGTGGAATCGAACAGACTGTAAAAAGAAAAAGAGAGAGAGGGGGGAAGCGAGAAGGAGGAAGGGAGAGAGAAGAAAAAACAAGAATACAATAGGAGACAATAAGAGAAATGTGAATGTCAACTGAATATTTGATGATACAAAGGAAATGATTGTAAAATGTTTAGGTGCAATACTGGTATTGTGGCTTTTTTTAAAAAAAGAGTCTATATCTTTTATTGATACATGCTGAAATATTTAGATAAAATGATAAAATGCCAGAGATCTGCTTCAAAATAATTGGCAGGGGAGAGAAAGGGAAATCTGGATGAAGGTGTAATGCAACAAGACCCTCGAGAATTGATAAGTGTCAGAGCTGACGATGCATACAAGTTATTACGTTAGCGTCTCTACTTCTGCCTAGGTTTGAAATTTCCACAATAAAGTGTTGTTTTCCATGTTCTCGTTAAGTCAGAGATATAAACTGACATATTTGTAAGTGAGATGACATTTTGTCTGGGATTCATTTTAAAATACTCCAGCAAATAGATTTCAAATGTAGGAAGAAGGATTAAATAATATGGCCGTGCCTTTGTAATTGCTGGAGCGCTGACAGATCTGTGGGTGTGCATTATTCTATTCTACCTTTGTTGATGTTTGAAACTTTCCTTAATAAAGAGGGGGAAGATCATGGACTCTGGACTTTCCATACCTCAGTCTGCACATGGCTCTGCCATCGACTAGCTTTGTGGCCCTAAGCAATCAATATACTCCCTGTCTCTTTTTCCTCATCTGCAAAATGGGGTAACAAGTAAACCTATGTCTCTTTGTAAAAAGCCCAAAATTAGAAACAACCAAATGTTATCAACAGGTGAGTGGCTAAACCAAGCGAGGTATATCCATACAATGGAATACTACGCAGCAGTAAAAAGGAATGAACATCGATCTATGCAACAAAATGGATGAAACTCAAAGAAATTACTCACAAAATTTTAGAAAATGCAAACATATCTATAGTGGCAGAAGGCACACCAGCAGTTGGCTGGGGAGGGGGTGGCTAGGAGGGGTGGGACGGAAGGATTATAAAGGGCACAGGGAAGGTTTGGGGTTGATGGAGATGTTCATAGCCTTGATTGTGGTTTTGTTCTCACAGGTATATACATGTCAAAATTTATCAAATTTTACACTTTAAATATGTGCAGTTTATTGTACGTCAATTATATTCCAAATGAGCTGTTAAAAATAAAATAAAACTTACCCCAGAAAGTTGTGAGGATGAAGCAAGTTAATACATGTAAGGTCTATAAAATCGTCTCAGGCCCCTAGTGAGCTCTCAGGCAACCATTACTAAGCTTCAGATTCTGTGCTAGGTGCTGGGGAGCACAAGAAAACAAACGCAAGGCAAGCCAGGGTCTTGAATTCTGCCCTCATGAAGCTCTGGAGCTTCCTGGGAGAGGAGAGAAACAAACTACAGAACATTACAATAGGAAAGAACCATGGGGAAGGGGGCATATAAGTCAGTGCATGCTTCTTGAAAGAAGAAATGTATCAGCCGAGGCCTGGAAGAGGAGTAGGAGTTAGCCAAGAGTGAGTCTGAGAGAAGACTGTTCCAGTCAGAAGGGAAGCATGTGCAAAGGCCCTGAGGCAAGAGAAAGTATGGCATAGTCAAGAAGTAGAAATTGCTCTAATTGGTGGAGTGCGGAGGGCATGAGGGTCTGGGAGAGGAAGTGGCAGAGAAGAGGGTGAATGAAGAAGAGAAGGAGGAGGGGGAGGAGGAGGAGGAAGGAGAAAGAGGAAGAGGGGAGGAAAAAGAGGAAAAAGAAGGAGAATCTCTAGCATTTATTGTTTACTATGAGCTAGGCTCTGTGCTAAGCATTTTACATTCATGAGCTCGTTTACCCTCAATAACAAACCTGTGAGGTGGGTTCTATTACTATTCCCATTTTACATATGAAGAAACTGATCTACAGAGAGGTTAAGCCACTTTATCCAAGATCACAGAGCTAGTGAGGCTGGCAGGGAGACTCAAACGCAAGCCTGGATGATTCCAGCTCTCAACCGTACCCCAACACCCTAGCACCCATCAAAGGATCAGAGAGTTTTTGCAAGGATTAAAGAGGTGTTAAAGACAGCTAGTACCAAACTGAGTCTTTCTCCTTAATGTAATGAAGAGGATTAAAAGAGAATTGAAAAGAGAATGGTTTTTTCTGGAACACCATCTGTGGGAAACATTGCCGTGGCAAATATTACCATCCTCCATTTGATGGATAAGGAAACTAAGCATCAGAAAAATCAAGTAACTTTCCCAAAGTCACACAGTTGGCAAGCTCTGGAGTCTCTATATCCCAGGAAACAGCCTACCTTGAAATCACAGTCCATCTTCAATGCCATCACACATTCCCCTTTGGTCCCGCTCTTCCCGGCCTATGCCTCCGCAGGGCTCAGGACTCGTGTTTTCCCTTCCTTTGCCAGCCTGGCATCCAGCAAAGCCATCTGAGGAAGGTCATGGTGATCACGGTGGGCAGAGGGGGCCATCAGACTTCTACCTCTTGAAAATGGGTGTTAGAACCCCAATGACACAGCCTCTTCGTCAGCTCCTCTTTCCTATTGAATTAGCCCTGCTTGACACAATCCCTCTTCTGCCATTTTAATGTGATAAGTGGCTAATTTGATTGGGCTCAATGAGATGTAAATGATTGGATTCAATAAAGAACCAGGGAGTGTTTCCCTCCACCCTGCCGACCTCGTCTCTCATGGGAGGTACGGCTCTCTGCCCAGGAGCACGGACAGAGGAGATGGAAGCCCTTGTTAGCACCTTGTTCGTACAGAAGTCTCCAGGTTCCCCTCTCTTCCAGCTCCAGGGACCCTGCTGGGTGGGGAAACCTTGATTCTGTAAGATGGGGTCACCACATTCCGAGATGATTACCATACCTGATCCCCTGCCTCCAAACTCTCCTTCCACGAGGGCCATCCCCAAAGGGTAGCCTCAGGGTGTCTTGTCCAGGATGCATCATGCCACTCCCAAAGCACTATCACCCACTTTGCACTGGGGTGCAAAATGACCATGACACTCCCAGGGGGCAGGAGTAGAGAACATTAATGGGGCAAAGGCCTTGAGGATGGGGCATGGGATCCAGAGAGGGCTGCCAAGTAAACTATAGACCATGCAGATAAATTTGAATTTCAGATAAGCAATACACAATTTTCAGTATAAGGAGGTCCCAAATATTGCAAGCGACATCCTTATGCTAAAAATTACTCATTGTTTATCTGAAATTGAAATGTAACTGGACATCCTATATTTTTGCTTGCTAGATCTGGCAACCCTAGATCCAAGACAAATAGGAACTGATTAACCTTCAACAGGGGACAGAATACCTCTTCCATTGATGAATTTTATACTAAATGCAGTGTGT
Organism: Equus quagga; assembly: GCF_021613505.1. NCBI lineage: Eukaryota > Metazoa > Chordata > Mammalia > Perissodactyla > Equidae > Equus > Equus quagga. The sequence goes on along the minus strand of NC_060273.1, from coordinate 15,259,288 downwards.
CTTGTGCAACTTACTTAACCTTTCTGGGTTTCATTTTCTCATGTGTAAAAAGGGAGATGATAATAGTACCTACCTCCTAGGGTTTTGGTGAGTTAATGCCTATAATGTATTAAATAAGTTAATGAATATAAATAAATTTCTTGGAACAGTCCTTAGCATATAGTAGGAATTCCAGAAGAGATTGTGATAGGGGTATTGATGATGAAGAGGAGGAGAAGGAAGAGGATGAAGAGGATAATAAATTTGAAGTTCTGGATAACCACAACTTCCTGTTAAAACAGGAAGTAATGACAGTCCCCAACTGGTGGCTTATATTTTCTCTTTGAAACTTCCAGAGGGCAGGAACCATATTCCTCTCGTTTAGTTCATTGTTGAATCTCCAGTGTCTGTAAATATTCCTGCCACATCCTAGGTGCTCAATCAATATTTGGTGAAAGAAAGAAGGACAAGAGGACAAAAAGGAAAGAAAGGACGGTAGGCAAGGAGGTTTAAGGGAAGTTAAGAAAGTTGGAAATAAGAAAGCGGACTATGGGGACACAAAAGGAACTCTAAGCTTCTTGGAGAATGGATCCCTTGAATTGTAGTGGTGCCAATATAGAACATTCTGAGACTTCGTCCAGGAAAGCTCACCGGAACAGATGGAGATACAAATAGTCAGAAAGATGGATTGGTCTGGGATGGGGGACTCCTCAGTGGTTAGGAGAGGGACAGTAGAGCAAGGAAGTTGAAGACATCGCTGACAAAGTAGCTCAAATGATGGATTACAGTTCCTGGACTTGACAGAGAAGGAAGTGAAGACCAGTGGGAGCCAACAGACATAAGGAAAACTGAAAACCAATGGCCAGCTTTAGTGGGGGCAACTGTGTGAAAAGTCTGAAGACAGGAGGGTGTGCCCTGAGTGTGAAGTGTTTACTTTTAGGGTTTTAGTGATGGAGCAGTTCTGGATGACCATGAAGTTCCAGTTCCAGTCAGAGGGACCTGGGTCCAACCCCCTCATTTAAAATTTAACAGCTCAAACTTATTCTGGAACATCAGCTTGTATTAAGCTCTGTAACATTTATGTTCTTAACATCCACTATCTTTTCCATCACTATCTCATTTAATCCCCACAACACCCCTGAAAGTACTCTAATTGTCCTTGTTTTAAGGAAGGGGAAACTGAAGCCTAAAGTGTTCAGTAACTTGCCCAAGGTCACAGGACTGTTTATGGATAGAACCAAGATTTGCATCCGGGTGAGCTCCAGTGCCCATGGTCTTAGCCTCTCCACTAATACCCCCTGGGTAGGGCTCAAGCAGAAAAACCAGAAGCCAGAGGAGCCATGACCCACCCAGAGCGAGGGAGTCAAAATGTAAACCATTGTTGGGGCTGGCCCCGTGGCCGAGTGGTTGGGTTCGCGCGCTCCGCTGCAGGCAGCCCAGTGTTTCGTTAGTTCGAATCCTGGGCACGGACATGGCACTGCTCGTCAGACCACGCTGAGGCAGCGTCCCACATGCCACAACTGGAAGAACCCACAACAAAGAATACACAACTATGTACCGGGGGGCTTTGGGGAGAAAAAGGAAAAAATAAAATCTTAAAAAAAAAAAATGTAAACCATTGTCTTCTTGCCTTCAAGAAAAGTGCATTTGGTAAAGTACCTGTGTAGCGTCTGGCACATGGTAGGAGCCCAATTCCTGGGGTGGTAGCTAGCCTCCAAGATGGCCCCCAATGAGCCCCACCTCCTGGTATTTGCACCTTTCTGCAGTTGCCTCTCATACTGTACCAGTCTGCGTGACCAAAAGAATGTGGTAGACGTGATGGTGGGTCATCTCCGAGATTAGGTTATAAAAGATATTACGGCTTTTATCTGGGTTCTCTTTTCTTGGATCACTCACTCTGGGGGGGTCCAGGTGTCATATTGTGAGGACTCTCGGCCATGTATGGAGAGGCCCACATGGCAAGGAACTGAGGCATCCGGTCAACAGCAAGCAAGGAACCGAGGCCACGAACAACCACAGGAGTGATCACGGAAGCAGATGCTCCTCACTTATGCCTTCAGCTGAGTGCAGCCTTAGGCATCATGAGACCCTAAGCCAGTACCACCCAACTAAGCAACTCCAGGTTCCTGACCCACAGAAACTATGAGATAATAAATGCTTCTTGTTTTCAGCTACAAAGTTTTGGGGTAGCTTGTTACACAGCAATAGATAACTAATACATCCTGTAACCAGTCTTAGCGTTCAAGTCAGGCCCCTCTCTGAGGCTCCTTGACCCTCAGCTTCCCCATGAATTTTTCAAGAAGCAGACAATAAAAGGACATATCATTAAAACCCTGAATGTCCTCCAGTTTAGGCCTTTCGGTCAAGAACGGGTTCTGGAGCCAGTCTGTTCAGGTCTATAACCCAACTCCAACTGCATGATCTTGGACAGGTTACTTAAACCCTCTGAGACTCGGTCTCCTCTTCTTTACAATGGGGATAATATTGGTCCCCACCTTAGAGAGTGGTGCAGATGAAATAGGATCATGACCAGCACAAGCGTGTAGGAGCCTGATAAATAATAAGTACTTCATAAACATTGCCTATTGCAGTGTTAGTGTTATTGTTAGAATTCGTAGTATAAAGCTGAGTAAGAACTGCAAAAAGAATTATAAGAATCTCTGTTACCTAAAGCATCTGTTTGGAAACTAAACAGAAGTTTGAGATAAAATAAATAAATCTGCCAACACAACGGCCTGCAAAGGGCACAGAGGAGTGTTGATTGTGTACGGCGTGGAAAATCACCCCAAACGGTGCTTCTGCATATCACGTCAAACATCCAAAGGTGCACCCGTGGTATCAGGCCCGGATGCTGGCAGGTGGCCGACTTCCAGGCAGTGCACATTTCATCTGAGCTGGACTCCTCGGGTCACAAAAGAAGTGAGTCAATGGCTTAGTCACTGCTTGGCACGTAGCACAGGTTGGATTCAGAAAGGAATTGAACTCAGAGGCAGAGCCTTGTCCAGAAAGACCTCAACAATTCCATCTCTCCCTGGCCACTGGAAATCCCTGGTTGCTCCAGAGCTGCCCCCACAGGGGGGAAGGCAGGCAGGGGATGGGGAAGCTGAGAGGAAACCAATCCTCTGTTTTAAAAAATCCCAGCCAAGGGCTTCTTCCCAAACCCCGGTGGAAAGAACTAGAACTCCAAGGGCAAAACAGAGCTCAATTGCAGCCCCAGTTCAGCCACATACTAGCTGTGCACACTTGGGCAAGTCACTTACGCATCTGGGCCTCAATTTCCTCACTGTAAAACAGTGCAAATTGATGCCTACTGGCAGGGTTTTGCAAGGTTAAAATGAGATCACATGTGTAAAGCAAGGAACCTAGCACACAGTAGGCCCTCAATAAATGGTAGCTAGACATTTACTAGGGTTTGCTCCATGGGAATAATAAAACTGCCTTCAAGTCATTGCTGTGAGGATTAAACAAGATAATGGAAGTAGAGTATCAGGCACACTCTGTACATAGTAGGTCCTCAGCAAGATGAATTCCATTCTTCCTGGCAGTTCCTAAAATCTCTCTTACTCCAGAGATCCTTCCCAGACTAACCAGAAGAGGAAAGGTAAATTCCTCTAGGACTTCTTGACCAAATTTGAAGACCCCTTGACATGATCAATGAGGCAGAGACTGGCTAGTTGGTGACCAAATCTGTTCTCTCATCTTCTTGGGTGCATGACTGGACCATTTCCCAGCCTCTCTTGCAGTTACATGTGGTCATGTGACTGAATTCCAGGCAAAAGATGTGGACAGAAGTGATACAAGTCGGTTCTATGCCTGGCCCTTGAAGACCTCCCTCACTGCACCGAACCTCATGTCCTCTCCCCCATCCTCTGGATGGATGCAGAAGATTCTAAGACCCCAGAGAAGGGAGAAGAGCCACAAGATGGAAAGAACCTGGGTCCTAGAATCACCCTGGGAATGACCACCCCAGTGACCAGGAACACCCACGCTGAACCAACAGACGAACAAGAAATAGACTTCTGTAGTGTTGAGCTACTGGATTTAGGGGCCTGTTTGTTTCAGCAGCTGACATTACGGTCAACATCGAGAGAATTCCACCCTGAGCCCCACTACAAAGTGGACCGAAGGGATAACATGAACTTGGCTGCCCTAGGAATCTGAGACTCAGATATTCTACCTGCAAATATGAACATTGTTTACCTCAAAACCGCCATCAAAGAAAAGCTTGTGGGGAATTAAACTAGGAGGTACTGCCCATGACAAGATTCAACATTTCTGAGGGCTTGCTGTGTGCCAGGCACTGTGTTAACTACGGCACATGCTTGATCTCACATATTCCTCATAATAATCACATGCAATAAATATTATTAAGCCCATTTTACCATGGAGGGAACTGAGGGCCAGTGAAATTATGTAACATCTTGTCTTTTTCACAGCAGAGAACTGGCTCGTTGGCCAATCGAGACACTGACGGTTCCATTTTGTCAGGATATGGGGGAGGAATAAGTCTGCCCTGGGGCAATCTGGGAGCCAACGGGGAATGGGAGGTTTCCTGGCTCCCCAGGTATGGGGAGAGGAGAATGCTGCCATCGCCAGATGGTGGGGAAACACCCATGTCCGGACTTTGAAACACTTACCCCAGGTCAGCCCTGCCAGGGTCACACACTTGATGTAGCTATTTCATTTGTCAATTACCAGTATCCACCAGAGGCATATTCACATCTGTGGGTTTGGAAGCATTCCCCTGTCTTCTCAGGCCAGCCACTAAATGGCTCTCTTTTGAACCCTCAGTGTACTTCACTTGTATCTCTCACTGTGTGAACTCAGGCAAGTTCCTTAACCTCTCTGAGCATCAGTGCTCCCATTCACGGTATAGAGGCAATAAGAGTGCCAACTTCCTCAGGCTGTTGTGAAAATTAAACAACATAATACATGTAAGGTGCTTGGCATGTATAGTAAGTGCTCGGTCAATTGAGTGTCTGTCTGTAGGGATGTATGTGCATGCCCATGTTTTCTGTCTGCTGGCCTATCCTCTAGAGATAATAGATAAGTTTGGGAGAATTGACTAAAACAACGTAATTCCTGTCAGCACGGTACCTTGCACGTAGACAACACTCAATGAATCTTAGCTGGTGTTACTATTCCAAGCCACCCACCATCGGCCGTGAACTGGGGTGAAGAAGTCCCTGGTCTGAGTCCTGGGTGTCCTGGCTAGGCACCTTTGGCTGGGGCAGCTCATCTTTCTATGCCTCAGGCTTAATGTCAACAACATGGTGATAACGATGCTCATTATGGGGATTTTTTTTTAAGCATTGAATAGTATATGAAAATATTCTGTAGATGGTAACAAACGTTTAAAACGTATATAACTGAGTTATCTGGGGACATGTCCTTTATACTTCTTGTTAACAGGGAACACATTTGGCCCCCTTAGGCCCCTAGCACCCAATACAATGACCGGCACACAGTAGGCACGCAATAAACGCTGAAGAACTGAATAAATAAACAAATGTATGAATGAATGGGTTGAAAGTCTGACACTGTTTTATGCTTCCAGAACTCAGGGTTTTGTCTCTGATGCCAATTTCTCTTGGAATAATTATCTACATAATCCATCAGCCCAGGGCCTCAAGCTTGATTTTCGATAACAATGACAAGGACTTTGCAAACCTTTCCGATAAGCATAACAATAATAATAATTGAATGCTTTGCTTTCAAAGTGCCTTTACATTTATCATTGCATTTTATTCTGTCAGCATCCTTATAAAAGTAAGAGTTATTATTTTCATTTTGCAAATGGAAAAAAAGAATTGAGGCCGAGAGAGGAAATGCAATTTTCCCAACTTTGCGAGCCAATGGCCTCTCTGGAATTTCTAGGACAAGCTTGATTTCAGTTATTCTTTCTCCTCCTCAGAATCTGTCTTGATTTCTTGATTGCCTTGAGTGTCTTGATTTAGAGATTTGGAAAAATACCCTCATTGTCAGTGTCCCTCAGAGTTCATTCCGGGTCAGATATTTGCTCTACAGGCTAAATGCTGTCGCCTTCTACACTATTGTCCAGTCAAGAAATTTGGAAATTATCCTGGGTTCCTCTCTGTCTCTCCTGCCCCTCCAATCCACCCTTTACACACTTACCCACTCAGGCGCAGACATACACAAACCAGTCACCAAGTTTTGTCCACTTTCCCCCTAAAACATCTCTAGAACCTTCTTATCTATCTCCACTATTTCCACAGTAGACAGGGCCACCGTCACTTCTCAACTGGATGACTTTGAGATCTGATTGATCACTTAACCTCCACCTTGACCCCTCCAACCCTCCACAACAGCCTGAGAGATCTTTTAAACATATAAATTCTATTCCATAGCCTTAGGATAGAATCCAAACTCTTCCCCATGACCCATCAGGCCCTCCAGGATCTGCCCTCTAGCCTCTTGTCTGATTTCCCCTCTGGCCACCACCCCCTCATACTCACATTACCACCAGAAGGAAGTCTTTGAAATTCCTCGAGTTATCTCTGCTCTCTCTGGCCTCTGGCGCATGACACATATTATCCCCTCCTCTGGGACCCTTCTGTTCTTCAAGACTTGACCTAACTATCCCAGCCTCAAGGAACTCTCCCTTGTTCTTACAAACCCTTGTGCTTCCCTTATCACTCAATACCCTTTATTATTTGCATGGTCCCATTACCAGCTGGGACAGCTAAATAAGACTGCATTGAGCCATCATTTCCCAGTGAATTCTACTCCTGTCCAAAACCTTCCCAAAGATTTGCAAACTCCAGGGCAACAGAGGAACTTCTTCACAGGCTGTTTGGGCTCACCACATTATGCCCAGTAGCGAACTCCTCCAGCCTTCACTTTCAAAACCACTCTCACAAACACAGAGGGAATTGTTTGACTTTCCTACAATTTCTGAAGATTCCCAGAGAGGTTTCCCAGGTGCTCAAGAAGCACATATCCTTCTGACATTTTGCTGGAACATTCTCCATTTAGATGCCTCTACCACTCCCCCTCCTTATCTCCTGCAAAACGGCTTAGCAAATCCTTTGAGTCTTGCTCCTTAAACCAATATGGCAGCCACCAGCCACACGGGGCTACTGAGCACTTGAAATGTGGCTGGTTCAAATGGAGATATGCCATAAGTGTAAAATACACACTGGATTTTGAAAACTTAGTACAAAAAAAGAATGCAAAATATCTCATTAATGATTTTAATATGAGAATGTTTTAAATATATTAAAATAAATAATTTCACCTGTTTCTCTATAATTTTTAATGAAGCTACTAGAAAATTTTAAATTTCATATGTAGCTCATATCATATTAGTACTGAGCGGCATTTCTTGAAACCATTCAGTTCACCAATGGCAGTGGTTTCTTCAACAGAAATTCTAGTGCCAGGTTTTAAGATGATGTTTAGTATCTCTCTGCCCTTCATACACCATGAGGTGAAGACACTAGAGCATAGAAATTCATCTTATCTTAGTCTGTTTCTCCAGTGATACAATGAGGGGGTTGTTCATTTGACAAACAGTTCTGGAACCCCACAATGCAACTGGAACTGGGGATACAGGGTGAATGAAATGGTGTAGAATCCACCCTCAGGGCTTGATCAAGAAGAACTTTATGGTCCCTTCCATCTCTAAAATGTCCATGTTACCTCAAATTTCCAATTTTCAGTTGCATAGTCTGGGACTCCCCAACTTGGGATCCAAACAGGAGGAAGCCAGGAGCTTGGAACCTGAAAGATATTTTTACATAGAAGCTCCATTATACAACGTATTCTATAAGGTCCCAGACTACACACATGTACATTTATTTAATCAATAATTATGCTAATATATTATTTATTCTGTGCAAAACACTGTGAATTTTTAGGAATTGTCTCATTTAATCTTCACATCAACCATGAGAGTTAGACATTAATATACTGGCTTTTCGGATGAAGGAACTGAGATTCAGAGAAGCATAGCAATTGCCCAAGTTCACACAGCTAGAAAATGGTAAAACTGGTATTTGAACAAAGACTTGTGGAGGTCTGGAGGAGAGGGGGCTGAAAACCACGGCATGTTTCATGAAGCTAAGGGAGAATTGGAGACGAAAGCTCTCTTTCTCCCTCTAAGACCCTCCATCAGATTTTCTTGACAGCTCCCTTGGAATTTGATCCAGAGCATGAAAGCTGGAAGGACCCTGAAACAAACGGGACTCTTGTGGTACAACCTGTGACTTACCAGGGGCAGAAAACCCAACATAAACAGGTTAAAGCCAAACAAAGATGGGGATGGAGTCAGAATTATTGGCTCAGCAGTTTTAAAGTTCAGGGATATGTGGTTTCAAGCGTAGCTTGCAGGTGCTCAACCCACGTCATCAGGACCTGGTAGCTATCCATCTCTTCAGCATCTTGTTCTCCTGAGTTCTCTCCAGGCTTTTTGCTCTCTCACACTCTTTCAAAACTCCTACAACCTCGCTTTTATGGCAGCAAGCTTCCCCTCCCCAGAGTGGCCACCGAAGAACCATAATTAGCTCTGATTGATTTTAAGTGGGTCAATGACCATCTATGAACCAATGACTGTGGCCAGAGGGATGGAGTGCTCTGATTGGCCAGGCTAGATCACAAGCTCATTCTTGCACCTGGAAAATGTGGTCAGTCTTATCCAAACCACTGGCCTGAGTGGAGAGTGTTTCCCCAAAGGAATTTTGCTGTTACCAGAAGAGGCAAAGAAATGGATGGTGGACTGGCAAAACCCACAAACATCAACTGTAATCTTTATGACCAGTGGTATGCAGGTGAACTGGCTCTCAGGAAAATAAACCAACCCTGATTTGTAACATTTGAAGATGTCACTGATGTCATTAATCCCACCATGGCTAATTTTAAGCTACCAACAGTTTAACAACTGCTTCCAAAATGACTGAGTATTTAACAGTCTCTTCTCATAAACTGGCTTCAGCATACCACCACATCCTCCAAAGGAGGAAGAAGAGAAGACCATTGTAGAGAGGAGGTATTTATAAGAGGAAAGAGATTTCTACCCCCTTGGTATTTTGGATTTTGTTACATAAAAGTCTAAGTCTCTTATAAACTGAAGATGTTCTTTCTCTTATCCCCAGGGCTAGGAGAGAAGCAGGAGGCAGCTCCAGTGACCTCAGGGTAGCCACTCCAGTTCTTGAGATACTGTAGAAAGCTCCATCACTCAATTACCTAGAACCTCTCAGCAAAAGCACATAAGGCCCAAGCTAAAGCTCCTCTTTCTACCTTAGGATGTAAGGTTATTATCAAAATCCCGATTCAAAGAAAATTCTACCTTCTGTGAACAGCTGTTGTCACTGATTAGAAACCGCTTAGAACCAACCCATTTTCCATCTTGTCCAATATTAACTGCAAATAGACACCGTGATCAAGTTCTCCTGAATAACTTGTAATAAACTGGATGTTTCCTTAAATGTACACGCAGGTGAGGACTCATCCTAACAACCAGGAATGCCAGGAAGTGAAATGCATATTGTAAACATGGAGATAGCTGTATTAGTCTGGAGTGTCAGAGAAAAAGAACCAATAGGAAATAGATATAGATACAGCCCTAGATGCAGATACAGATATTTACTATAAGGAATCAGCTTACACGATTATGGAGGCCGAAAAGTTCAAGATATGCGGTTGGCAAGCTGGAGATTCAGAAGAGTTAACGGTGTAAGCTCCAGTTCGAGTCTAAGGGCTGACGGTGTAAGTTTCAGCCCAAGTCCAAGTTCCGAGGCAGAAAGAGGCTGATGTCCCAGCTCAAAGACAGTCACACAGAGAGAAGGGCTTCTTTCTTGCTCAGCTTTTTATTCTCTTCAGGCCTTCAACAGATTGGATGAGGCCCATCCACATTGTGGAGGGCAATCTGCTTTCCTCGGTCTACTGATTCAAACGTTAATCATATCCAGAGACACCCTCACAGACACACCCAGAAATGTTTACCCAAATACCCAGGTACCCCACGGCCCAGTCCAGCTGACACACAGAATTAACCATCACAGGGTCATCTCGCCTATATTCCAAGTGCCCAGCAACAGTCTGTTAGTCTGAGACCTTATATTACGCATTTGATAACAGAGCTTCTATGGGAAAATATCCTACAAGTTCAAAACCCCTGACTTCCTCATGTTTGGATGCCACGTGAGTGGAGGGAATCCAAGGCTGTGCCACTGAATATTAGAAGTTTGAGGTAAGGCAGATGTTTTCAAGCGAGTGGGGATCCTAACACTCTCAGTCCAGCTCTGAGGATTGACATCATAAGATGATTAAGAATTCAGCCTTTGGGTTCAAATAAACCTGAGTTCACACCCCATCACTGTCACTTTCTAGCCGAGTGGCCCTGACCATATTTCTTAACCTCTCTGAATTTCAGTTTCATAATCTCTATGCTGGGAATAATAATGGTACCTACCTCTCAGAGAAGAATGGTTTGAGAAGACACAAAGAGTTTGAGCCTGGGTCCATGGCTCCCAACTGATAGGATCCCAAATAGTAACAAAGAACTTTTTAATAGTTTTTAAGTTTCAACATTGATCCCTAATTATAAATGCTCCCATGCACATAAGAGGTAAGTCATTGAAGAGAAAAGTGGGAATGCACGAGCCGTGTTTAAGGGGTCTGTGAAATAGGTTGCTTCACAGACGGTTTGCTTTAAGGGATGCAAGACTTCAACACAGGTGAGTCTTGAAGTTTCTTTGCTTGTGAAGGGCTTCTTTCTTCCGTCAGCATTTTTTATAATCCACTGCACTAGGTGCCGTAGGGCTCAAAGACGAAATAGAAGACGTGGAAGATCAGGAAATGTAGTGACCAGTGTGTGGACATGGAGCAGACAGCCCTGGATTCGAAGCCCAGCTCTGCCACTTTCCAGGTGTGTGACCCCGGGCAGGTGGGTTATCTAACCTCATCAGGAAAAGGAAAGCCGTCCCTATCTGACAGCATCATTTTGAGGATCCAGTGAGAGAGTGACTGCAAAATATCTGGCACCTAGTTAAATATAACGTCAGAACCTTTCTAACCACACGTGGGAGCTAATTTTCTGGAAGAGAAAGTAAGATCCACAGAGAAGCCATGGCTACCATTTGCGTTATGTTTACAACGGGCTGTGGAGTCACATGTGGATGTGTCATGTTCTTCACACCCTTATAGGAAAGGAAGGAAGAAAGGTAACGTCCCTGCCCCCTCCCTCTCCCAATGCTGGAATAAGGGGCCTTGCTGAAAAACAGTCAGATCCATCAAGGAATCCAGCTGAAGTTACTTTAGAGACAGTGGAGGGACCAAGACGGGAGCTGCAGGGGCAGAGACAGAGGTCCCTCCAGTCTGGGACTACCCAGAGGGGCCAGTCCATGAGCAGAAGAGCCCCCAGGAGTCAGGACCCCGCCCAGCAAAAACCACGCCGCAGCTCCCTTTGTTTGGGCAAGCCTGGGGAGCCCGGGGCAGCCCTGGGCAGAGCGTGGCTAATTCCCGGACAGAGCAGGAGCGCCCCCCAGAGGGCGGAGGACCAATGCGCAGCTGGCGTATCCGCGAAAGCAACCGCGAGGACCGAGACCTCAAAGGGCCAATGATGGGCCCTTCCTCGGTTTTCTTGAGACCCGCGGGATTCTTATAAGATCCCAGCGGGAAGTAGGACCGAGCCCCATCAACCAAGCCAGTGAGCCTCAGAGATTAATTTAATTTAAGGAAAAAAAATAATGAGATAGTTCTTGAACCTGAATGTCATTCACAGGATGATGAGAGCTTGCTGAGGACTGTCACTCATGTTCTGTCTAAGAAACATTAACCAAGCACTGAATCATCCAAACCATCCTATGAGGTAGGCTTCATTGATTCCACGTGACAGACGAGGGAACTGAGGCTACAAGGGGGGCAGCAACCTTTTTTGGCCACAGTTAGTGAGGAATGATTAAAGAATATTCTTAGCACGAACTACAATGTCTGGCGTAGAGTAGGTGTCTACTACATATTTGCTGAATTGATGATTGAATGAACAAAATGGATAACTTCTCAGTAAAGGCCAATTGAAATAGCAGGACTGGCTAACAGTAATAGCTGACACGTGCCAAAACTCTTTTCAAACTTTCCACCTCGTCCAATCCCCATTACAACCCTAAGAAGATGCTTTGTCCCCATTTTACAGATGAACAAACCAAGATGAGAAAGGTTCAGACATTTGCTCCCAGTCACATATCTAGGCAGTGGCAGAGCCAACATTGAAACTCAAGATGTCTGGCTCCAGAGGCCAAGTTTTTAAGTAGTATACTATCCAGTGTACGCATGGGATCCAGAGTGAAGGATCAATCCTTGGAATTGGCACAGCAGGGCCTCATGCTTCAGTTTCTAAGATTGGGAAACTCATAACATGAAGGTTAAGAACATGGGCTCTGGAAGAGAGAAACCTACCCTCAGATCCCAGCTACACCACTTTCTAATTCCAATCTTCAAGCAGCTTAGCCCATCTGAGACCCAGTAAGATAGACAGGACAATGAATTGTGGCGAGGATCAAATGACAGAATAGGCACACCGCCCTGTCTCAATGCTCAGGATCTGGTGGAATGGCGTTATATGGTAACAATCATAATAACGGTAATAATTAGAATGGCAGCTGTAATAATGATACCGATGATACCAAGATCAAGGAGAAGAAGTAGGAGGAGGCAGCTTCCAGGAAGAAGTGACTTCTAAAATGGGTTTTGAAGACAGAAAAGAATATCAAAGTCAGAGCAGAAAATCTTCCCCAAATTGGGCAGGGGGTTGGGAGAATGGCACACCCAAAGGCACAGATATAAATCTTGACGCCCCTCTTCTCCAGGCAGTGTGGTAGACGCTTAGAAGAAGAGAAGAGCCCCAGACAGGTGATAGAAGAGGCAACACTTGCCAACAAACAGCCCAGCAGCCAAACCCCTACAGCCATTTTCTAGGAAGTCTGAGGTTACAGCCCAGGTGACTTCACTCCAGGACATCAGATGGCACACGCCTCCCTCAAATCACCGCAAGATTGAATTTCCAGCCACATCCTCCAGACACATCCATTTTGGCTGAGATGCTATTTGCAGGGGCCAATCAGAAGCTGCATATTAAATTCAATTCTTCTAATCGGAGTCACCTCCTCCCGGTGCTCTGAGTGCCTCAGCACACCCAGACAGACAGCGCTTGTGTTTGAAAGGTTAGGTTTGCCTGAAGCAGTTGAGCAGAAAACCCAAATTCAGAGAACAATTTGCTGCTTATAGAAGCCATCACTCAGAACCACACTGACTGGCCCCGAAGAATCAGGCCATCACTCGTGGCTCCCGTGTTGCACTACCTGGATGGGATGACCTTGAGGCGTGAGGCCTCCCAAATTCAGTCCAACGACCATTTCTGTTACTCAACAGAGACTCCATCCAGTGGGGCTAGAAGCCAGAGAAACCTGAATGAGAAGGGAAAAGCCAAGAGAAGACAGACTGAGTCTCATGCTTCTTCCTCCTTCTTCCATCAATGGGACCTCCACTTGTTGTATTCCTTGCAGACCTTGGCTTCTCAAAGAATGGTCCATGGACCAGCAGCGGCACCATCACCTGGGAGCCTGTTAGAAATACAGACTCTCAGACCCCTTCCCAGACTTGCTAAATCAAAATCTGCATTTTAACAAGATCCCCAGGTCATTCCTGTGCAGATTAAAGTGTGAGAAGCACTGTTTGAGGCGCATCACAGCCTCTGAACCCATGTGGTTAGAAATCCATCACTCTAAATTTAATTAGAGGCAAAGCAATCATGCCCATGAAAGAATCGAGACAGCTACCATTTATCAAGAGCCCCTGGCATGCCAAGGACCGTCCATATAACTTCTCATCTGTCCATCTCCCCACTGTACAGGTGTCAGCACTGAGATTCAGAGAGAAAAGCAACATGCACAAGGTCATCCATCTAGTGACAGAGATGACCAATATAGTTCATCCTCAGGGGCTGGGGTTATGGTTTGCCTTTCCAGAGTACATGGCCACAGGCTTTATTATCAAGGAAGAGGGTGCGATGGCTTTTGGATGGGAGACCAACAGCATCAGCCACATCTGGACTAGAAGAGTAGAATTCTTCCACAGAGCCCTGAGGCTCAGGAAACTCAAAACAGTCCTCCCAAGAGACCGCAGGCATTGCCTGAGCGAAGGGAAGCTCTAAAGCAGAAATGAGCCCTCTGCTTGTGTCAGGCACCTGAGGGCTAGCTCCGACCCATCGCTAGTCCTCAAAGAAGCACAGGAAGGAAGGGAACTAACCATGCTGGGCACTTGAACCACATGAGCATATTTCTTCCTCTAATGGGCTCTGTCATTGTTCTCACTACAGAGATGAGTAAACTGTGGTTTGTAGGGGTGATATCAATTACCCAAAGAAAACTGGGACTCAGAGCCAGGCTGGTATGACAGCAGAACCCAAGCCCTTTTTGCACCGTGACACACAAGATGATAAAGTCATGAACTAAGTGATATAAGGAATAAGAAAGAGGAGATAAACAGATGAGACTCCACAAAAGGATAATCTGCCAGCCTGGGTTATTCATTGGATGGGGGGCAAAGACAATGTCAAAGGTCATCCTGAAATTTGAAGTTAAACAAGGTCAAGACACTCGCTGCACTTATCTAAATAATAAAATTGTTTGGGCTTCCTTCCCAGGTGTTTGAGAAAGATGTTGACCTCTTCAATCACAGGGCATCCTCCTCCTCTCTGCCCTTCTCTTTAAGGCTTGTAGTGATTTCCAGAAGGGTAATAAGTGAGACCAAAGTCAACAACCTCCAAATAAGACACTCCTTGTCCACGGGGAGGGAGTGGCCATGGGAGCATGCAACATCCCCCGCCCACTGGAGAGACCTGGAACGCCCCCAGATGGTACCAATACTCACCTGACATCCACACACACACTTTCCTCTTCTCATCTCACCGTCTCTACTTCCATCCGCTCTCCTGGAATTGGCCATCCACCTTAAGGCATAAGGGAACGGAGGGCAAGCCCTCCCACCTCAACTCCCTGCCTCCTCCAAGGTAGAAGAATCCTTTGGACCAAATATTTAAATATTAAAGAAGGACTTTTCCCTAAGCATGTAAAGGTATTTGCTAAGCCTAATTCCCAACTGAAAACAAATCCAGAATGAATGCTAACAGACCCTCCCCTGTAAGGGACCCGAATCAAGGCTGATGCATGTACAGAAATACAGAATCTTGGATGTGGGAAACTATGGTGAGGACCTCAAACTGCCCATTCGATTCTCTATTGAGTGGGAATTCACATCCACTATTGCCTCATCCAAGCTCTCTTCCACACAACTTTCAGAGGGATATTTTAAAAATCCAAATCTGATTGTGTCACTCTCCTGCTTAAAACCTGTCAATGGCTTCCCAGTGTACTTTGGATCAAATCCACCCCTTAACGTGGCCTGTGAGGTTCAACACAACTGGATCCCTCCCAACTTCTTCAAATTCTCTGGTGCCTCTTTCCTCCTTACTCTCTGAGTCAGTGCCACCCTTAGATCTGGGAAAGAGCGGTCCCCATCCTGGGCCCCCACAGGACAGACCACTCATGTATCACAAACATACAGAAAAATAAATTTATTAAAAAACACTAGGGCAGCTCTTAAGAACAATTGAGCTCTGGCATTCAAGGGCAGCACTGTGGGACCTATACCGTAAACATCCACCCTCGAGACTAACACGATTCAAGCCCCAGGAAAATGCCTCTCTGCATCCTTTGCTCCACATCTTTACAACAAAAGGCAAATGCATTCAAATGCCATGAAGGATTGTCTACGGTGCCTGCGCTGATTTCAGAAACAAATGCTGCCCTGGAAGGCAGAGATTTCAGCATTGAAAACACTTAGGTAAGGGAAAATACGAATTAATTAACTTGTCACATCCTTCCTCTCAGATAACACAAATGCATATATCCTCACGAAATGAAGCATTATTTCTTAGTAATGCCAAGCAACCTTTTTCTTGCTTCCCTGCATGTTTCAACTCATGGGTCCAGAGGTACTCACAAATTAGCATGGTATTTGCAATGGTTGCACGTGGCAGCTGAGAAATATTTTGCAATATTAAACAATTTATATTACTCTGAAGTTTGTATGTATGGAGGTCTAGATTCCATTCATGACAAGTGCGAAACTTGATATCTATTCTTTACATTGACAACTAGGTGAATTTTGCCAAAACTATTTGAGTTTGAATTTAAGTTCTTAAAGCTGAAATAAATTTCAGTTTTATTTAAATAATTTTGATTTGGATTTTGATATTCATTATCATTTGTGTTTGACTTTTTAAATTTAATAGGTAATTGAAACTATTTAGGCATAAGATGTGTAGGGCCCCATTTGTACCCTTGGGCCCTGATATGTTGGCATCAGGGCAGCTGTATACTTCCAATCTCAAGGGAATTCCTTGAGTTCCTCAAATGCAATGTCCTCTTTCTTAGCACAGGGCCTTTGCACAGGCTGCTCCCTTACCTGAGTCATACTTCTCCTCAGCACCCTTCCTCTGGTTGGCTCCTCCTCATACCTCATATCTTCCCTTAAACTTTTCATCCTTTAGGAAGCCTTCCTTAATTCCCCTGGCCAGTTTAGGTTCCCTTATCATGCACACCCATTGCATTTATTATCCTCTTTTGTATTTGTTTGTTCAATATCTGCCTTCCCAGTAGACTATAAGCTCCTTGAAGGTCAAGACTGTGTCTGTCTTCTTCACATCTTTCTCTCCAGCACCTGGAAGAGAACCCAGCTTATAGTAGATGCTCAATAAAAAACAGATGACTAAATTAATAACTATGCAGAGTGTCAGCTCTGATCACACTGAATTGTAATTACTTGTTTAATTCTCTCCAGCTGGCCCATACGCCTCATGCCAAAATCTGACAACCCATGGGCCTCATTTGGCCTGCAGCTGGTTAGTTTGGCCTGCAGAATATTGCACAAACTATGCCTTTAAATTTTTGAATTAACTGCCAATATTTAAGAACTGGGAAATCACACTTAAAAATCCAGATTTTCAGCTTCTCTTGAAAAAAGCCAAAGATTTGGCAACATTTCCCACATGGCAACGATCCTGTGAACTAGACACATCTGCTGTTTTCAGAGCTCAGTTGTCCTGACCACCACAGTCCTGGTCTGCCCCATGTCATTCACTTCCATTGGGCTCCTATGGCAGAGACTAATATTCACTCACCAAACCTTTCTCCTCCTCTTCCTGAGCCCACAGCCAGATGACATTTCACAGCCTGCCTTGCAGCGAGGCATGGCCATGTGACTAAGTTCTAGCCAATGAACTCTAAGAAGACGTGGTCAGGTCCACTTCCAGTCCTGGCCCGTAGAAAACTTCCATGTACAATCTTCTCTCTCTTCCCTCCTCTGTCAGCTGAATATTGATGCACAGGGCAACCCTGGGAGGCATGCATTAAAGATGGAATAGCCTCCAGCAGCCTGGGCTCCTGAGTGATTGCGTAGAGACCTCGCCACCCGCCCTCTGTCCACATTGGACTGTTTCATTACTGTATGAAAGCCACTGAAATGTCAGGTTTTGTTTCTTACCGCAGCTAATATCACACAGCCCCCGTAGTCATTTGAAGTTGGGATCCCTGTATAAGCTCTGGAAAGACAGAGGTGATGTCTTGCTCACTCCTTTATCCGCAGTGCCTAGCACAGTGCTGGGCCCCTAGTAGATGCTCAAATACTGTTTGTTGAATGAATGAATGACAGGAACAGAAACAGTCCGTGGAAACTGCAAGCAAAGCTGAGCTAGGCTAGCCCTTCATCATCACCCTCATTAATTTCAGCGCCGTCCCTGCCCATCGCCAGCCCCGAGCCTGTGCCGTAGAGTTTTCTCCTCCAAAGACCCTCCTCGGTTGGCTTTAGATTTCTCTTATCTCTTCCACTCTCTGGTCCGCACCCCTGCTGAGGACAGCAGGAGGTGACCTGTGGTATTGGGTTAAAGAATGAGGCATGAAGTTGGAGCATCTACTTGGAAAATAAATTGCATGTAATCACCTGCTATTCCAATTCTAACCTCATCTGGAAACTGCTCTCCTAATCCTGCTTCTGCTCCCTCCTCTCTTGGCTGCGGAATGCTCTGGAACAGAGCTCCATTAGAGCAGAAGAAGAACAGGACAGAATCTACCTTCATAATCGTCACATCATCAAATATTTATTCCATGACCAGTTTAGATAACAGTGGATGCTGAGCATTTCTGTGCATGCCTTCCATTCCAGAGATTTAGAATGGTGGCGACTAATATTTTATATCACATCTTAAAAATCCCATTCGCTTATATTACTTCATTTAATACTCTGTGTGATAGATGCAGGTAGGATGGGGATTAATGTCCCCATTATACAGATGCAGAAAGTTCTCAAACTTTTGCTTTATATATGCCAGGTACTATGCTAAGGACTTGACATGTGTTATTTCATTCAAAGCTCAGAACTACTCTATAAGGCGTGTTCTATTGTCGTCATGCCCATTTTACTAATGAGGACTCTGAGGTCTAAAAAGATGAAGTGATTTGCTCTGGTCCATGAGTTAGTAAGAAATAAAGCCAGGAATTGAACCCCCATCTGTTTGACTCCAAGGTGCTACCCAGTTTGCTATTATGCCCACTAGCTCTTGGGTTATATTTGGGTTATATCTGTTATGCATATATCTGTCTCCTCTACACGATTATGAGCTCCTCCAGGCAAAGACTAAGGCACGTCCATGACACTCTCCCCAGCTAGCACAGTACCTGATGCTTAGAACAGTACCCAGTGATGATGGGAAAAAAAGAAGTTAAGTGACCTGTCCACAGCCACATATCTAGTCGTAACTCCCTGACTTGAGACTCAAAGGCAGTTCTTCTAAATCCAAGGACTTTTCAGTAATAACAATAGGAATAATAATAATACCAGCTGTCATTTATTGAGAACTCATATCAGGCACTTTTATACATACACTATTTCATTTAATTCTTGAAATAAGCTTGTCAAATGGGTGTAATAATCTACCCATCCATCTATCCCCCCATTCTTTTGTGTGTGTGTGTGAGGAAGATTGGCCCTGAGCTGACATCTGTTGCCAATCTTCCTCTTTTTGCTGAGGAAGATTGGCCCTGAGCTAACATCTGTGCCAATCTTCCTCTGTTTTATGTGGGTTTCAGCCACAGCATGGCTTGACAAGCAGTGCTAGGTCTCCACCCGGGATCCAAACCTGAGAACCCCGAGTCGCCAAAGCGGAATGCGTGAACTTAACTACTATGCTATCGCGCCAGCCCCTCTCCCATTCTTTTTTACCTATTCATCAATCCATCAACCTGGCATCCATGGGTTGTTTGTGAGGAAAAGACAAGATCAACGAACACCCTCAGTTGGCATTCTTATTATGAAACTAGTTCCCACCCTGGAGGAACTCACAATGTATCTGGAAGGCACACTTGTAAGTAAATTAAGACCTGTGATAAGGGACCAAATAGTGGGAGGTAAGTAAAGGCAGCCTGGGGCATCAAGGCAAGTGTAAAGAAAGAGGACGATCCCAGCTCCTTTTCTCATAAAAAGGCATCTCTTCCAGAGAAGAGTCACCCTGAATTACTTGAAGACCTTGAGGCATTCAAAAGGACTTCATGGGTAATCACTCTTTTCCTTCCCTTGACCAAGGTCTTTGCCAAAGTATTTTCAGCACTCTGGTTCTGTGCTGATGCTCTGTGTGTCTGTTTCTGAATTTAATAGATCTTCATTCTCCCATATATTGCATCTAGAATGTCCTTGAGACTCAATACATCTTAGATTCATCATAAAATTATAGCAGTGAAAAGTACTTGAGGTACCATTTACCCTACACTTCTGCATTCTCTGGAAGGAAAGCCCCAGAGAGGTTCAATGACTTGTCTAAGACCACACAACTAGGCTGGTGACCCAGGCCAGCCAGGGCCAGATCCAAGGTCTTATGGTGCCCGCTCCAAAGGTGCTTCCAGCCCACCATGCTGCTTACTCCTCCAATTTCTCATGCCACATAACACCAAGCTGTCACCCCACAGTCCTCATTCTGTGTGTTTCTTTAGCCCTTCCTCATCCATGGTGGGGTGGGAATATTACCATACAAAATTGGGGTTCTCTTGCCTGATGCACATAAAGAGCCAGTTTTACAGCATCAGCTTTTGGGAAAAGAAAAAAGCTTTATTGTGGGATTGACCTGCAAGGAGACAGGAGGCAATGTTCTCAAATCTGTCTCCCTGATCCAGGGCTTGGGGTGAAATTTACAGGGTGAGGGGCAGGGTGGTCTGAAGTGTGGGATAGATGATTGGAAGAGAGAAGAAGAGAGGTCATCAATGATCTGCGCAAGCGTAGTCAAGCTTCACGGCCCTTCATAAGACACATGTTCACAAAATGGTGGTGTTAGTATCATCTGAGAGAGGGGGTTTTCAGCCCCTTGATGTCAAAAGCATCACTTATCGGCATTTGTGCTGGCCCAGTTGATGGCCTAGTGGTCTCAACCAGCCTGAACTGGACAAGGGGTCATTTCTCAGTTCCTGAAAAACCACTCTTAATTACTCTGTTGATAAGATGGGGTCAGTTGAGGTCCTGGAAAGCCTATGGTTACAGCAAGTTGAGTGCCAAATAATCTTGAGAAAATTATGTTGCTTGATGGGATCTGTTTTCCCATCTGTAAAATTATGTTCATAGGACCAACTTCATAGATTCAATGTGAAGACTAAATAATAGAATTTAAGTAAGAGTACTTGAAGAAATGCTACATATTGTCTATGATTCTCGGAACACCTGTAAGTGGCAGATTCAGGATTCGGACTTAGCTGGATCTGACTGCAACGTGTATATACTTTGCATGATATTTCCAGTGCTTAGAGGTGCTTAATAAATAGAAGAAATTAGCTTCCACAGTCAAGTAGATGTACTTTTTCTTATTCCTCCTGCTAAGTACAACTAAATCCCTGGACGTTGTATATATAACAAACATGAATACAACTTCTCCTTCTAGCTGGAAGTAACGAGGTGGCACTACTCTCTTCCCCTGCCAGAGCCATACCAGAGAAAACCAGCCACAATAGAAGGCTCCAGTAAGATCCAGGGTTTCATAACATAATACAAAAATGTACAGGCTTCAATTGAAAATCACTCATCAGACAGTGTATGAGGTAATGCAAAGTATGATATGAATTATATCACTATAATTATATCATATAAAATATCTCAAGCAGAATGAAAGTACACAATCAATAGATGCCAATACCAAGATGCCAGAGACGTTAAAATGATCTGACAAGGAATTTAAGGCAGCCAGTGGAAAAATGCTTTAATGAGCAATTAAAACACACTTGAAACGATGAAAAACTAGAAAACCTCAGTAAATAAATAGAAAGTGTCAGCAATCAAATAGAAGATCTGAAAAAGAACAAGTGAAATTTTAAAACTGAAAAATACAATCACCAAAATTTTAAAACTCAGGGAATGTGCTCAACAGCAGAAGGAGGGAGAGGGGAAATAATCAGTGAACTGGAAGACAGAACAATAGAAATTACCCAGTCTGAACAACAGAGAGAAAACAGACTGACAAAAGGAAAATGAACAGAGCCTCAGGGACCTGTGGGACTAGAAAGGATCTAATATTCATGTCGTGAGAGTCCCAAAAGGAGAGAAAGGGGGTGAGTCTGAAAAGTACTCAAAGAAATAATGGCTGAACAATCCCAAAATTTGTCAAGAGACGTAAACCTACAAGAGACATAAAGCTAAGCAACTCCCAAACCCAAAGAGATCCACACACCATAATTAAACTTCTGGAAACTAAAGACAGATAAAAAAAAGTCCTAAAAACAGCCAGGAAAAAAAATGACACCTTACCCATAGGAAAAAAAAAAACAATCCAAATGACATCAGATTTGTTATCAGAAACTATGGAGGCTAAAAGGAAACGGCACAATATTTTCAGGGGTTGAAAGAAAAGAACTGTCAATCCAGAATCCTACACTCAGTGAAAACATTCTTCAAGAATAAAGAGGAAATCAGTACATTCTTAGGTGAAGGAAAATTCAGAGAATTTGTCACCCGGCAGCCCAAAGAATGGCTAATGAAAGCTCTCTAAACAGAAAGGAAATAATTTTTTTTTCTTATGGGCTAACTTGTTTTCAAGTGTTTTTGAAATATCCAGAATTTTTTCCCCTCTCCAAAGCCCCAGTACATACTTGTATATTCCAGTTGTAGGTCATTCTAGTTCAGTGTGAGCCACTGCCACAGCATGGCTACTGACAGACAAGTAGTATGGCTCCACCCCCAAGAACCAAACCGGGGCCCCTAAAGTGGAGGGCACCAAACTTTAATCACTATGCCATCAGGGCTGACTCAAAAAGGAAATAATTTTTGAAAAGGAACCTTGGAACATCAAGAAGGAAGAAAGAACACAGTAAACAAAAATATGGATAAATACAGTAGGTTTTCCTTTTCCTCTCAAGTTTTCTAAATTATGTTTGGTAGTTGGAGAAAAAGAGATAAATTATCATTATAAGAAAAGAAAAATATTTGGGACTTAATTTATAAAAATTTGGAAATTTCTTTATAAAAATGTCCTTCCTTGATGTATGTATTATTTAGAATCTCCAAAAACTTTATTTTTCATTTGCTTTCTAAGAAACCCAGATCCCAAGAAAATCTGTCATCTGTCCCTTCTCTTTAGTCAAATTCTACCCAGGTAAGGGGAAATGTGACCAGCCCCCAGAAAATTCTCCTTTATCTCTCTAAGAACTTTGCTTACACGTGGCTAAATTAGAACACTTTGATTGCAAATGACATTCAATTTGCACTTGCTTAAGCCAAACAACAGGGTCTAGACTACGATTGGTCAATTGTGGGCCTTTTCTTCCCCCTTGACCAATCTCCTAAACCTGTGGGGAGAGGGATTTGTTAGCAAAAGAGAGTCTTGGATGCTGGGCAAATAAAACCTGTGGCCCTTGAAACACTTTAAAAACGTGAAATCAAAACAAGGCTTGACAATTCTCCTCCCCACTGGCTTCATCTTCCTTAATTAAGAATCCTTGAGGAAGCTGATGATAGCAGAGTAGGGTTTCTCAATCTCAGCACTACTGACATTAGGAGCCAGATGATTCTTTGTTATCCTGTGCATTGTGGGATGTTGAGTAGCATCCCTGGTCCGTCTACCCACTAGATGCCAGTTGCAGTGTTCCATCTCCCAGTTGTAACAACGCAAAATATCTCCAGGCATTGCCAAGTGTCCCCTGGGGAGCAAAATTGCTCCCAGTTGAGAGCCACTGCAGTTGAGGAAGGTGAGATGGGAGAACAGAGGGCATTTTCCCAGAAGCTATTACCAAAGTGGACATCTTGGGGTGTAGGGGGAAGGTTAAGGAGAAAGACATGGAGGAAGGGAGGGAGGGAAGGACGGAGACTGTAGTATATTCCAGCACCTCCTGCCATTTTCCCATTAGCCCTTTGGCACAAATTAATTTATCATGTTTCTGGTTGTCACCTTGGAAGAAGAGCTAGGGTCTCAGGGCATAGGAAACAGAATGAGCCATACAAATACTTCAGCCCGGGGAAGTGGGGAAGGAAGAATGGACCAAGGATTCAGACTCCTTAATGGAGGAGGTAGCTGGTGGTAATTCAGCATCAGTGATTATAACCTGAGGGTACCATGCTGTGTTTCTTGTGTCTACTACCAATTGTTATCCATATTAACAAAAGTGACCTCTTGAAATTCCGTTATCATTGGGCTTTCTCAGACCCAATCTTATTTGATTCTCCTCAAACCCTGTGAAGTGGGCAAGAGAAGATCTTGTTATGCCCATTTATATATGAGAAAACAGACCCATAATACAAGAAGTAAAGGCACTATCGTGTGGGCATCTAATAAAGAAAACCGGGCTTCAATTCTTGGCTCCACCACTTAATAGTTACTTAATCTTGTCAAGTTACTTAACCCTTCATCTGTAAAATGGAGTCAATGCCTAGGTAATATAGGTTGTCATGAGAATTAAATTGGCTAATGTGCGTAAAGCATCTATGATGGTACTGGGCACTTAGCAAGCACATACTAGAAGGTAGCAAGTATTATTATCATAGTTATCACTATCATCACTGAAATGCTAAGAAAAATTAAAATTAAGCAATTTAGCCAGAGTCTCACAGCCTATAAATGATGTGTCAGGTCCTTAAATTTAACTTTTGAATACTGGCATCATTTTACTATTCTGTGATGACTGAGACTGAGGAAGGGGATGAAGACTGATTATCCACTAAGGGGTCTGGTACTTTACATTAGCTTATATAACCTCACTATAATATTGAGAATTTGTCAATAGTATCTCCATTTCACAAGTGAAAAAAATCTGAGACTTAGAGAAGTAACTTTCCCACTGGCATCAAGTTGGGAATGGGGTTGGACTATAGGATTTGTGCTATGAGGCCCAGCCACTCATTCCTCTGCAGTGCTAGTGACTGGCTGAGATACGAGATGGTGACACAATCCTGGTCATGAAGACGTGAGAAGTGTCAGGGAGAGGGGGAGCTTTTAAGAAAGCTTTTCCTCACTGAAAAAAATGAAGGTGCACAAGGGAAGAAATGGCCCCTCTTTCATGTGACATGCACAGAATAGCTGCCACCATCTTGCAGCCATGAGAAGAACAAGCTGAAGAGGAAAACTGAAACATCAATGATAACAGAGCAGAAGACAGAAAGATGATATCACTCAACCAACCGATGATTTAACAGCTCCATCTCAGGACTGCTTTTCACGTGAGAAAATAAATCTCCTTTTTGTTTCCTCCATTGGAATCAGGTTTTCTGTTACTTGCAGCCAAATGCATCCCAATACAATTAACCATAATAATACCTTTACTACTAATAAGAATAGGATTCATTGTACATTTCCTATACTCCAAACTCTATACTAAGTCTTTGAAATTTGATAGTTCATCCCTACAACAAACCCATAAAGTAGATATTATTATTTACTCCATTTTACAGATACGTGATAGAGTAGAAGAAAGAAAACTAACATTTGTAGGTTGATGATACATAACCTCTTGAAACTTTGGGGAGGTGTCTCAGAGTGCAGACTCTTGAGTCAGACCGCCTACATTCAAATCCAGTGTTATCACTAACTGGCCATGTGATCTCGGGCAAGTACTTACAAAGTATTCCCTTTGAGACTCTGTTTCCTCATCCTTGAAAAGGACATGATCACTGCATCCTTCTCAATATGTTGCTAGGATGCAATGAGATTCATTCAATCAACAAATATTGTGTGCATGATTTGATATTCCTCATAATTTTGCAAGGTTGGGAAATGCTGCCTCCATTTATGTAAATGAGGAACCTGAGGTTTAAAGAGGTTAAATTACTTGCCAAACTCCACACTGCTGAGAATCAGCACCCTGGGATTCAAATCTAACTAGGTCTATTTTAGTCTCAAAGAATTGGGTGTAGTCAAGCAAGAAAGTCTCTTCAGGTCAGGGGCTAGGGCAGAGAGGTAGAGGGAGAGATTAAGCCCAGGTTGTGAAGAGCTCTTGGTCAGGGAGCTTTGTCAAGGAATACAGTGGAAAATGTTGGGTGAACTGAAGCTGCGGGACTGCGAGAGGAAGGAGGCAGCATGGTCTAGAGCTGGCACTAGGGAACAGGGAAAGGTGGGCACCACCAGATGGGTGACGCTCAGTCTACAGAAATACTGCCAGTCTCTGGGAACACCCCCTCCAAGGATGGCTGTAGGATTGCCAACCCAAGTGGCCTCATTAATTATTAGATTTGCCTTGTGCACTGTGATATTATGACTTATAATAATAAATATATAGTTGGTCTTTGTCCTGTTTCTGGTACAGTGTTCCTAAAACTGTTGGAATTTCCCAAGTGTTGAAAGCAATCAAAGTGTCTTTTGTTATGTTAATGGAGTGACTTTTGGGCCACACCTAAGATTGAGGGCTGGTTGCCAAGAGAACCAACAATGTGATTAGAGGGTTGGAACTTTGAGTCCCATCCCCTGACCTTCGCGGAGAAAAAAGAGTTTGGAGATTGAGTTTAATCACCAGTGGTCAGTGATTTAATCAATTGTACCTATGTAATGAAGTCTCCATAAAAATCCAGAAGGACAGGGTTTGGAGAGCTTCCCGGTTGGTGAACGCATGGAGGTGCTGAGCTCAGAGAGGGCATGGAAGCTCCGCGCCCTTTCCCCACACCTTGCCCTATGCATCTCTTCCATCTGGCTGTTCCTGAGTTATATCATTTTAGAATAAACTGGCAATCTAGTAAGAAAATATTTCTCTGAGTTCTGTGAGTTGCTCTAGCAAATTAGTTGAAACTGAGGAGGGGGTCATTGAAACCACCAATCTATAGCTGGTAGGTCAGAAGCATAGGTGACAACCTGGACCAGCAATTGGCATCTGAAGTGAGGCTGGGTTGGGGGAGAGTTGCGATCTTGTGGGACTGAGCCCAAAACCTATGGATCTGACATTATCTCCTGACAGATAGTGTCAGGAACGAGTTGAATTGTAGGACACCTAGCTGGTGTTGAAGAATTGCTTGGTGTATGGAAAAAACCCACACACTGGAATTGGTATCAGCATACTATGCACTCTTGTTGCCAAAAATCTATGAAATGTCACTG
The DNA here is from genome assembly GCF_021613505.1 of Equus quagga. Taxonomy (NCBI): domain Eukaryota; kingdom Metazoa; phylum Chordata; class Mammalia; order Perissodactyla; family Equidae; genus Equus; species Equus quagga. The sequence goes on along the minus strand of NC_060273.1, from coordinate 15,232,689 downwards.
GTGGTTACAGTTCAATCACCTCTCCATTGACCAACATAGGCACAAACAGACCTCAAGTATTTGGGCAATCAGGGCTCAAACTCATCTCGTAGCCACAGTAGGAAATTTGGGGGTCAGACAGAGCTGTCCTGGAATCCTTTGTGTCTGGATGATCTTAAGCACAGTGCTTAACTCAGTATAATGGTGATGGAGTCAAACTACCTGGGTTCAGATCTTGGGTCTGCCACCTACTGGTCGTGTAACCTCAAATAAATTACTTATAGGCTCTCTGAGACTGTTTCTTCATCTGTAAAATGGGGAAGAGAGTTTTACCTGCCTGTTAGAAGGGTGGAAACGAAATTGTATAAGTCGTACATTCAATGAATAGTTACTGAGAACTTTCTGTATGCCAGTCAGGTTCTGGTGATGACAAGACAGACAAGATCCCTGTTCTCATGGAGCTCACACTAGAGTGGGAGGGAAGAGATGACACACAGATCATTAAAATAACAATAACAACTTCAAGCAGTGATCTAACTAGAGCTGGGCACAGAAGGGGAGATCTGGGCAAAGAGTTGAATGATAGTTGAGCGGGGGAAATAGCAAGTGCAAAGACCCTGAGGCAAATCAGAGTTTGGCATGATTGTGGAGGACAATAAAAGGTCAGTGTGTCTGGACTTACTGAGCAAGGGGGAGGACAGTGCAGGAGGACATCCAGGGCTGGACCGTGGGAAGTCTTGTTGGTATTTAGGATTTTACTCTACTCAAGAAGGGAAGGCATTGGCAGAGGTTTTTAAACAGAACATTTCTTACCAGAGTGCCATCTGCTCTGAAATTCATACCTGGCAAGATTTCATCTTTTTTTTATATCTGAGTAGTATTCCATTGTATGTAAATACCACATCTTCTTTACCCATTCATTCGTTGATGAGTACTTAGGTTATTTCCTAGTTTGGGCTGTGAATAATGCTGCAAAGAACATAGGGGTCCATGTAGCTTTTTGAATTAGTGTTTTCCAGTTCTTTGGATAAGTATCTGGAAGTGGAATAACTGGGTCCTGTGGTACTTTTAATTTTACTGTTTTCCATAGAGTGATGGATGGCAACTAGACTTTTGGTGGTGAATACGACGTAGTCTATACAAAAGTCAAGATACAAAGATATATACCTGAAATTTATATAATCTTATAAACCAATGTGACCTCAATAAAAATTAGTGAATTAACTCAAAGAAAATTCATACCCGGGGTTTATTTTAATCAGGTATGGTAAGACACAGACATGGAAATTACTGTCATGAAGGAAGAAGTTTATCTTCATGGATCCCTAGAAACCAGAGGGATATGTCATGCAGGGCCACACGGGGAAGCACCAGGGTCAGTCAGGGGCAGAGGTGGGAGAGGCAGAGTGTGGCCCAGAGCCTGTATTGGATTTCTCCAGGAAGGAATGGGGGGGCCAGGGTGGGTACACTGAGTAACTTTAGGATTGGGTAGCTTGAATCACTTCAACAGCTCTGAGATATAGAGGTGGTCCCTACTTGTCCAGTACCCAGCTGGCTGTGTGAGAGCTTGATAAAGGGTTCGGTGGGAGCCTGGGCTCTGGATTAGCTGATTTGTATATCAAAGCCATGCTCAAAGATAATCGTTTGCCATCTCTAAGAATTAGCCAGCCCTGGAAGGGGCAATCTCTCTAGAATCAAGACCCCAAAGGTTAGAACATCAAGAATGCAGAAAATAAGAAAATATCGTCAACAGACTATCACAAAACAAAGTTTCTGTAATTGATACCTATTAGTATTACCTCTAAGATGAGGGCAATTCTTCCTATTTTGAAAAATTGTGAGAAATAATTATACAACGTATGCAAAGAACCAGAAATGTGGGAAGCCCTCAAAATTTTTCTTCCTTTCTCCTTCCTGCTATAATACATTTTGACCTCTAATGCTACATTTTTAGGCCAAGAAAATACCCTATGGCACGTGGGTTCCGACCTGCATTTTTAAATGAGAACAAATTTCCCACAAACCAACCAGGTAACTGATGAAAAAGAAAAGTGTGCTCACCATTGGATGTGTTGCCACCCAGTTTAAACCTCGCAGCAGTCACGTCAAAAGCAGCAATGACAACAAGACAGGGGAAAGAGAGTCAACATAGGTTGAGCGTACCCTGTGGGTCAAGCAGTGTGTAGGCATATACACCATTGCAGTGTTTCCCCAAATACAGTCACCAGAGATGCTATGGTCTGAATGTTGTGCCCCGCCCCGCCCCCCAAATTCCTATGTTGTAATCCTAACCCCCAAAGATGATGGTGTTAGAAAGTAGGACCTTTGGGAGGTGATTAGCTCATGAGGGTGGAGCCCTCAGGAATGGGATTAGTGTCCTTATGAAAGAGACCCCAGACAGCTCCCTAGCCCCTTCCACCATGTGAAGACACAGCGAGAAGGCTCTGGCTACGGACCAGAAAGTGAGCCCTCTCCAGCTGCTACACTGAATCTGTTAGCCCCGTGATCTTGAACTTCCCAGCCTCCAGAACCGTGAGAAATACATTTCTTTGGTTGATGAGCTACCCGCTCCATGATATTCTGTTATAGCAGCTTGAACAGATGAAGAGACCCTGGAGAAGATAATCTTAGAGATTCCTAGACCTAATATTCAATAACATCGTATCACATGGTGAGACAGTTCACCCCTTTCCCATCATTCTAATTACATCAAGGGAAAGTCTCGAGAGGGTGCTAACATGTCTTTAACGCCTCTCTCACACTTATTAATCTCCCCTTTCAACAAACAGTGAACAGGCCTTAGACTCAGAGCCTTGGCAGCCTACAGTACTAGCTAGAATTTTAACGACATTGGGGTTTTTTTCCCCCGTGATTCTTTAAATGGTTTCCTTGTTTACACAGCAAGAGAGACTAGTTTGCCTATTATGGCAAACTAATTAAAAAATAATTTAAAATTAATTTAAAAATAAATTTTAAATATCTATTTCTCAAAGGTATTTCTAAGTGAGTCAACTTAAAGAGGAATATCATATTAATAAGAGTACAAGGGCCAAAAATCACACACGTGGAACTCAAATGGCTAAATTTCAGGGAATACTGAGTTCTTTCTTTTATCCTAAGAGCTGCCCTCTGAGGTACGTGCCATTTTCATCTCTAGTTTACGTGTAGGAAACTGGGACACACAGCAGAGAAGTGACCCAGACAAGCTCATGCAGGTTTCTTAAACCCGGTTCTACTTGGCTCCAAACTTTGAAATCTCGCCACATTGACAGATCACGGCATTTGTTTCGAGAATCAGAAGCGGTCCACTTGGGAAGCCCTCATACGCATCTTAAGGCTCCAGGGACCTGCTGGCTTTAGAAATTAGCTGCCAGGTGCATGCTCACTCTCACCTGTGAAAGCTCTTCAAGCGTCCGGCAGATTCTCCTCCCACAGCATCAGCTATAGAGAGAGAGGCAAGTGGGACTAGAACTCAATGTTGTATTGTCAATTGGCCTCTTAAATCAGCAATGCAGAGTCCCTGGGATGACAGTGCCATTCCAGAGAGGGCAGCCTTCAGGGCTCGGGGATTCAGGACACTCTGAGCTGTCCTGAGCTGGACAGCTCATTCCTCTGCCCCCACCTAGCCCGGCCCAGCCACTGGATTGCTACCTGCTGGCCTTTTGAGCTGCTCTGCTTCTGTCATTGCTGCTGCTGGGTGGAACTGGCCTTATCTGTACCTTGATGAGTCATGCTTTTCTGTACATTTCAACGTTTTATCCCTGCGGGGAAGATTCTGGTAAGTACCTTCCCTCTCACTGCTCTTAATACCCCATGCCTCCCTCTTAGGACTATTTCTGAGGCTCTTAAAGAAAATTGAACTTTTCGGCAGCTGGAGTGCAGTGGTTGCAAAAAAAAAAAAGGCTCAGAGATGGGGGGAATGTTCTCATGATTAGCTGACTGGAAAGAATATTCAAACCTTCTCTTGTCTTCTAGTTTGACAACTACAGTAACTGGAATGTTCGAGGTGTTATACAGTGTATGAGAATTCTTGGCCTCTGAAACTACAGATGAAAGGAAAATGATACTTGGTAACTTTTTATTCACACAACACACACAGACTCAATGTCAATTATAAGTTACTGTTTGTTATTTTCTCTTTTGGAGCCAATTCTCAATTAAGCAATAAATGGCATTAGACTTAGAGTGAGAAAGGCTGTGTTTGCGCTCCAGCCCTGATACGAACACAGCACTTAACTTCTCTGGACCTCAATTCCCTGATCTGTAAAATGCGGGAGTTGGACAGAATCATTGCTGTGGGTCCCACCGTTCTCAAACACCAGGTAATCGTGGGCACATTGCTTTCACTCTCCAGGCCATGGATTTCTCATGTGTAAAAAGAGTTAATTAAGCCCTGGCCGCTTCACATAGGTAATGATGAGGATTAAAATACAATGCTGTACGTGTCTCTACTTTGTTAAAAGTAAGGTTCTACCCATTGTGAAGTGTTACTGTAACAAGAACAAAGGTCACCCACTGGCCAATGCATGTCCTTGAGTTGCTAGCAACAGAATCCTTCTCTGACAAACTTAAATGAAAGGGAATTTTTTTTTTTTTTTTTGACAAGTACTCTTCACATCTCCACAGAGCCCTAGCTGACAATCTTTATGTTTTTTGGGTTCTTTTTTAATATTAGGAAGAACATTTAACATGAGATCTACTCTTTTAACAAATTTTTGTGTCTAATACAATATTGTTAACTATAGGCACAATGTTCCAGATCTCTAGAACTTATTCAACTTGCATAACTGAAACTTTGTGCCCCTTGAGCAGCAACTCTCCAGTGCCCCCTGATGACATTTACCCGGGGGCAACTTGGGCTCTTTTTGTCCCCCACGGGGCTGTAGGGGAGAGAGAGGCAGGCAGATGTGGAAATCTCCTCCTGCTCTGTGGCAGCCCTGGACCACCTCGACAGGTCAGTGACAAGCAACTAAAGACTTTATCCAAATTCTGTGAGGACGGATGTGTACCTCAGAGACCTGTAGTGAATGGCTGTTACAAGGAACGCTGGATGGCTCCTCGGCGGCTCTCCAAGACGTCCTCAACCACGAGCCATGAGTGTGGAAGAAAACCAACACAGCAGAGCAACGCGAGGCTACAGTTCTTACTGGAAGGCAAACCAGAGCTGCAGACAAAGGTAAACTGTAAAAGCTCTAGCAGCGCTGGCCAAGGTCAGTGGAGAACCAGGAGCATCAGGGGAAATGTCAGCTACCATTCTGACAGGCTAATAGCGAAGGAGTTGTCTTCCGCAACAACTCCGAAGGCTGAATTTCTAAAGAACTACATCACCAGCAGCAAGTGTTGGCTTCCATAATAGCTTGTAATAATCTACTTGATTAAGAGACATTACACAAGACATTTTTTCTATATTTTGCTATGAGAATTTTCAAGGATGCATGAAAATTGAAAGTATTTTACAGTGAAAACTCATACACCATGACCTTCCTTCTACTATTAACATCTCCTTGCTTTAACACAGATCTATCCATTCTTCTGTATACCCATCAATCCGTTTAATTTGGGGGTACACGTCCCAGGCATGTGGCATGCAGTAGGACACTCCATCCCAGAACTTCAGCACGCATGTCACTAACTAGAGTTCAGTGTTTGCTTATGGTCCACACACAAGACATTTTTGATATAAAAAAAATAAAACACAGGACTTAGAGGAAGGGAGGAATGAATAGGTGGATCACAGAGGGTTTTTCTGGGCAATGAAGATACTCTTTATGATGCTGCAATGGTGGATACATGTCCTTATGCATTTGTCTAAACCCATCAAACGCTCAACCCCAAGAGTGAACAGTAACATAAACTATGGACTTTGCGTCATAATGATGTGTCAAAGTTCATCAATTGTAACAAATGTCCCACTCTGGTAGGGCATGTTGATCATGGGGGAGGCTGTGCACGTGTGGGAACAGAGGAGATAAATGGGAAATCTCTGTACCTTCCGCTCAATTTTACTGTGAACCTAAAACTGCTCTAAAAAATAGTCTATTCTTAAAAATTAAATAAGTAATACAAAACAGAATAAAACATACAACCTAGCTCTAACAGAGGACCAGTGCACTGACATCCTGAATTCAACTTGCAGACATGTTGCTTTTGCCTGCCCAGCATCTATTCCCAAGTTTCCTTTGGATAAATGGTCCACCTCCTCTCACAGTCTTTGTGGTTTGGGAAGAACTAACTCCTTCTCTTGGCTCCATCACTGCGCCTATAAGCCCATCCTGGCCAATCAGTGCATTTTTGTTTGGCCACAGAAATCCAACTCAACTGGTGAGTTCTGTTGAGTTGGGCACACGAGTCAGGTTGGTTCATCAAGAGCCTTCCCAGGACTGTAGCTGAAATTCTCATCCAGCTCAGTTTACTAAGCTGATAAGATACATCCAGGGATGCTGGTGTCCATCTTTTTATGATGTTGTAAGAACCTGCCTAAGGATGCAGCTAAGCCAAAGCAAAGCAGAGCCCATTAATGGAAAGGGATAGGTACTTTTTACTTCTAGATCCAGCCAGGTCTGAAGTCCAACAAACATCTGTGGCTTTCACTTTTGAGACAATATCTTCCTTTTTAAAAATTAAGCTAGTTTGAGCTCTTTTCTGTCAATTTCAATAAAAAGAGTCCTGACGAATACACAGTTACTAGGGAGCTGAGCTGAGATTAACACCCAGGTCTGGGTGCAGGGACTCACGACATACCCTGCGGTTAGGTCCGGCATTAAGATTCAAAGAGGAAGGAAACTTACATGCCCACAAAGCCGTCTGAATCCAGGAAGTGCAGGTAACAGGTAAGCCTTGAGTGGCAACACAATGTGGTAAGTCGTGTAGAGGAGGGGTATCTGTGTCAGGAGTGCAGGGGCACTTGCAGGGGAGGAAAGCCTTCGAGGATGAGGTGACCAGAGGACAATTACACTCTTATGGGAGGTGGGGGGACAGGGTGGGTCAGAAGAGGGGCCCTAGGGTGCTACAAGCCACATTCACCAGCCCTCCCATCCAGAACAATCTCAGCCATGACCACTGCACAAGTCTCTCCCTGTCAATCTGTCTGTCCATCTATTCTATCTCTTGTCTCTCTGTGTCTCTATCCACGTCTCTGTCTCTCCCTGTCTCTCTTTCTCTTTTCCTCTCAGTCTCTCTCTGTCTGTCTCTGTCTTTCTCTATCTCTGTCTCTCTCTCCCTCCCCTTCTTCTCCCCCCTCCCTTCACTCCCCTGACTTCCGGGAAGCAGTCTATTCCATCATCAATACCACCCTGTCCATGCCACCATCATTTCTCACACGTCCAACATGACAGCCTCATAACTGGTATCCCACCTCCATTCCTGCCTCTGTTTCTATCAATCCTCCACCTCCCTGACAAAGCAAATGTTTTAAAATGCAAACCGAATCATGGCACTCCCCTGCTTAAAGCCAGGGGTAAAGGCAAACTCCTCACCCAGCCTGCAAGGCCATTCCTACTCTCCAACCACATCAAGCTCCATGCAACCCCCACTTACTGTACCCCAGCCTCCCTGGTCTTCTGGTTCCTCAAAGATTCTTTCTTTCTCCTACCCCAGGACGTTTGCACTTGCTCTTTCCTCTCCCTGGGATGCTCCCCTCACCCTCAGGCCCACATCCCTTCACCTAATTAATCCTTACTCATCCTTTGTCTCTTCTCAGCTTCAAATATGGCTTCCTCAGAGATGACTTCCCTGATTGCCAGATCACTTCAGATCTTACTGGTATGTGTTCTCTCATTCCTTTGACTTTTTCTTTATAGCACTTATCCAAGTTCATAATTATATATCAGATGGATTGATTCATGCCTATCTCTCGCACTTAAGATCCAAGAAAGAAGAGACCACATCAACTTTGTTAAACAACTGTATACCCAGAACTCAGAACAGTGGCTAGCACACACTTCCAGTTTGTTCCAGTCCCCACCACTCCCTATTGCCTTCTCCACACTGGGTAAAGTGTTCGTTACAATTTATCTTATGTTTGTGCTGCTGTTTTTCTTAGAGTAAAGAATTATTCCTTCAGACCACTGCCTCTCTTAAAGGGTGGAGAAACAGAAGCTAGAGAGCAGGTCCAAATGTTTCCAGGAAAATGAGAGACAGCACATTTCTTTATGGAAGTGAAGAATGGCCAATAGTTCTGCCTCGCCCACGTTTATTACTTGCCCAGACTTCCAGGCATTTGAGTTTGCAAGCCCTCTCCTAATACTCTTCATATATTTCTATTATATTTATTTATTTACTAACTCATTTAAGATTTAATCCTGGACACCTACCTGGCGTTGTCTTGGCACTGGGCCTATGATGGAGGACAAGACAGATGAAGTCCCTGTCCTTGTGTCACATGGAGCCCACATTTCTTTGTGATCTGTCCTTCCACTAAACTAAGCTTCCCCAGTGGTCACAGCAAGACTCTGGAGCCAGACTACCTTGGACCTAAACCCAGCCAGGTGGCCTTGGGCAAATTACTAAACTTCTCTGTACCTTGGTTTTCTCACCTGTGAAACCTTCCTTCCAGGGTTGTTGTGAGCATAAAATGAGTTCAGACATAGCTGTCTCATGACAAACCCCAGTAAATGTTAAGTCTTATTACCCACCTCTGTGCCTGAGCAGGACCAGCTTCACGGCTGTGTGACCCGTGCAGTCACACAGGGCCCCACGCCTTGGAAGGGCTCGCGCTTGGTTTAATGCTCTGTTGTTGCTGTCCTGAGATTCCTAACTTTTCAGCAAGGGGCCCTGCATTTTCATTTTTGTATCAGGCCCTGCAATTATGTGGCCAGTTCTGATCCACACACATTAAATGTCCAGTAAAAGTCCGTTGAAAGACTGAATAAGTAAATGAACTTAGCCAAGTACAATCATCGGCTCAAGCACGCCATTGTCTTCCAGAGCCCGTCAAGCGGGGCAGCCCGCGAGCAAAATTAAAGAGACTTTGTTATTGACTCATCCTGCCCCTCCCCCAGGACCAAAAGCCTGCCCTAGGACCTTAAAGTCCTTCTCATCCACCCATCCATTTCCCGGGAAACTTGCACCTTGACAAGCTGCCAAGATCCCCGGTGGAGCCAGCAGAGGACCCTGTCCCATTCTTCATTCTCCAGATCACCGTTTCCACCACTCCGCTCCCTCTCGCCCTGCTCAGCATCCCTGGAACAAGGCCTCCCTGATTGCCTTCATGCCCATTTTACAGATGGGGAAATGGAGGCACGGACACCATCAGGTCCATCAAGGTTCCCCACGCAGACCAGTTCCTCTGCCCAGCCAAGTTTCTAGTTTTAGAAAGAGTCTCTAGAGCCCCAGAATCCAAACTATGCAAATCCTTTTTAGAGTGGCTAGTCAGACATGATAATACTCTGTGAAATCTGAGACTATCCCCCCCTTTAAAAAATAGCAGAGGAGGGGCAGAGGAAGTGAATATTTTGGGAGGGGAGGGGTGGGGATTTCAATTTTAAAAAGGATTGTCAGGGCAAGCCTCAATGAGAAGGAGATATATAAGCAAAGACCCGAAAAAGGTGAAGAAGCAGATTAATGCAGCTTTGTGGGCAAAGAGCCTTCCAGGCACAGGGAACAGCCAGTGCAAAAGCCCTGAGGCATTATCCACGATTCACAATGTAGAGAGATCTCTAAATAGACTGGGGAGCTTTGTCAAATCGAACACGCTCCCGTCCCTGGTCACAGTTTCTCATCTCAGCCCTGCTGCCTGCAGATAAATCCAATCTATAGGCTTTTGAACACTTATTTATTGAGCTTCTATAAGGGCAGTGCTTCATTTGTCAAGGCAGTGAGGTTTCTGTTTGGGGGAGTCACCTTTAAATGTGAGCGCTAACAACAAAATTTCAGTATCTAACGTGGCTTGAGGTATCAGCCCCAGCCTCACTGGGTCCGCATGATGGTTTGTATTAACCTGACCCTTTAGGGGGCACGGGCCACCTTCTTCACCACAGACGCAGCCAGGTCCAACAGATGCCTCCCTCAGGCAGACCCTCTGCCCTGAATGCCTTGGGGCTTGCCCCGCCCCACCCTCAGTCCCTGCCCATAACAAAGATGGGGACTGGATTCACCCCCCCCTTTCTGGGCATGAGGGGCAGGGGTCCCCTGCGTCTTGGGAGACCTGGAAGAGGCTGGGGAAAGCCTAGTCAGTTCCTTCTCCCCCGGGAATGGATGTGATAGGGACGCAGGGGCCATCGGGAGCGGAGGGGGGGGGGGGTCTTATGCTTCTCACAGCCCATCACATGCTCCTGCATTGGCAGCTGCTGCAGCCCCCCTCCTCCCCCATTGGAAATGCCACTCTCTATATTTCTGCAGAATCTTTAACTCTCTCACACACACTGTCTTGAGCCCCAGACAGATTTCTCTCCCTTCCCAGTTCGGGTGTGACCCCAAAGAACTGCACAGGGAACTCTTCATCGGCCTACCCTAAGGAGAAGGAAGGGTGCCCATTCACCCAAACTCTCCAAGACGGCCTGCGTTACCCCTCTCATCCGTCACACAACCTTCACACACCAGACCGCGCCCCCCCGGATGACTCCCGCATGTGTTTGGGGTCTCGTGTGTGTGAGTGTGGTCTTTGCACGTGTTGATGAGGATGCCCCTGCGTTTTCACTCTTCTGGCTGTGGAGTGAGAGGGCCGCCGCGTGCCCGTGTGAGTGTGCGTGCGCCTGCATGACTGGGTACTGTGTGTCTTTGTGTGAGAGTGGGTGAGTGTGTGTCGGAGCAGCTGCAACGTCCTTATCCCTGGCAGAAGGGCTCCGTGTGGCGGGCTCCTCTTAGCCTACCGGCAACCCCTTCAAAGGCACTCCAGCCCAAGGACAGTCCACCTCTGGCCTCCCCCAGAATCAACACACGCACTCAGAGGGTCTCCTTTCAAGCTCAGCGCCTCTGGTCCAGGGGAACGCACGACCTTTGACCATCTTCGCTCCAACAGCCTCCCCTTGCCCGGGCCCTGGGTACAGAATCCTCTCTATGGAGATGGACTCGAAGCCCTGGCGAGAGGAAAGTGAGGTGGCTGGGAGGAGAGTCGAGAAAGGCAAACCGAGGACACGCCGGGTGAGTACGGAGCCGCTGCGGGAGAAGCAGGTCCCACCCACATCACGCCCCTCCCGCGGGGCTGGAGATGGGGGTAGCCTGTTCCCACCTGGGTCTCGCTCTGGGGTTCCCAGGTCTAACTCCTTCTCTCTCCCGACACTGGAGCGCAGAGAGGCGGCTGGAACCCCCTCCTCCCGAGCATCTCACCCACCGCGTCCAGGCCGTTGCTGATTGGCTGCGGGGAACGGCGTCCCAGCCCCCGGCTCTGAGGCGGGAGCCGAGCGGTCCGAGGTGGGAGGCGCACAAACCGGCTCCGGGAGCCCCTCCCGAGTCCCTGCGCCCAGCGCCCTGCGCCCTGAGGGAGGGCTGAGCCGCCACTCCAGGCAGGCAGGTGCGGCGGGAGCAGAGGGGACCACGGCCAAGGGTGGAAGCAAGTCCTGCGGGGAGAGAGGAGCTGCTGCTCCAGCTGCTGCCTCGGCCGCCGCCACCACCGAGCCGGCGTCCAGAGCGGGGCTGGCAGGCCGGGCGCGGAGACGAGGGCGGCGAGGGGCGCGCTCATGGAGCACACGCACGCCCACCTCGTAGCCAACAGCTCGCTGTCCTGGTCCCCCGGCTCGGCCTGCGGCTTGGGCTTGGTGCCCGTGGTCTACTACAGCCTCTTGCTGTGCCTCGGTTTACCAGGTGAGGGGCGTGGGGAGAGGGTGGGAAGCCAGGAGCCCAAGTGCGGAGCGACCCTGCCCAGACCCCCCAGGCCCATCCCCCTTCTCCGTGCGATCCCTGGCGCCCCCTCTGAAAAAGTTTAAGCCTTAAGGGCAACTGCGGACATTTCCAGAACGGGGGAAAAGGAAGTTGCTGTGGCCTGGCGCGGACTGTGCGTGTGTCTGTGTTTCACGGGTGTGTGTGCGCGGCTGGCGATGGGCAGGGTGTGAGTGTGGCTTGGTGTGAGTGTGCGCGCGGATTCGAGTGTGTTGGTGTGCATCCGTGTGTGCGTCTGAAAGGATCGGCGTCCGTGCGCGGGTCCAGTGAGGGCTGCGTGTGTCACTTGACTGCACGTCCGGACAAACGGCTTCGTAGGGGCTTCACTTACCCGTCGCCCCCCACGTCCACCCCAGCCCAGGGGCGCCCCAGCCCTGCTGCCCCGCCGCGTGTCCCCGCCTGACCTGAGACGTAGTCGGAGACCCTGATGCTGGGCACTCTCTTGCTCTGGGGGGCGCTGGGATGGCGTAAGGGATGAACCCCTGCTGTCCCCCTAAGCGGGGAACGGCCTCCAGGCTGGCTGAGAAGAGTTGGGGGTCGCTCCGGGACCATGCCCTGGCCAGGCAAGGGTGCAGAGACACACTCCACTCGGGCTGCCGAGGCCGCCACTTCAGGGGGTCAGAGTCTCCTTGAGGACATGCCTCGCCCCCTGGCTTTGCCTCCCTGTCTGCCCACCCTGGGAAGCTCACGGCTGCTGCAGATGTCTGGCTGGCCCCACATCTTAACGTCCTCTCCAAAGTGTGGCTGGGACTTGTGCTGAATTCCTGAAGAGAACTGAGCTGCTTGGGGTGGGATGGCGGGGTGCTTGCCGGTTGTGAGAGAGGGGGAGGGGTTTCCTGGGGCTCCAGCTTGAGATGGCCCCTTCTTGCAGACAGCCTCTGTGGCAGAAAGATTCCTAAAGATCACTTGCAGACGGACAGGAGAGAGGGACAGAAGGGAATAGAAAGAAAAAAAAATCCAATGTACAGCCTAGAAAGGGAGCATCATCTACCCCGTCATCTTCAGCATCCTGGGATCCTGGGAACTTGGGAGCTGGGTCTCTGAGAGCCTTGCTGAGGTTTCCTTTCCAAAACATTCAACTTGGTAGCCAGGGCCCCTGAGGAAGTTGTTTACATAAACCCCCCCTCCCTAATTTGGCAGGTACGAGAGAGCGTCAGTTTGCCGAAGCTGAGCCTCTCCCCCAGCGAATGATGAGGCTTTTATTACTAACTAACCGCTCTGGCTGCCCTGGGAGAGATGCTCAGCCCCTGATTCGCCCTGCTGAAGCGGCAGCACGTGTCCTGTAATTACCTTGAGCTGGAATCGATTCCGGCCCAGTTCCCACCTTCCCCAAGCCGCCTTCCTGAGCCTCTCCCAGAGCTCTCTTCTGGGGACTGAGTTTCTGAGAAGGCTGGTGAACTGGAGAAGTGACAGGCCCCCTGTTCCCTTCAGCCCTCACTTCAGAATGTACCTAACCCCCGCCCCTTCACCCCTCCATCTCCTCTGCTGACTCAAGTAGCCACTCTCTCAGACAGTCCCTTAAGGGACAGAGACACAAAGACAGGGGCAGGTTCCAAGGGTCCAGAGCAGGGACATGAGGACGGGGAGGATGAGGGAAAGCTCAGACTTTCAAACCCTCAAGGTGGAAGTCCACATAAATCACACCTTCACAGCCTAACTCCTACGCCAGCAAGGGCCTTCCAGACCCACAGCGTTGGCACCTACTGTATGCCAGGCACGGTGCTAGGCACGGGCTCTTCAAGGCTGAGCCCAGGGCTTGGAGACATAAGAGAGAGGGACTAGGAATAGAATTTGGAGGGCGTTGATGTGTCCATACACTGGACTAAGAGTTATGACCACCTACTGTGTGCCAGGTGTAAGGAAGTGCCAAAGGGACTCGGAGACCCCTAAGCTGCGGTCCCTGAGTTCAAGGAGCTCTCAAGTGGAAGCTTATGACTCTAGAGGCAGCAATGGATGCAGAAGGAGCAGGCCTTCTGGAGAAGAGCAGTCGGAGAGGCCAGGCTTGTACAAAGGCTGAGAACAGTTTTGTCCCTGGCTTGCAAGGTGGTTCAAAGGTGAAAGCTGAAGTCGTTCTCTTCCAACCGTAAGGGCAGGCAAGCATGTTCTGGCAACTAAGACTGCAGACTGTAGAATGAGGCAGAGCTGGCTGTTCACTTGTGGGCCTTTCGTGTCTCTGTGCCTCGGTCTTCACATCTGTAGAACGGGCATCATGAGAGTACCCCCCCCCCCCAACACGGGATTGTGGTGGGAAGTAAGGATGCTGATGGAGATGATGATGCAAGCCGAGCGCTTGCTTAGGGCCTGCCACCCCCCAGGCATTGATTGCCGCTGCGCTGCTGCAGTGGGGGTTAGCGTGGAGCTGGTTTGGTTGTAAGGAGGGGGCTGCACAGCCCAGCCAGTGAGCCAGAGAAGGGACCGCAGGCACAGTTGCTCGCTTGGCCGAGCTCCCTACCATCCTCCCCTCCCCGCCCCACCCCCAGCCACCAGCAATTAGCAAACCCTCATTACCCTGCCTCTGACTGGGAGGCACAGCTACGCTGGGTGTGAAGTAACAGACCGCAGGGCTTGGTAATATTGTTGAAAACTGAGATTTTAATTGAATCACCTTTCCTGGCAGTGGACTCACCCCGGTTCCAGATTCTCACTGTGGTGGTTGGAGACGTGGCTGGGAGCTGAGGGAGGGACGGGCAGTGGCTGAGGGCTGGCAAGGGGGAGCCACTATGGGGGAAAGCGAGGATTTTCTAACCACCTTCAATCTCTAGATTGAGAGGAAGAGCTTGGGAAAGGCCATGCGGTCCAATCCTCTGCCTCCAGGAATGGCTCCTAACAGTCTAATTTAACTGGTCTGGTGTGGGACCCAGGGGGTCCTAATGTGAAGCGTGGGCAGAGCTCTGCCAGTTAAGAACTGTTAACCTCTCTGTACCACAGTTTTCTCCATCTGCAAAATGGGCATAACAGCAGTATCTACCCGCCACACAGGTAGCATGTATTAAATAAGATAATCTACGTAAAGATGGCTTCGCTCGGTGCCTGGCCTGAGGAAAGCACTTATTACTCAGTGCCTTGGATCTTTTTCCATATTAAATGTTTATGGTATTGCACTTAATCCCCACCACATGCCCATGACCTGTTCCTGGCCCTGAACCCATTTTACAGACGAGCAAACTGAGATTCAGAGACGTGGAGCATGTTGCCTACAGTCATGCAGTTGAACCAGCGTGCAAACACCTGCTCTTTCCATCGCATCATGGTGCCTTCATTACTGCCAGGAAGTTCCTTTAACTAACCTCGGTCCTTCATGCTGTGTGTTCGATGGAGATAATTGGTGTCCCAGCTGTTCCTAAAAATCCATCTCTTTCCTCCTCCTTTTTAAGTCAGCAAGATGTTTCTACCTTTTGGAAACACATACAGTAAACCAGCGGAGCCAACAAGGTCGAGTTGGGGACCCTGGTTGGGCCAGCTGGGACAGGACAGTGCAAAGCAGAAGGCAGTGCAGGAGAAAAAGATGAACCTGAGATGCCCGAGGGAGGAAGTGGGAGGGAGGA
This sequence comes from Equus quagga, assembly GCF_021613505.1. Classification (NCBI taxonomy): domain Eukaryota; kingdom Metazoa; phylum Chordata; class Mammalia; order Perissodactyla; family Equidae; genus Equus; species Equus quagga. The sequence continues at coordinate 15,217,351 of NC_060273.1, read as the reverse complement.
CAGGTGAGCCCGCCTGATAAGGAAGGAGCAGCGCGAAATTAAACTGAGATTCGAAAGATATTTTTAAATTTTTACCTTCTCAAAGGCACCACAGATGGTAAGGGAGACAAGGGGAGGCAGACGACAGCCTGAAACCTCTTGCCACCCGGTGGAAGGGAGCGTTTCCGGAACTGCCAACTGAGGGTGGTGATACCCGCCTCCGAGGGTTGGTGCAACATGAAGGGAGATGACGAGTCTGCAGCCTGGCAGGTAGCGCTTTGACATGTGATAGTTACCGTTATTGTTAACCAGAGGTGGAAAAAATGGCGACCCGTAAGCTGGGCTGAGCCCCCCAGATATGTTTTCTTTTACCTGTAAACATCTTCAGGCAAAATTCAGTAAACAGATTCAAAGTACAAAGTCTGGAGCTGGACCTCTGGGGTTTGAGTCCTAGCTTTGCTGCTTATAAGCTGTGTGACCTTAGGCAAGTGACTTTATCCACTGTGTGCCTCAGGTTCCCCATCTGTAAAGTGGGCATGATGATGATGATGGTACATACTTCGTAGGGTTGGGGAGGACTCAGTGGGTTAAGCACTTAACACAATGACTGGCACATGATAAGCACTCTGTAAGTCATTTTTCTCATCACTTAAAAATTAGGAAAATCATGGAAAAATTCCAAACTTGTTTTATGACTCCAGCTTTACCCTAATATCAAAGCTGGACAAAGAAATTATAAGAAAACTACTGATCAATATTCCTCATGAACATAGACACAAAAATCCTTGACAAAATACTAGCAAATCTAATATATAAGAAGGATATATAAGAAGGAATATATAAGAAGGATAATACATCAAGACTAAGTTGGTTTATCGCAGGAATGCAAAGCTGGTTCTTATTTGAAAATCATTCAATGTTATTCACCATATTAAAAAACTAAAAGGGAAATCCGTATAATCATCTCAATTGATGCAGAAAAGGTAATTGACAAAATTCAACATCCATTCATGATAAAATCTTAACCTAGGAACAGAGAGAGAACTTCCTCAACCTGATAAAGGGAATCTATAAATAACCTATAGCTGACATCACATCTAAAGATGAAAGATGGACTGCTTTCCCCCTAAGATCTGGGACAAGGCAACATGTCACTCCTATTCAGCGTCACACTGGAAGTTCTAGCCAGTGCAATAAGGCAAGAAAAAGAAAGAAAAGGTATACAAGAAGGATAAAAGTCAATTGTTTCTATTCACAGATGATATAATTGGCTTTGCAGAAAAATCGTAAAGACTCCAGAAAAAAGCTCCTAACAACTAATAAGTGAGTTCAGCATGTTTGCAGGACACACTTTTAACATGCAAAAACCTACTGTGTTTCTATATATTAGCAATGAACAATTTGAAATTAAATATTGGGATTGTTTTTTAAAATAGATTTCCAAGTTCCCTTGAAAAACCAGAACTGACATTAGGTTCATAGTCCCAGAAGGCAGCAATTGGCTGGAGCTGAAGAATAGGCTGCTTTTCCTACAGAGTTAGTTGTGTGTGTGCAGTAAATAGGTAACGATATTCATATTATTCATATTCATATATTCATATATTCATATTATTAAAACATAAGTAGGCACACATTGCAAAGTCTCCCTCCCATCCCTTTGCCTTGTCCACCAGTTCCCAAATCCACTCTGTCATCACCACCACCACACAGACAGCCACTTTCTTAGAGGCTTAGTTTCTTATTTACTTTTTCAGGGATTTTTAGCATATATACAAGCAAACATGAATAGGGGATTTCAAGTCTCCCTTTTTTTACTCTCCCCAAAATGAGCACGTTATACCTACTGTCCTACATCTTACTCTCTGTTCACTTAACATATTAATCATCCATAATAGTATAGGTGAGGATTTTTCATTCTTTTATGAAGCCACGTAGTATTCCATTGTATATTTACACCGTAATTTACAGTCAAGAGTCACTTAACAACGGGGATACGTTCTCAGAAATGCATGATTAGGTAATTTTGTCACTGTGCGAACATCACCGAGTGCACTTACACAGACCTGGATGGTCAGCCTACCACACACCTAGGCTCTGTGGTACTAATCTTATGGAACCACTGTCGTATATGTCGTCCGCCATTGACCGCAACGTCGTTATGTGGCCCATGACTGTATTTGATGGCTGCCCCTTTCAAAAGCACACGTGCACTCCAACTTGAAACAGTTTCTACGTGCTACCCCTGATTATTCCCTGTAACCTGTCTTTATGGACATTGGCCGTAGGATCCCCATTATGACAGAGGGAGAAACAGCACTGCACGAGGAGTCCTGGGTTCCAGGGTTGGCTCTGGCAATAACTCACTGTGGGGGCTGCCGTAGGCCCCGGAGAGCCAGGTTTTGCTTGTGTCTCTCAGTTGGAGACATGGCCCATGGAGGGGACCCAAGCACAGACCAATGAAGTAGCTATGCTGGAGGCTGCCTGGGCTGGCCTTGGGCTGGGGTCTGGAGCAGTAGCTTTGTTGTCCTTGCCCCTGCATGGTTTCTGTAACGATCCCATATGTCAGTTCTGCTTTATGAGGTTGAGCGTAAAATGTATATTGTATTGGAACTGAACAGGCATGGATGTGGATCCTGTATCCTCCTACCCTTATTTGCTGTGTCATCTCAGGGATGATGCTCCGTCTCTCTGAGCCCTAATCTTCATTTGCAAGAAAATGGGCAATCAATTTCAGCATTTGAGCAAGTGGTCTCTGACCTCAGGCTGCCTGGGTTTGAATCCTGGCTCCCCTACTTGCTAGTCTGTGACACTGGGAAAAAGTTGCACCCTCTCTGAGCCTCAGCCTCCTCAACCATGAGATGGCATAATAATACTACCTATCTCATTGGGTTGTTTTGAGGATTAAATGAAATTGTAAACATGCCTAGCACCACTCTGGGCACGTGTTTGCTCTCATATAGAGTAAGATTTCAGTGAATGTTATTAACCTTCTGTGCCCTGCATAGTCATCCTGGCAATTTAAAATCAAAAGGCTTCTCCCCGTCCCTCGCACACTGTCAGAACTCAGTAAATAGCAGCTCGCATTGTTTGGATTGTCTAACATGTCAATGTGCTCAAGCCTCGTAAATCCTCTGAAGCTACATGTTGCTTTATACGTAGATCTTTTCCATAAATGCAAAGTCCCGCTCAAAGTGCACGCCCCAGAAATGGAGCTCTGCGCCCTGGCCAACTAGGAGAGAGCAATCCAACAGATTAAGCAATCAATTCCATCAGAAGCCTAGGAAATCTGTACCCCGAAGAGAGTGGCCTGTGGTTCAGTGAAACCTGCAGAAATAATATCAGGCCAGAACAGGAAATGGTCTTTAGCTGAAGCTGGTGGAGACTGAGAAGCACCCCCAGCAACGTTACCCTGCGTGCTGCAGCCGGGACTGCGAACGGAAGGGGGCAGGGAGGCAGACACAGATCCTGCCACTGAACCTCCGTCCGCATCTGAAATATATGGACAACGCTGATGGAGGAGGCCAGCCCTGCAGGGGAGACCAGGAAGTGCTGGGGGCAGGGGAGCACGGCTGTCTTGAGTTCACACACCTGCAAGGGGCAGCCAGATAGTATAAATGAGCAAAGTGGCCCAGTTTGAAGCAATGCTTCACTTACCCAGAGAATCACGCTTCCCTGCTGTTTGTGTGCAAACGTGGCTCTCTTGGTCTCTCTCATTTCCCCTCAGTGCTAGAGACATATGGACCAAAAGCACTGCACATTCCTTTTAATAATTGCTAGCACTTATGAAGCACCTACAATGTGCTGGAGATTCTTCAAAGCACTTTACAGGCGTTAACTCAGTTAATTCTCACGACGACCCCTTGAGGCACGGGTAACTAACATGCCCATTTTTCGGATGACAACGTTGAGACGCCTACCCAAGGTCACACAGCTGGAAAATGACAGAGCAATATTCGGTACTGCTGTCCAGCTTTTTATAAGAAAATGGCAGCACACACACAATGACAGCTGACAACTGACACTCAGGCTGGGTCAAGAGGTGAGGGTGACAGACAACAGGGAGGAGTGGGGACTGGGGACTTAGAAAGTGCCACCACCACTCAGCTTTCCAGCCAATGGTCCAATGTTGCCAAATTGTTCCCAAAAATCTAGAAATCCAGATTTTTATATGAAATGTCCCAATGTTTCTAGGTTGGCAACTAATTAAAAAATTTTAAAAAACACTATGCAAGCCAATATTGTGTAAGCCAAATTGAACATGTCTACAGGCTGCATACAGCCCACCAGACTGCCAATTCACACACTCCAGAGTGGGTAAAGCTTCAAGAAGCACCAAGAAACACCAAGGGGGGTCACAGTGGGTGGAGAACAAAAACAAGAAGCTAGAGGGAGGAGCAAGAAATAATAGAGATGGAGACCCAAAGAAATATATGGCTTAGTAGGAAAAGCATGCCAAGTCAGGAAACCTGGGATTTGGCATAAACTAGAAGGAAAAGCTCCAAGAAATAACACAAATTGCATGTTGACAATGTCTTGGAACACAAATCCACCGTTTTTTGGAGTGGGAAGAGCCCTGAGACCCTGACAGCATGGTGGGTTAGGATGTCGGCTCGGTGGTGCCCAGACCTGGATTCAGATTCCAGCCTTGTGGCTTCCTATTGGTGGGGCTCTGGCAAGCGGCTTGAACCTCTCTGAGCCTCAGTGTTCCTCTCTGCAGAATGGGTATAACAGTGCCTTTTCACAGGGTTCGTGGTGTGGACAAAATGAGACAATTTGTGGCTGGCCCAGAGCCCAGAGCCTGTCACTCCATGGCTGCTGTCTTCTGAGGAGTCCAAACACCTCCATTTTACAAAGTGAGGAGACAGTGACCTTGCCCAAAGTCACAGAGCTTGGAATGGCAGAGTCTGAACCAGAAGTTAGTTTTTCTAAGTCTTCCATAGTTTGCTTTTCACAAAATCATACAGCTAGTGGTCTCTTAAGAGGAAACACAGTAATAGGGGGAAAGGAGGAAGAGGCTGGGGAATTCGAGAGCTCAGAGTGACCTTCTGGATTTGGGGAGAATTTTGTTGTTGTTGTTGTTTTTGTTGTTTTATGTAGGATTGTTTAGGTGGGACGAGGCTGCAGCATTCGATCCCTTCCCAGTCTTCTTAATCCTTCTGACTCCATCAAAGGGAAAGTCTCAGTTTGGCACTAGAGCGTCTTTAACACCTTTCCTTATGTGTTAAATCTCCCTTTTTAACAGACACAGGGCAGGCTCAGGACTCAGCACCTTGGCAGACAGCGGTATGTAGCTAGGATTCAATGTCACTCTTGTACTGTCACTGTATTTGTTTTTAAGGCGACCTTCTATTTACAACAGGGAAGCAGGATTGTTGTCCAGGGTTGTCATACATCCGTGCCGTCCAATACAGTCGCCACCAGTCACACGCGGCTACTGAGCACTTGACATTGACTAGCGCAACTGAGGAACTGAGTTTTTTATTTTGCTTCATTTCAATTAATTTGCAATTAAAATCTGATACTCGATTCAGTTCCTGGAAATTAACTGTATACTTGGAACAACTTGGTCTGTGAATCTAATCTTTCAACTTACATTTTATGACATCTAAACAGAGATTAAGGATTTCCAGTAAAAATTTAGCATCCGTAGAGACATGTGCTGGAAGTGTAAAATACACACCAGATTTTAGGCACTTCATATGAAAAAAAAAGTTAAATATCTCATTCCTAATTTATATTCATTATATTTTAGATGAACATGGTGAAATAAAATATATTGTTAAAATTAATTTCACCTGTTTCTTATTTTTTTCAATGTGGCTGCTAAAAAATTGAGATTGCATATGTGACTGACAATACATTTATATTGGACAGCAGTATGATATAAAGTGTAAATTCAAGGGAAAAAAAGGCAAATCACCTTAAAACAAAATGTTAAGTAAATAATAGTACAGGGGACGCAAGAATATGGCAAAAATCATAATGTTAGTGTGCCGATCACTAAAATCTAGGGAGCACTGATCTAATACAATGCTCTTAATGAAGAAACTGAGGCCCAGAGAGGGCAAGGAAGTTCTCCAAGGTTACACAGCCAATTAGGGGTGAACTTGACCCCAAATCTTCTGGATTCCAAATCCAGTGTGCCAGGGGATAACCACCCTCACCAAGGGAAATGTAAGGAAGGTTGGGTCAGGGCGTGGAAAGGACATGGCTACCTTGGATCCCAGTGGGACTCCGAGAGAGGGAGCTTCTCTGTATGCACAACTCAGGGTCTTTACTTTTCTATAAAATGGAAACAGAATGACTTGGGCTTCCTTTGAGTAAAGGTCATGACCAGCTGAACTACGCTGAGAGGACACTAGGACTTTTAACCCTAATGTATGTTTTTATTTTGCCCCACGGCAAAGAAGGATGAGACACAAAACCAGACAGCACAATTAGAAAACAATTAGTGCATTCATTGATTGACTTATTTGCCCATCCATCCATGCACCCACCCATCCATCCATCCAACCAATCATCCAACCACCTACCCACCTACCCACCCACCACCCATCCATCCATCCACCCATCCATCTGGCCATCCATCCATTCATCCATCTATTGCCCAGCATTGGCCAGGTACCAGGCACTATGCTAGGCACATGGCAAGTCATAAAGACCTGCACCCTTCCTTTGTGCTCACACACACACATACACACACACACAGAGACGACTGGCATGATCAGAAACCCAAATAAAAGTAAACAATTACCTGTGAAAAGATCATGGAGGAGAGGCACACCATGACAGGAGAGCTTTTCATGGGGGGACATGCCCAGATGGGGAGGCCTAGGAAACCTCCCTCGAGAGGAACAACTGAAACCTGAAGGCCGAAGAAGGGAAGAATGGAAGGAAGAGAGCGAAGGAAGAAGGCTGGGTGATGACCCTGAGACAGGAGGGGACCCAGTGCCCACATATCAGGACAGAAAGAGGACCAGAGGCTGCAGCGCCAAAAAGTGGGGTGGGGGTGGCGAGAACATGGTGTGAGGCGCAAGCAGAGGGAAACAGGAAGCCAGAGCTTTACAAAAACCACACGAATTGACCAAGTTGGGACAACACATACTATAATGTGAACACTGAGGTATCCGCCAGCGACTTTTCTTCCCCCGTCATTTGACGGAATGTGTGGCCGTTGGTAGAGCTGGGGGAATTGCTTTCCTGCCACAGACGTTTCTTACCATTCTCAGCTAAGTCCATCAGCCACATCGCTTCAAGCTAGGGACTCTACACAGACACACAGACGCTCACAGATGCACAGAGACGTGTGCGCGCGCACACACACACACACACACACACTCCCCACAGTCGGAGGCACAGGATGGCCTGGTGATTCTGTTCTGGCTGCAGCCCTTTGCGTTTAGCATTCCTGTCCTCTCCACCATGGTTCAGCTCCACAGAGCTGCTGACAAGAACCATCATCTGCCTCTCAAGGAAAGTGGCGGCTTCCCTGGAAGGTGGTAGAAGGGAGCAGTGATTGGAGAGAGAACCCGAGAGGGGCTGGTGCTGTCAGGAGGGCGGGGATGGGCGTTCCTTCAAGGAATCACAGGCCCACACTCTGGACCCTCACAGAGCATGGCTCCCACATCATGTCCGCCCTCCACACCCAGGACCCTTCCAGAACACCACTTCTCTCACCCGGAGGGCAGTGGGGAAGTCACACCGCTTTAGGAAGAAGTCCTGGGTTCGAGTCCCAGTGCTGCAACTTTGCTAGTTGTGAGGTCTTGAATGGGTAATTCCTTCTTCTTTGAGCCTCAGTTTCCTCATCTGGGAATGGAAGTGATAATAAATTGCTTCACTTAGCACATGTATACGGAGCCCCTTTCATCCGCCAGGCACCCTTGTAGGTCCACGGTGAGAAATCTGGGTTTTACTGTTTTGCAAGAAGACACAGGAGCCTTTTAAGCAGGTGGCATGATCTAATTTGAGTTTTCCAAAGGTCCCTCTGCTTCCTGTAAAAAGAGGAGATGGAAGGTGGTGAGAGGGAAGCAGCAAGAGCAGCGAGGAGGCGGACCCGGGGCTCCGGGGGGAAGGGCGAGGAGTACCCACAGAGCGCCCGGCACACAGTAGGAGTGCGGGCCAAGGGTCACGTTCACAGCCTGTCTCGTCCTGCTCCTTTCCCATCCACCATCACCCCAGTCTGCAAGTAAAAGAGACAGCCAAGAGCAGTGCGCAAACTAATGATGTCCTCAGACACCAAGGACGTCTGCGCCCGGCTCCCCGGGGGCGTGGGAACGCGTCCCAGCACAACTGGTCGCTCTCATCCTGGTCGTGGCAGTGGGCAGGTCCTGCTACCGAGCCAGCTGTCAGTTGCGACAGTCCTGAACAGAGAGAAGGCAAGTGCCTCGACAAGAAGAAAAGGGTCACCTTCAGCACTGTCATTTGACAAACGAACAGGATTGAGTTCTGGCCGACGTGGTGGAAGGACATTGTTACCGTGACTGCTTTCAGTTCTGACGCCCCCAAGATTGAGTTGGGGACTCCCAGGACATCTTGAGAATGGGCAGAGAGAGCTGGCGGAAGAGAGAGGAAAGTCTGGTCGCTTCTTGGATGTTCTCAGAACAGACCTTGTGGCCAGAAGAGGATGGCTCTGGCAAATGAGGGGACTTTTTATTTTCTTAACCACCGTCGGCGCTAAACGCTGCACTCGAAATACTGGTCACATGCGTGATGGTTAACATCGTTCTCAACCACCCTCATTCAGCTCCCTAAAGAGGCCTGGGCTGGGCAGAGCCAGCCAACAGCCAACTGGAAACTAAGAACTTTTAGAACGTAAGAGAAGCCTGTTTAAAGTTTTTATTAAAAACTGCACCTTCTCTATTAACATATGGAGGTTAGCTCGTAAGAATTCAGACTACTGAGAAATTTTAAAGTCTGGCAAAACTGAGTTCTCCTTGGCTGTGACCCAGTGCCTAGAACCACATAGCCACAGGCTCCTTTAGACCCAGCTTGTGCTATGCAGTTCACAGCAGTCCCCACCTCTCCCTATTGTTCCCCAACAAAAGATTTTTTTCTTATACCTGGCCTGCTTCTCTCACTTGTTTTCCCTGCCTTGCCCCTGTAGGATTTTGAATTTGCTATGTGTTTTGAATTTGACTATGTATACAATACACACACACACACACACACACACCCCATATCCATTTACACCACCACACATTTGGCCTCATCTCTTTCCAACCACTGGAAATGCTTTCCTGCAAGAAGGGAAGTTGGTAAGACCTGGATATGAGATCCACTGGACTTCCTAGCTGTGTGTAGTTAAGTTCTCTGAACATCTATTTCCAGATCCGTAGAATGAGGATGAGCATGCCCCTCTTGTTGAGGGGAACACATGAGACAGTGTGCATGAAGTACCTGGCACATGGCAGGTGCTTAACAAAGAGAAGGAGTTTTTTCTTGAGACTGACAAGGATTTTCTGTGAGATCCCCACCCAGGCTCTCTAGGCTGCATGAAGGATGAAGCTCCATTTCATGAGGTCCTGCTTTGTGCCGGGGGTTGTAGGGGATAGCGATGGGGGAAAAGACAAAGATGAAGGTGAAATGGTCCCTGCTCTTAAAGAGCTCACACTCCAGTTAGGTAGAAAGGAAAATGGATGATCCTAATACAGGGTGACACAGTCTATAACAAAGGTGAGGGTGAGGCATTTAAATCCCCATGGGGATTCCAACTTACCTCTGCCTGAGAACATCAAAAAGATGCTGAGTTAGGCTATGAGCTCTTGACAGTAGGCTCAGAGTCCTCTTTTTGACTCCAGTACCGTCTGGTGGGCCTTGGCACATGGTAAGGGGCTTGGTAACTGTTGGATGGATAGATGGATGGATGGATGGATGGATGGATGGATGGATGATGGATGGATGGATGGATGGATGGATGGATGATGGATGGATGACGGATTGACGGATGGATGATGGATGGACAATGGATTGACGGATGGATGATGGATGGATGATGCATTGATGCATGCACAAATGAACAGATGACTGCTTCTTAATCCCATAAATGTAATTCCCAGACTGACTGGGAGAGACTGAAGACAACAGCTTGATCGTAACTACTTCACCACCACCATCATCATCATCACCACCACTGCCATTTACTGAGCACTCCTTCCGAGCCAAGCACTAGATCAAACACATTGCTCCACATTGCCTCACTTTATCCTCACAGCGATGGCTGTGAGGTGAGACTTCTGTCATCTCCATTTGGCAGATGGGGGAACTGAGGCCCTGAGAAGTTAAATGACCTGCCCGGGGTAACTCAGCTACTGAGCAGCAGAGCTGAGATGTGACAAGCCTGTGCGTCACTGCTGGTGCTCTGTGCTTGCCGCTGGGCCCACTGCAGACATTGGTATTCAAGGCATCAGAAGAGACAAATGCTGAGTCTGAAGACCTCTGCCTGTTCACCGTCCCAGCCTGGTCTTCACAGACATTTGAGGGACTGTGTCTTCTTTCCTGATTGAAGATTCCCCCAGTGTCCCCAATGCCCTCTCCCCAAGCACATGGTTTAATTACTTGAAATTATTTTTAAGCAAGGACAGGCAGGTGAATGCCCTCTCCACCCCACACCTAACCTACAAAATGGAAAGCAAGTTGCCTCTTTTTTTAAAGTAGCATATTGCGATGAAACAGTTCCCTGAGCAATCTGCCGTCTTCCAAACCCTTCCAGGATTTCCTTTACCAGCCATAAGCGGGCTCCATTTCAGTCAAGTGCTCAGAAGGCTGAATCCAGTTCAGGTCGTGAATGTGTTTATTGACCACCTATTAAGTGTCAGGCTCTATTCCTAATGCTTAAAAAGAGTCATCAATAACAGCCATTAATGTTAATATAGTGCTGGCCAGTATGCAAAGTGAATTAAAATTTACAAAGGGCTTTCTCATCCATTATGAAACTGAAGCTCAGAGGAGTCAGATAGCTTTCCCAAGTTACTCCCGGTAGGCAGGGGTGAAACCCGAAACGACATCCTCTACCTCCAGCCCAGGGCCCCTCATCCCACTAAATATACAAAGCTGCCAGAGGCAGGAATGATCCCCAAAATGGAGCCACCCCTGTGAATTGTGCTGGGACTTTCCATTATTCATTCATTTGCAAATTGTATGATAGCTACTGATGTCCCAGAGACAAACTTATCTGGGTTCCTGCCCTCAGGAGGGCACAGTCTGGTTGGAGAGATGAAGAAGTAAATTACATTAATGTGAAGATGGATGTGTCGCGTGCTAGACGGAAGCCCATGTACCATAGGACAAAGAGGAAGGACGTCAGCCCAGTCTTGGGTTGAGGGCAGTGCCGGGATGGCATGGGGGCTATCGGGGCAAACTTTTTGCCCCTACTGTTTGGAACTCATCTTCCTCCTTTCTGAGACCGATCCACAGTGTGTGTTCTGACCACGAGTCTGTTTCTTCCTCATACACATGCACTGAGCGTCTCCTTCGCATCAGAACCATTGCCAAGGACTGGGCACAAGAGAGATGAATGAACTTTCCCTTGCTTTCGAGGCATGCACTGTCCAGTGGGCAAAACAAGTATATTGAAAATTATTAGGTTTTACCATGTGAAATTGACAATATTTGGCCACCTTTGACCTTTTAAATTGTCCATTTTATGTGTTTCAACCTATTACCCTGCAGTGTAATCATTTGCCTTTCTGAAAAGAACTCAGGATGATGTGGGAGCCCCAAACCTGTGGCCCACTGCTGCATTCATGCCTCCTCCACCACCGCATCCCCCGTGTAGCTGTATCCACAGCTGAAACGTGGACACTAAGATTGCTGAAGCCTCGATGGTAAAAACTAAACTAATGGTCATTTACCCTAATTATAACTAACATTAATCGAGTGACTTCTACCTGCTGGGCCCTATTTTAAGCACTTTTCATGAATTAGCTAGTTGAATCCTTCTCACCTCATGAAGTAAGTGCTGTTATTACCCCATTCGACAGATGAGGAAACTGAGGCCCGTGGTAAGTTGTTAAGGGGCTCAAGCTCATGCAGTTACTGCTATGGCAAAGCCAGGCTTCTGACCCAGACATCGGGAGCTAGAACTTGTGCTCCCCTGTCCTCAGCAGTGCTTTCAGCTGGGACAACTCCTAGGTTCCGAGATCACTAAGGTTTTTGTGAGACACTTTGAGCACAAGCAGGATGGTTGGGAACCCAGGAGACACAGTGCAGCCCAGAGTTGGAAAGGAGGCCATGCTCCCCCTCTGCTGGGGGCATAGCTCTCTGAGGTGCTGGCACTGGGCGTGTCGGGATGGAATCTTCTCCCCGTTCCATCTTCCAGTCAGTCGTGACCGTCACACTGGGGCTTTGGTCCTCATGAGGACTCTCTTGCTGGTTCCAATAACATTTCAGCTAATCCTCTTGAGTCCTCTAAGCATACTCTTAGACTATCCGCAAATAATCGTAATTATGCCTTCTCGAATAGTTACACTTCTGATTTTAGTTTCCTCCCTTATCTTTTTGGCTAAACTGTAGATTTGGTTCTTTGTTAGTAGCATTAGTGTTTAATATTAGTAAAATCAGTTTTACCCGTAGTATTTCATGAGAATGAGGAGGACGGACTGAGTTTCTGAGCAAATGTAGACAGATGGCTTTGGGAGCAGGGGACAGGGGCCAAAGCAGAGCTAAGAGGCCCCTGCAGTCACTCAGGTGTGATATGATGCCATCTAGACTCAGATGCTGCATGAAACAAATCTGCATCAAGTGCCTACTATGTGTCAGTTACTGTGCTAGCAACTAAGAACGTGGCCTGAAACAAGACAGGCACAGGCCTGCCGTCTCAGCGCTCCCAGTGCCAGGATGACCAAGGAAAAGAGAAAAGACGGTACACCTCAGAGGTATCAGGATAAAGACTTACCCGGGTGTGGTCTTACATGTGGGCAACAAGAAAATTACTGCAAGTCTCAGAACCCGGTAGTGTAACTGATAATGACCAGGAAAGTGACTGAATTTTTATTAGCTTCCGAAATCTATTACAATCTAGTCATCTGCAAAAAGGAGAGAGCAGTGAAGTCAGAATTTTTCATTTATGAATGCTTTTGAGAATGTGCATTCCAGAGAAATTAGCAGACACTTTCATTTTCTGCTATCTCGCTCTCGACGCCCATCAGGCCCCCTCTGAAATATCTCGTGATAATGGACCTTTGCCTGACGCTCTTCCAGTTTGCAAAGCCGCTTCCTGCGCCTTGTCTCCTTCGGGCCCCACAACCACCTTGGAAGTGGGCAAAGCAGTTTCACCGAGGTTATCGCACTGGATTCTTGGATTCTCGTCCCTCGTTTCCCCGCGGTCCACACGCCAGCCGAGCCTGTCGTTTTCTAGTTCTGCAAGCACAGCATGCTTTCACACCTCCTTGAATTTGCACTTGTGGTTCCCTCTGCCAAGAAAGAAGCCCACCCTTTTCTTCTTCAACTAAGGGGTGCCCTCTTCATTCGGGGAAACCCTGGGTGGGCAGGGCAAGGCCATTGTTCCCTGGGGAAGCGAAGGAAATCCAGCGCCCTGGAGTAGGGAGCACCCGACAGTGGTGCCCATGTCAGAGGTAGACCAGCAGGCTGGAGGACACAGGTCCTGTCCTGCAGCCCCTCTGGGTGTCAGTGGAAACAATGGTCCCAAGGGCCCTTAACAAGTGTAGCAGTTGACACTTGTGGTTGGACAGACTCGAGTTCAAATCCTGGCTCTGCGACTTACTAGCTGTGTAACCTTGAGCGAGTCTCTAAACTTAATCCTAAATTCCCTGCTCTGTATCCACACCTTTAAAGAGAGGGGAGCGGCGGTGACAATTACATTGAAAACACATCACAGTTTCTAGCATACATAAGAGATTGCTAAGTGGAAGCTATTATTTTCATTATTACGACCAATTCCCTCGTGGCATAGAATCACTTACCATCATCCTCACTCTGACTGTCACTCCTGCTATTATTATTTACATTTTCTCTTATTTTTAAAGGAAAAAAAACCCACTTGCTTTTCCTACGGACGCTTTCCCTGTCCTCTGTGGAAATGACATTTCTGCTCAGGGGAGAAAGAGAAGCGGTTTGTTTTGTCCTAGGCAGGGGGACAGCAAAGCGTGTGGGGCATCGATCTGTCATCGCTGGTGGATGGACGAGCTGGTTCATGATGGACGGACGAGGGTGATCCTGACAAAGTGGATGGGGAAGTGTTGTGGGAAGAGGGGACCGCATAGGCAAAGGCCCAGAGGCCAGGCAGGGGGTGGCTTGTCTGTGGACCTTCAGGGACAGTGGTTCCTTTCAGCTGGGACATAGGGTAGACAGGAGTGGTGACCGAAATGGGAGGGAGAGGGGAGCAGAGGCCACAGTTCCAGTGGTATCTACTATGTGTCCCACTTCCTTCTAAGCATTTTCTGTGCATTAACTTATTTAGTCCTCACAATCAGCCCCATTTTACAGATAAGTAAATGAAGGCACAGAGAAGTTAGGTACCTTGCCCAAGGTCACACAGCAAGTACATGTCAGATCTGGATCCAGCAGCCATGCTCATTACCACTGCACCAAGAAGGCATCGCTTCTCTTTCTCTATGACAATCACACATGTGTCCAAAGCCAGGAAAGAAACAGACCCCTCTAGAGTCACGAGGAAGCAAGCCATCCTTCACTTGCTGAACCGAGCCTGGGCAGAGTGGAAGCACTCTCTCTCTATGCGGCCTCTCAGTATGCAGAAGTGAGTTGTTAGAAGTTCCCAAACATAAAACCATTTCCATATAATTACGCCTCCTTGACCTACATGTCATTCGGCTGTGTGCAGAGGCTGGAGGCACAAAAACCAATTTCTCCAACCACAGAAAATTGCTTCCCGAGGCCCCCGGTAATGAGACATTGTCTTCTGGGCATGGCCTGTTCCCTGTCCGACCACGTCCCCTGGTACACGTGCCGCCACCTCCACCCCGCCTCTGCTGGGAGGATGCAGGTCCCACAGCAGAACAGAATGTCCGCCAGGACGGCGGCCTTGGCGAGCGCGCAGCTGGGCAGCGTGTGGGAGGGGCCTTTCCGATGTTCTTGAACAACCAGACCCGAGGAACCTTCCTCAGCTAGACCGAGAGGGCAAAAGGAGGGGACATCACGTGGGGGGATGGATGGTACCTCTCAGCAGGTCCGCTGGCTGCTGTCAAAATTTATACACGAGGAAGCTGCGATACCAGCCATGTGTGAAAGCTTCCAGAGGTGGACAAGGGGCCCTCTGTTCTTCAGCACTGCCTCGCCTCCCTTCAGGCGTATCTGCGGTTTGGTGCAGAAACAAGCATCTTACATAGTAAAGCCCTGTGATGACCCTCTGTTGCCTCAGGACAAATTCAACTCAAAGCATTAGAATGTAGTGCTGTTACCCCTCCACCTCTCCGCCAGCCAGGCCTCCCCTGACTCTCTCCGGGCTCGGGAGGGCAGGTGACACAAACAGAGTGAGGCCTGGCGGGGACTTGTTGAGCCGGAGGGCAGCCCCACGTGGAAATGTGCGCCCCGCGTGGCCTCTCCTTCTGATTTTCAAAAGAAGCACAAATCCTGGATTGGCCAGGAAATACTCCGATTGGTAATTATGGCAACTGATTCAAAACTCTTCAAGATACATCTGCAGGCTGGAACCCACCCCACCATCCTCCGGTCCGTGACCCCCATCCTGTGCTGAGCTTCCAGCTGCCCCAGCGGTCATCCTCTCTCTCTTGACTCTCGGTCTTTGCACATTCTGTTCCCTCTTGTTGGCACACTTTGCTCCCCCGTCACTGATTGGCTCCTCCTGCTCCATGTCACTGCACACATGCCACTTCTTCCAAGAAGGCTTCCATGGATGATTAGGTTGTTACCCCTTCTTCGGTGCTCCCATGATGTGATGGTCCTCTGCAGTCGTAGAGCATCTCTCCGGGTATCTGTCTGGCTCCTGCCAGGCTAGAAGCTCCGGGAGGGAAGAAACCCATTCTTCTGTTTACTGTGACATCAGTGGCTTGTAGCAAGGTGCCTGAACACACAGGGAGTCAGGATCTGTGACAGAAGGAAAGGGAGAAAGGCCAGCCTGAGGAGTCCTGGTGAAATGCAAGCTCCTTCTCACCCCAGAGTCTCTTGGTTCGGGCTGGTGAGCAACTAAAAAGACCTTTCTGGGGGCACTCGCCGTGAGCGGGGCCTCTTCCAAGCACTTGATGTGTGTTAACCATTCAATGCCTGCAAGAACACTGTGAGACAGGTGTGATCATCCCCATTTTACAGATGGCAAACACTGAGGCACAGAGTATTTAAGACGCTTAGCCAGGACCACAAAGCTGGGGATGGGCAGACTTGGGATTCAACCCCACAGAGTCTGGTTTCAGAGTCGGCGCTTCAAACCTCTCCACGTTTCGACAAGGGGAAGAGTCAGTGCTCTGAGAAAGAAACTGACTATCACACTCAGTGGAGGAATGAGTAATACTTGTGAGTACCTACTACGTGCTGGGCGTGGTACTAATGCACTCATATGGGAAGTTAGTTTTCTTAACAAGCCCTATGGGGAGATGTCATTGTCCCCATTGCACAGATGAGGGAACTGAGTTCAGTATCATGTGCAAGCAAGCAAGTGGGGAATGGGAACTCAGACCCATGTCCCATCACAGGAGATAACAAGGAGTTTCCAAGAGGCTGCCTAGAGAGACGGGCTCAGAGGGAAGAAAGCAGAGGAAAGAGTCAGATCAGTCATCACACATACAACAGAATACTAAGAAAGTGACAGCAAGCAGAAGAATGTTCCACAGAGAGCACCTTGGGAAATGCATCCATCCATCCATCTGTCCATCCGTCTGTCACTCTTTTATTCCACAAACGTTGATGGAGTGCATACTCTGACTGCCCGGTGGCAGGCCCTCAAGGTTCAGAGGAAAGAGATACGGTCCCTGCTTTCCAGGGGCTCCCAGTGAGTGAGTGATAAAGATTTTGAAGGAGATCATTACAAAAGTGTATTAAATGCTCTAGCCAACGAGGTGCCTAACTCAGTGCACCGAGATCAGGGACAGCTTTAAAAATAAAGAGTCTGCCAGGCCAAGGAGTGTAGGCAGGGAAGGCATCCCAGGCAGAAGAGATAGTCCATGCGATGCTACAGAGGTGAGAAAGGACGCTGTGCATCCAGCCAATGGCTCGGAAGGTGAAGTGCAAGGTGCATTTGCACCGGTTGCAGAGGGAGCTTGTGGTGCAGGAGGTATCTGGTAGGCTGTGCAAAGACACTGCATTTTGGCTCTAGAGCAGAGGTCTCAAATCAGAGCTCCAGGGACCACACTGTGTGTGCACGCACGTTGTGTGTGTGCATTGCTTACAGGCCTCTCTTGGAGCACTGGAAGACCTGGCCACAGTTGGCTGTCCTTCCCTTATAGGAAACCACCAGCTGGAACTAAATAGTGGCTGCCCTCTTGGAACGGGCGTGAGCTGTCCAGGTCACTCAAGACCTCTGCATGCCCACCTCCCACCTCGATGTTCCCTCCTGGCCCCTCTTACCATCGGAGTTTGCAAACCCCGGCACAGAGCCATTGAAACTAGCAGCAAGTTTGAAATGACTTCTCATGCTCCCTTGCGATTATTTATTCAGTAAGTTCTGAGCATCTGGAGCCCGAGGAATGGGTCTCACACTCCCGAGAGCCTGCCTGATCCAGGCTTGGCACACAATCGAGCACCACGAAATTTATGTTGGACTGAATTGGATTCACATGGAAGATTCTGGCACAAAACCTCTTCTCAGGAGCTGATCACCTCAAAAAGATCTCTCTCACCCACTGAACACTGAGTCAATTTCCAATTCATTTCCAATTACCTTTGATCACGTCACCTGACGCATTTTAGCAGTAAACTCTTAGTGATCTTCCAGTCTATTCAAAACTTAACCAGCCTTTCTGCATGTCTATGATGCTATTAATCTATATTCGTAATGATTCATTCAACAGATATTTATTGAGCACTTACTATATACCAGAAACTGTGTAAGACGTTGGTAATATATTAATAACAATCAGCAAAGCAGACACACTTCCTGCCCTTCTGGATTTCTAACCTGTCTAATAGGAATAATGGTAAAATTTATGTAGCATGCAAGGCACTAGGCACTAGGCTAGGCATCTTCCCTGCGGTAATTCACTTAATGCTCACAAAAACCTGTAATAAGTGCTGTATCATCATCCTTTTCACAGATGAGCAAACCAAGGCACAGAGAGGTTAAGTAAACTCCCCACGATCACACAGCTAGAAAGCAGCAGAGGCAGGCTCCAGAATCTGTGCTTTTTGCCGCTTGCCTTTCTGGGATGACAGTCGGGGCCCCAGAAGTGCCTCCTGAATCGTCTAATCAGTAGTCGTTAGGGTTGTGGTCCGCTCTGGAGGTGTCTATAGTGTCTATAGCAGTGGAACCCTGGGTATGTAGGTTAACCATAAGAACCTCATCTTTGTATACCGTAGTGATTTTTTTTCCCTGATATCACGTGTTATTGCCTTTCCTTCTTTTAAGTTGGAGACACCTGACAAAGACCCAATACGAGAAAGCAGCTGCAGGTGCAAAGTCAACAGCTGATTGCTGTCATTTCTACGTGGACTTAGCTGCGGGCAACCAGCTGTCCTCAGGAAGTAGCCGCTGGGAAGAGACACCTTAAGGCTGGAAAGGCAGCGTGGGTCACCGGCTAATGAACTATTTGTTTAATTTATTTATTATGTTTCTAGTTGTTGAGCGTGTCGCCCACAGTCCACCAGAGCGCCCGACTCCCCATCTCTTCACGCCTCTGGGCAGCCTTCCCCAGCCCCAACGTCAGAACCCACTGCCGCTTTCCCTCCCTGGGCCTGTGACAAGGCCTGGGCCAGCTGGGTCCCACCTGCTGCTTGGTCATGGAACCTCTTTCCCTTTCTGCCCTCCTTGCTAGCAGGGAGGCATCTGCCCCCTCACCAGCAGCCTCAGCACTGTGAGTGGCACACAGCACACCACCAGCGCATGCTTTTTGAAAGAAAGAAGGAGGCCCAGAGAAATATGTGACTCGCCCAAGGCCACAGAGCTAGTAGATAGCAAAGCAGAAGTCTGCTCGGTCAAAATAGATCGTAAGCTCCATGTGGACTCGATCCACTTGTGTGTTTGCACATTGCTGTGTCCCGGTGTCTGGTACAGTGCCTGGTGCATGGTGGGTGGCTCGGTAAACATTTGTTGAATGAATAAGTGAGTGCCAACCTCCTTTGTCCTCTGTTCTTTCTTTGTCCTTGCCTGCATGGAAGAAGACAGGCAAAAGAAAATGAAGGCTTTGTGCTGGCTGCATTCCGTATGCACAATTGATAAATTAGTTGCCCACAGCTAAAAATACCTACCCCTGGCAGCCCCTGGGAGGCAGATGGATGGGGCTCAGCGCAAGATGTTTAATCAAACAGCGACAACCCGGGCAGAGCCACAATTAGCCTCTGACACCCCAGTGAACTCCAGATGAAGAGCCTGGAAGCCTCTGACTTCCTGTTGGTCCCCTGACACCCAGTGACTATCACCCTGGGCCCACAAAACAGCAAAAACAAATGAGCATCCTGTGCACGAGGCAGTCACCAGCTGGAAGTGAGGGGACGGGCAGAGTGGGCAGGAATGAGCACTGGGGAAATTAGCCAGTGGGGAGCACCGTCCGACAGTGGAAGGGACAGTGCAGAGGGTCACGCTCGTGTGCCCTGGACTTCCAGGAAGCAATTCAATCCTCAGAAACAGAGACAAACTCACTGTCTCTTTACCCCCACTTATTCCCTAGGGCTGGGAGTGGCGGGAGTTCTCAAAGGCCCTACAACTCCTCTGAAGTGAATTCTTCCCTTGTGCCACATACATGCCAGCTGATAGACACTGTTTAGGGAAAAAAAGGAAAGAAAGAAGGAAGTGACCTGTTTCTGTTTAATGGTCAGTTCCTTCGAGCTAATCATGGAAAATCTGGACAAGCAGGTGCATCAAATGGTCTCCAGAGTCTGATGAACTGTTTTTGCATCCTGAGTCCAGCACACGCTGGTGTCTGATCTGGGCCAGACTCTGACCCACTGAGCCTCAGTGTTCTCATCTCTATAAGGGGGATGTTCATAGTAATGTCGTGTGAGGGTTCAAGTTAATGCAAGTAAAACCTCTACCGAGTGAGCCACACATAGTAAGTCTTAATAAGTGCTTAATAAACTTAATAAAGTTATTATTAAATGTGCAAGTCCTGCGCAGCTGTCATATGACAGGCGTCCGTGGACGGCAGAACTGAAGGAGGTGCTCGATACCTGTGTGTCTAACCTCAGCCAACTTCCCAACCCTTCAGCTTCAGTCTTTCTCATATATAACAAGAGGATGAAAAAGCTCCCTACTTTATCAGTAAGGATTAAGTATTGGATATTTAGTGCTAGACCTTATAACATTAAACAATATTTAGTATCCTAGATATGAGATATCTTTCATGTGTATGAGACGTGAGTTCAGGGCCTGACACACAGCAAGCACTCGGTCACTGTTCGCTGCCCCGAGAGGATGGAGAGACCTGCCTCCTTCACGCCTCTTGGCCTTTGCTCATGCATTCACTCTCCCTGGAGTGCCCTCCCCTGCCTGGTCTGCCTGTTAAACTCCTGCTCACCTCGGCTGGAGGTGAGCGATGATACCATCATTATGATTCTTGCTTTATTCTTCACTGGCTCGTTTTGCAGATCGGGAACCTGAGACCCTGAGACGGGAAGTGGCTTGTCCAGGGGCACACAGGTGTCTATGTCAGGATCCACACTGACCCTGAGGCGGCTCCCATCTCAGCTGGGAAGTCTAAGGACACTTCCATTGACCGAGGATGAGCAATGAGTCAGAACTCTTTTCTAGAGCCAATACTCCCATCCTCGAGACATACACCAGGCGAAGCCCCTGCCTCCATCTCCCAGTGCTTCTTCCTCCACCTCGGGCCTTCGCCTGCCTCAGTTTACCACGATACTGGTGGTCACACTCTCGTGTAAGAACTGTGGCCACTCCCTGCGCGCCTTCCCTGTGGCAGGCTCTGTGCTAAGGGCTGTGTGTGCGTGATTCTATCTAATCCTCACAGCCACCCTCTGGGCCCCATGCCACCGTCACGCCCATTCTACTGATGAGGGATCTGGAGCTCACTGCACTGACACAACTTCTCCAAGAGTGCCAGCCAGAAACGCTGGGAGGCCGGGATGCTGACGCAGCTCCGCCAGACTCCAAAACTCATGCCTCTCATTTTAAGGAGCCAGTCCCTTCTGGTAACCTTTCTGCTCTGTGTTTGTCAGGCCCCCATCGTCTTTGTGATGAACCCCCAGAGCTGAGAAGACACAGCTGCATCCATCACGTGGTATGGATCTTGACCCCGATGGCACCATCCAGTGCTTCCAAAATGCTTCTTTGACTCGCCAGCTGTGCCGTCTTGGGCAGGTGGCTAACCCTCTCTGAATATCAGTTTTCTCACTTGTAAAATGGAGACCAGGGCCTGCATTCTCCTTGCACTGTTATCCTCTTACGGTTTCCTTTAAATCAACTCACTTTTTAAAATAAACTGAACTTACTTTGTAAGCAGGCTTTTCTCACTAGCCTAAATGGAAAAACAACATTCCTCCAATACCAGTGAAACTAAATGCACAACTTGTCAAGTACAAACGTTCATCAGGGAATCACACAAATCATCTCATCTTTACCACCTAGCGCATAGGAAGTGCTCAACGTATTGAATTTTGGCACTCGGAGTATAGTGTGCAAACTTTTTGAGTCTGTTGGCCAACTTGAATGTGGTTTCACAGCTGAGACCTAGCATTTGTCACGGTTACCCAAAGAGGTTGCCCCCGGTCAAAAAGCCAGAACCATTTTGCAGTGAAGAGAAGACCAATGGGGTGGTCGGATGAATGAGATGACCAGCAGGATGCTGACTCACTTTCTTCCATTGCCCTGACCCGGATTGCCCTGGGATGGCCGCCATCTTAGCTCTTCCTGACTGCTCATCTACAGGGGGCAGTCCTGCGAGGTCGCCACTAGTTCTGGTCTACAATGGAAACCACCACTTGGCTAAGTTCTGGGCAAAGCCAGGAAGGCCGCACCATGGCTCCAGGGCCCAAGACCCTCAGGGCAAATCCACAGCATTTGATTCCCCATGGTAGACGTCACCAACCCATTGCAACACTACTAAGCCCGGGCATGGTTTTAGAATACTTTTCAACATGGCACCCAACAGCCACTACCATTGATTGAAGATGAAGCATGTTTGCCGTTCCTGCCTCAGGCTGCGCTTTCCCTCTCGGCAGAAGACTCTAGAGAGGGAGACGCAAAGAAAGGAGGAAAAGGATCCACTCAAGGGCTAAATGTGGTAACAAATAGGGGTCGCCGCAAGAAAAACAAGAGAGAAGAGCATGATCAGAAAGCTATAACGAACATTAAACAGCGATCAAAATAAGAACTAAAATTTAAAAAGAACAAAGGCTGTTTCAGAGAATGCAAGAGACAACTGAGTCATCATGCAATAATGGCTCTCAGGGGCATATTTCCATAGACAATGACCAACGTTCTTCCCCAGCAAACAGAGAAACAAGTGGAGTGGGAGGTGCAATTACAGCGGGCAGCTAGAGAGATCAGGTTAGAGGCGATGAAGAACTTCCTGACAGGGTGACAGGGCTGTTAGCGCCTGGCATGATCCATGGAGGGAAACGAGAATCTTCTGTAGGATTCCTTGAAAGCTCAGACTCTCTTCTGCCCATCTCTGCTTCCAGCACAGGTTCTGGCCTCTCACTCAGTAATTGTCTGCTGAACAAAATAAGCCAGGCGTAAAAAGGAACAATAGCTAACATTTCCTGAGTGCTCACTGTGTGGCAGGAGCCATGCTAAGCAGTTGACACACGTTATTTCCTGTGTCTTCATAACAACCTGTGAGAGTGCTATTTATGATGATGCCCGTTTCATGGATGTAGGAACCACGGCTCACTTCACAACCTCTTCCAGCCAGGATGGGTTCTTAGGTACCTGTATATTTGGAGCGAGGTTTGCTTTTTCTGCAAAGAGCAAAAAGATCAAATAGCCCTTCTGGGGACCCGGAAGCCATCCTTCAGGATGGCCTTTCCCATGGGATGGGGTCCCACTGCCTGCCCTCCACCTCACTAGTCCACAGCCAGTTTTGTGCCCCTGATAACCAACTACAGGAAAGATTCCGCATTCCATAGTTTCTGCCCTGGGGCAAGTGGAGCAACAGGAAACAAGGATGGACACTAGCCGGCTGGCAGTGCCTGAGGCTGGACCACATGGTAAGACAGCTGCCCTCAGGACATCCTGCCCTACGCATCTCCTCGAATCCCTGAGGGCAGAACTTCCAGAAGACCTCCTCCCACCATCCTCTGAGACCAAAAGACTGAACGCGAAGTCTGGTCAGCCCCATCTTTTTCTTTCCCCTTCCTCTGCTCCAAGACCCAGGGTGGAGCAGGTAGCCCTGAGGGAGGTCACAGCCCCCAAGAGGCAAGGCGCCATCACACAATTCCGTCTCCACTCCCCCGTTGATCTGCACAAGGGCGGTGCTGGCTTCTTGGCTGGGAGGCCTAGAAACTGCTTTTCCTAAAAGTCTGTCCTTGGGGCACCTCCCGCGAGCAGCTGAAGTAACACCACTGGAATTGCTCGTAATGTCAGGGGTCCTTGTGTATCCGCAGGACATGGGGCTGAGTCTTCTAGTGCAAAAGGTAGGCAACTTTAAGGAAGGGCGATGCATGTAAGTCACAGGGACTGGTGGCTGAAAGGGGTGAATGGCTCTCTTTTTGGAAATTCACAAGAACATAATTTACGATGCAGAGAAAGTGGATTTGCAGAAGGTAAGCCCCGGAATTTAATTAGCCCAGACAAGCAATTTTCTGTCGATTTCTTAAGACCTGCATGGACCGAGCAAGTGTGGTGTCAGTGGCCTGCTTTTCTTCACATGACTGCCATCGTGGTCAAAAAGTTCTTCTTGGTGTCTAACCTAAATCCTTTTCTAGCTCCAACTTAAGCTCTTTTCTTTCTTACAAATTCTCTTATCTGCCTTTAGAAAGGAAGGAGGGAGGAGGGAAAGGAGAGAAGGAGAAAGGAAAAATGTGTTACCCTTTAGACCAGCATTCCTACTTTGGGGAATTTATTCTACAGAAATATAAAAAGATGCTTTATGAAGATCTAAGTGGCCAAAACGTAAAATAGGTAATGTCCATCCACAGGGGAATATTCCTTGAATATTATGGACATAGGGGGAAAAAAATCCATGATTTACTTTTAATTGCAAAAAGATCGACTTGCACAGCAGCATTATTGTACGATCTCATTTTGTAGGATAATCATTATTACTCATTATATTTATAATTTATAGGCATAGAAACATCCTGGAAACATAAATAGCAAATGGCTAACAAACCTCTGTTCTGGTTATCTATTGCAGCATAGCAAGCCACTCCAAAACTTAGAGGTTTACAACAACAACTTATGATTATTTATCGTGGTTCTTGGGCTGGCTGGGCTCAGCGGGGTGGTCCTTGCTCGGGGGCTCGCATGCAGTGGCCCCAGGGGGCAGCTCCTTGGGGCTTCTATTGAGCTGGACATCCAAGATGGATACGAGCTGACCTGGGGCTTTCAACCGGAGTCACTACACGCGGCTTCTCCAGTGGCTTGGGCTTCTCAAGCTGGGTTCCAAGAGGGAACATCCCAAGAGCAAATATTCCAAAGGCCCACTTATGACCTGCCATGCAGTGTCATTCCCGCCATAATCTGTTGGTCAAAAGTAAGTCACAGGACTAGTTTTAACTCAAGGGAGAGAGACTACACAAAGGCAGGAGTATCTATGTCTCATAGGAGGCCATGTACGGGGCTAGATACCACATTATCTCCGAAATGGGATTTGAGCAGACTTCCACATTCTAATTTCTAATGTAGTAGTTAAATGTATAAACTCAGGAGACAAAAAACCTGGTTTAATGTCCTGGCTCACCACTCACCTGCTGTGGGACTTCAAACAAGTTACTTAACCTCTCTGAGCCTCGATGCTCTGAAATAATAGTACCAACCTCACAGGATGGTTGTGAAGATTAAGTGAGATATCGTGGGTAAGATGCTTAGAATGCCCTGTTGAGTGCTCCATAAAAGTCAGCTAATAATAATATTATTACACACTGACATAAAATGTTTAATTTTTTATGCGTTTTACTTTTGTCATTGAAAAAACAATTTTCAAAGACCAAGAAAAGAAAAAGAAACGTAGCTGAATTAAGAGAAATTCAGAACTCCCACTCAGTGTTCTGTTCCAGCTGCAGGGACCTCTTAATCCTCACGGGCACAGAAATGCCTCTGGAAGAGCTCGAGCCTCTCCTTCTGCGCCAGCAGACCATTCAGCGGCGGGCTCCGACCGCCCAGACTTTATTGTTCTCTCAGCCACTCTCCGAATCCTCTGGAGCTCGAGCTGCACAGGACAGGAAATGAATTCCCCCCAGAATAGAACCAAGAAGCTTTGCAGTCACGTAATACGTGCTTTCTGTTACCCAGGAGCTTCGAGCTGCCTCGCCCTCACCACACCATTGACAGAAAGGATTTGCTTTTGAGGAGCATTGACATTTTGATCGTGAAGTTCCTTGGGGCTCGCTTGGATGAGACTGGTGGGGTTTCCACAACCACAGAGCCTTGGGCCAGTTCGTTTGAGAGAAAAGTTGAAAAATGGGATTTTTCCGCAGCGAGGACTTAGATTTTCTTCGCTTTTTCACCCATTATAAACACACACAGACCCTGTCAACGTCACCCCTTGTCTTGGGGGAAAACGTGCCACGGTGGAAAGGAAAGGATTTTTTTGATGTGGGGAATTACAGCAAATATCAAAATTTAAGAGTTGAACACTCCACCTTCTCACTTCTTTTTCAGAAAATCAAGACCCGGGCCCGTCCCACTCCCCTCTGGATCTCTGTGCCTCACATGCCTCTCTCACTCCAGCATCTCCTAAGTGTTCTCGACATCGCGTTGGGGGAAAATCTCCCTCTGCAAAAGAAATGGGAAACTCAGGGTCTGCGGGTTTGTTTCTCAAGAGAGGCAATGACTAGAAACTTAAGGAAATGTCAAATATGAATACCTAGCAATTTCGCTGGGAGCTGATGACTTGTCTGACTTAAAGTGTTAATCAGATGGTACTGGAATATTTTTAAGGAGGTCGGATGTGGAAGATTTTTAGCATCACCCTTCAAACAGGGTTCACCTGGGGAGTAAGAGACAGTGGTGAGAGTCACTCTCTGCAGAATATATACATAACACTTTTTCTGCGGAGACCCCAGCATTTATTCATTCCTGCCCTTTCATAGGCTCGGGTGGGACAGGGACAGGAGAGAACGTGTGGGCATTGTTTAAGGAATAGAAAAAAGAGGTTCTGAGAGATGACGGCGCTTTTCTAAGTCAGGGGCAACCCCAGGAGCAGGTATCCCTTTCCTCCAGCTGAGAACACTTTCCTACGACCAAAAATAAAGCAGAACTTGATACGCCATAAAGTCAGACAGAGCTAGAGTCGCCCTCTGGCTCCTCCACTTACTCTGTATGTGGCATTGAGCAAATTACCTAAACAACCCAAGCCTCGGTTTCCTCATCTGTAAAATGGGGGTGATTATAGGACTGACAAGAGGCCTTCGCACTGTTGCAGGAATACCAAGCTCGTTCCCACCTCAGGGCCTTTGCACGTCCCATTCCCACTGCCTAGAATTCTTTTCCCACAGATCTTATCATGGCAGATCCTTTCTCCTCATTCTTAATTGAACTCAAATGTCATTCTTCAGTCTGAAAAAAACACTCTCCCATCAATTTGTCTCATCCTTTGGTTTTATTCTGTATAGTATCACTATCTGAAATTCTCTTGCACGTTTTTGTGTTTATTTATTGCCTGTCTCCCCCACTATACTCTAAGCCCCATGACAAAAGGGAACTTGTCCTTTTTGTTCATCCCTGCATCTCCCACACCTCATACAGTGCCTGCCACATAGTAAATGCTCAGTTAATACTTGTTGAATGAATGGACTCTCAGTCAATAGCCAACATTCACTGAGAACTTACCACTCGCCAGACCCCGTTCTAACCACTTCATAAAAGTTATCTCACTTAATCTTCAGAAGAACCCAATGATGTGGATATCCCTATGAACTTCATTTTATAAAAAGGGAAACTGAGGCACAGAAGGATTGAATAAATTTGCCCAGAGCCAAAGAGCCAGTAATAGTAGAGCCAGAACTGAACCCCCAGCAGTCTAGCCCCAGACTCCATACTCCTAATCTCTGGGCTCCGATGCTCTTGGCTGGATAGGAAAGCATCAGACCTGATTTCACAGCTCGGTTCCATGAAGCTCTGACTGTATATGATTCGATCAAAGAAGCCAGACTTTTGACCCACACCCTCCTCCGCAGCCTTGCCCTTCACTCTGTCACCAGCAGCTCTTGTGTCACCGTGTGTGTTCTTGTTTCTCTCTTTAACTCAGCCACTTGCATGTTGTTTCTACATTCTCTGAGGGGAGACTCCGAGTGTCTGCAACACCAATTTGTATCCACCGTGGGCCCTGGCACACAAAAGGTGGATGCTGCATACTTCTTGAAAAGCTTTCTAAATGAATAAAACATTTTGGAACACTCTTCAACAGAACATGGTTGTTTAATAAAAGAGAGCTATGAAGTACAAAAATGCTTACAAAGCAAGTAGAAATCAGTATGTGTTCCTTGCCTTAGTGAACCCAGCCCTTCATGCTTCACCCACCTCAGGGCCTTTGCAGGTGCTGCCCCTTCGCTGGACACACTCTCCTCCCACCTTTTTTGCCTCCTACTGCTTCTCCAAATCTCAGCTTGAACATCAGTCCCTCACCAAAGATCTTCCTGATCACTAGCAGCACTTACTATAGTTTCCAGTTATACATTTTCTTCTGTGCTTCTTCTGTTGATGTTTTTCTTGCCTTGTGTACTCTAAGCTCCATGAAGGCAGGACAAACTGTGTCTGTTTTGTTCAACATCTCCTCCTAGGGCATGGCTCATAGTAGGTGCACAAAGACACTTGGAATGGGGGCCAGCCCAGCGGCACAGCAGTTAAGTGCACACGTTCTGCTCCGGCGGCCCAGGGTTCACCCATTTGGATCCCGGGTGCAGACGTGGCACCGCTTGTCAAGCCATGCTGTAGTAGGCGTCCCACGTATAAAGTAGAGGAAGATGGGCATGGATGTTAGCTCAGGGCCAGTCTTCCTCAGCAAAAAAAGAGGAGGATTGGCAGCAGTTAGCTCCGGGCTAATTTCCTCAAAAAAAAAAAAACCACTTGGAATGCATGAATATACTTTTGAAATCTCAGCTTTACAAATATAAAGAGCTTGGCTTTCATGGGCCTCTTTTCTTAAGTAGTGACTGAAAGTAAAGTGTACTCATAATTTTTCTTTATCGCATACAGTGTGCATGGCACCCCTACCCCGACTTGGAAGTATCAATATTGCGAGAGGTTTAGAGCACGGGTGTTGGTCCTGGGTTTGAATCCTGGCTAGTTAATATCATCGGTACCTGAACTCGCCACCACTTCAAAATATTATTTCAAAGTGCTTTGAACAAGAACATCTACCCAAGAGAAACTCTCACACGGAGCCGCCTCTCGTGGAGAGACATACCAGGGTATTAATACAGCAGTTTGTAACCGCAAAATCCTGAAACCAATTTAAATGCATATTGTTATATATGCAAGTAAATAAGAATAGATATAATTTATTTTTAAATTAATCTGAGGGTCATGATCGTCTCTGCTCCTTCAATTCCAAATCCACCTTAAAAAGGAGCAGTGCTAAAGTCAAAGTTCTAAAAAGGTTCTTAAGAGGCCGTTGAGTCCAGTCTCCTACCTGACCACGTGGAGCAGGAAAAGCCACCCCAGTCCCGTGTCCCCAGTGCAGTTGGACAAAAGAAAGAGCACGGCATTTGGGATTAGGGAATCTAGGTTTCATTCTGTCACCAGGACTTCCTGTGTGACTCTAAGCAAGTTCCTCAAGCTCTCTGAGCCCTAGTTTCATTTCTGAAGTGAGGACAGTGGCTACACCACCTGTCATGACTGTGTGAGGAGCAAATAAACTACAATATGAGCATAAAACTCTATCAAAATCACATCCAGCTCTTTGTATGAGGTGCGACTTGTAGCACCGAGCCTGTCCCTCAGAAGCACTGGTTCAGTCCCTCTGACTGCCATGGGGCCGCCCAATAAGCCCGCGCCTGGGGCCCCCTGGTAGCCAGTGAAGTCATCTTGCTTCAGCAATAAACCCGATTCTCTTCTCCCCGCAGCCAACATCCTGACAGTGATCATCCTCTCCCAGCTGGTGGCTCGGAGGCAGAAGTCGTCCTACAACTATCTCCTGGCGCTTGCCGCGGCAGACATCTTGGTCCTCTTTTTCATCGTGTTCGTGGACTTCCTGCTGGAAGACTTCATCCTGAACGTGCAGATGCCTCAGGTGCCCGACAAGATCGTGGAGGTGCTGGAATTCTCCTCCATCCACACCTCCATCTGGATTACCGTCCCCTTAACCATCGATCGGTACATCGCCGTCTGCCACCCACTCAAGTACCACACGGTCTCCTACCCGGCCCGCACCCGGAAAGTCATCGTCAGTGTCTACATCACCTGCTTCCTCACCAGCATCCCCTACTACTGGTGGCCCAACATCTGGACTGAAGACTACAACAGCACCTCTGTGCACCACGTCCTGATCTGGATTCACTGCTTCACGGTATACTTGGTGCCCTGCTCCATATTCTTCATCTTGAACTCAATCATCGTGTACAAGCTCAGGAGGAAGAGCAATTTTCGCCTCCGTGGCTACTCCACCGGGAAAACCACCGCCATCTTGTTCACCATAACCTCTATCTTTGCCACGCTCTGGGCCCCCCGCGTCATCATGATTCTCTACCACCTCTACGGGGCGCCCATCCAGAACCGCTGGCTGGTGCACATCATGTCCGACGTGGCCAACATGCTGGCCCTTCTGAACACCGCCATCAACTTCTTCCTCTACTGTTTCATCAGCAAGCGGTTCCGAACCATGGCGGCCGCCACCCTCAAGGCCTTCTTCAAGTGCCAGAAGCAACCCGTCCAGTTCTACACCAACCACAACTTTTCCATAACAAGTAGCCCCTGGATCTCGCCGGCCAACTCGCACTGTATCAAGATGCTGGTGTACCAGTATGACAAAAACGGAAAACCTATAAAAGTATCCCCATGACCCCATAGGTTTGGCACCTAGTGCCTCTGTCTAATCCATTTCCAGATGGGAGGGTGGCCCGTCCTAAGGCTGAACAGCTCTCCTTAAGAGTGCTAATCTGATTTCCTGTCTCCACAGACTGAGCAACTCTCAGACTGGTAGATGAGAGAAGATAGAAGAGAAAAAAGAAAAGCATGAATCTTGTTTCCATTGATGCATTTATTTTTCACAAAGCCATGTTGACAGCAAAAGTTCCTACCAGTTTGAAGATGCCATTTGAGCTAGTGTCATCATCCTGTGGTCAGTAGGGACACACAGTAGAGAAATAGCGTGTGGCTTAGCCTCGGCACCATCTACAGTCACTGGGAACTGCTCATTTGTGTGACACACCAAGCCACAGTAGCACGTATCTGAGCCCACACTCTTCTTCCAAGAGCTGAGGTCATGCATCACTTCCCTGTGCTGTTCTCAGCAGTTAACTGCTGACGAATTCTGGATTTTTCCAAGGTGCCCTTTGTCCTAGAGAGGGCTGTGATCTTGAAATAGCCCTGGCACCCCTGGCTACAGAATGACACTGTGGGGACAGGGGAGTATTGAATCCCATTCAAACTCTGGCCAGGGTTTCTTTGGAAAGGCTTCAAACCAACATAACTCAGACCTGGGGGTCTACGATGTGGTCTCTCTATTTGCCATCATGTATAGATTTTATCTATCTCCTCCAAAACAAAGACCCTGCCTGGTGCATGGCAGGAAAGGAGGATTTCTTGAGCCCAGAAAAACAAAAAAATAAGCCCACTCTTGCCGTTGTTTCGATCCATCCCCATGTCAGCTGTGCACAATCCTTTTGCTCAAAATAGCTTCTTCTTGCGGTGCCAATCAAGCTTCCTGGAGAAGCCTTTTACGTGTAAAGTTGCCAACCCTGCCTCCTTGCTTGCTGAAGCCCTCACCAAATTGTTTTATTTAAAGTGACTTCCGAACTGGATCTAATTTTGGAGGGTCAGGAACTGTAGCTTTCCAGATGTGAAGGGAGGCATTCTCAGTTCTGCCCCACATTCCAGCTGGCGTTGCCATTCGGCGGCAAATGCAGACACAACTGACATGGACAGGTGCCCACGTGGTCTGCTCGTTTGCCCTTTGATGCCCATGGCTGAAAGGGTGGAGCCAGTTTTTGGTGAAGGTATTTAACCCACATCCTTTGCAAAATGATAAAAGATTAATTTATTTAGTTATGCTCCCCTTGCCTGTCCAAAGCAAGAACACTTAGTTCTAGGATATGATTAAAAAGGGCTTCCCTGGGAATTACCACTCACGTGTGCCCATGCACATAGACTCTTGATTATATTAGGCTCCTGTGTATCCAGCGATGTGTTTTGAAAGGGAAATCTACATTGGAGTTCCTCTTACTTAGGGTTTTTTTTTTTTTTTTGTTAACTTTCTCTCCCAGGTTCCCAGTGTTTGAAATTTTCCCTGTTCTGGAAGACATCTCCCGAAATGATTTGGGAATTGCATGATATTTTTGGAGACCAAACAAAAAGCAGACCATCCACCTGGAACACTTGGTTCCTCAGGTTGGATTTTGACTGTATTTTTGTTCCTAAATTGGAAAACACGTCTACCCTATTTAAGGGAATTTGCAATAAATGAGTGTGGTAGAAAAGGCCCCAGTGTAACGCCAGCCCCAAGCTTCAGCCAATGCCCTCAATGCTGACTCCATGTCACTTCAGGTCATATCAGTCCTGATGATCCTCATTCCTACTCCTTTTAAATGATTGCAGTAGGGTCTCGTTCTACCCAAAGATTCGATTCTAAAGTCGGTGCAAAATAAAGTCCAGCAGGAAGTCCTCGGGAAGGAGCCATATTGGAGACCATATTCTATCTCTTAAAAAACCTAACTCAGCTAAGTTTTTCTCCAGCAATGGAATAGGTTGCTGTTTCTTTGGTTGAGGACAAGACAGAGCTGGCTTGTGCTTAGGGACCATGTTGCATGACTCTACTGTATCTGAGAACGGGACGACCACACTGGGGCAGCCAGGTGCCCCCGCTAGCGGAGGTTCGTGGACGTTGTTTCAGGGACAAGCAGATTTGTCACACTCCCTGCAGGGCATATGCACATCGAGCGGAGCGGTGGGCAGACTCCCCCACACCCCTTAAATGGCATCTCTCTCTCATTGTTTCTTTTTTGCCCAGCACGTGCAGTCAAATACGTGTTCATTAAATGTGTGTATGATGCGATTCCACCACACCCCCTGATGAAAGAACATTGACCAAAGGCTACCTACACCGAATATATATATATATATATATTTATATATTTATTTATTTATTTTTTAAACGCATAGCTCTGAAAAATGCTAGTTGGAGCTATCTGTGAATGCGGCACAGTGCAATATCTGTAAAGGTTAAGCAATTCCTTTCTGAGAATGTATGTAAGATGGAAAATATGTGTGTGGATCTCAATGCTCTCTGCTCCACGTTTTTAATTGTATGTAAAATTCATTGTTGTTGTTTAAAAAGTAAAAACTGGGTGTGAATTCGGAGTGTTTTCCTCATACACTCATTGATTACTTCTTTTAACAATGGAGGCTATATCAAGTAGTATTGTGATCTCTTTTCCTTCTGACTATATTTTATATTTTGATAAATAATATTTAAAA
The DNA here is from genome assembly GCF_021613505.1 of Equus quagga. Lineage (NCBI taxonomy): Eukaryota > Metazoa > Chordata > Mammalia > Perissodactyla > Equidae > Equus > Equus quagga. The sequence continues at coordinate 15,184,542 of NC_060273.1, read as the reverse complement.
GAGGTCCGATTCTTGAAGGCACTCCAATGAGTTGTCTTCTGGTTAAGATGAATACAAATGCCTGTTGGGTTAGGTTGATACCTATGTCCTAAAAGTTGTTTCAGATAATCTGAGGACTTTTAACTTATTATTATTTATAGTAATAATAGTGGACAATAATGACAAGGGTCTTTTAAAAAAAAAAAAAACTCTTAAGCCTTTTCTTTCGGGCCAGTTTTGGAAATAAAGCCTTGGATTTTGAAGTCTGTCGTGTAAACAGCTGCTGTTGATGGCACTTAAGCAATTGCCTTATCTCGGGGTTTTGTGACGCTTCTTGCAAAGACTGTCACTAGCATCTCTCTGCTTGTGTGATTCGGGTCCTTGGTTGGACATGCAGTAATGCTACACACGTACACACTGTGTCTTTTTATTGAACAAATCAAGGACTGAAATGTCTCATAGGGAAGGAAATGAGGAGGATAACAGACAAACCATAAAAGACAGACCATGAGAAGGCATGAACTTCCATTTTGCAATTGGAAAAGATTACTTTGCACAGTTGGTGCCTACTGGTCCAACATGGGGGGGCCTATCTGAAGTGAATAAAGGACTCTCATGTTGGCTATTCCAGTTCAAAGAATGGAATAGAATGTTACCATAGAAAAACAGCAAATGTTCATATTTTCTTAATTAGATAATATATTGTGTCTGGACTTGTTTGTATTATAATAAATTCTAATATGGTGCACATTGGTGTTTGGTATCTGCATATATGTTCAAGCAATTGCAGAAGTCTGATTAAAATTTTTTAAATGAGCATCTTACTTATATTTTGTGCTGGTGCTGGAATGAGACCTGAGTCCCACCTGCCTCTGGGTTAGGCAGATATATTTCAGAATGTAAGACTGCTGAATTCTCTTCCTATAATCCTAAATTAGGTGGCTTACTGGGTATCAATCTGAATTCTCTTCTGACCACATCCTCTACACGCCTTCAAGACAGTGATGGCTGTAATCATGAGAGGAAATCTAGCATCATGGCTAAGACCTTAGACTTTGAAGTCAGACGATCATGGGTGCATGTTCCAGCTCCACCATTTACTAGCTGCGTGGCCTTGAAGGAGTCCTTGAAGATCTCTGAAAGACTATCCTCATGTAGAAAATGGTATAAAAGTTAATTTTTTTTCCAGTTGCCTACAAGATAAGTAGAAACTCTCATGTTCAGGAAATCAAGGTTTGGAGTCAGTTATTGTAGGCTATAACTTTTCAGGCTCTGCCACTTTCTCGCTGTATGACCTTGGGCAATGTTCTCAGTCTGTCTGAGTCTCAATTTCCTCCCCATAAATTAGAGCTAATAGTAATTCCAGTATGTGTGAGGGTGTTAGGCCCAAAGAGGTTAATGGTTTTGTCCAGAGTAGAACCCAGGTCACTTAACACTTCATCCTTGCCTCTCGACCTCATTGCCTTTTCTGCAAGATTCTGATTCACCCCTCCCCAAAAGGATCACATTATTTTTGTGCCCTTTTTAGAGCTGGGTATATTGCATAGTTTTCCGACTCTTCAAGCCCAGGTCATCCAAGCATGAGATATATTATAACAGCACCATAATTAAAACACTTGGTTTGACCTTTCCCAGTGAGGAAGAGTTTTTTTTTTAAATTGACTCTATCTGGAATCCTAACCACAGCTCTCAATCTAGCTATGCATTTCCCACGCAAACCACCATCAATTCTGACAGCCACCCACAAACTATTGTCACAATCTATCTTTGCATCAACTTGGAGAATGAAGGTAATAAGTTGAGAAGGAAGTACAGAAAAGCAAAGAATTTGCTGAAAAGATCACAGACAGAAGCTTTTAGGCGTGGCCAGAGCATCCACATTAATTTTGTCCACCAACTCAGGGAGGCAGGATAAAAGTGAGTCGATGGAGGGGCTGGCCCCATGGCCTAGTGGTTAAGTTTGGGATGCTCTGCTTCGGTGGCCCAGGTTTGGATCCCAGACATGGACCTACACCACTCACTGGTGGCCATGCTGTGATGGTGACCCACACACAAAATAGAGGAAGACTGGCACACATGTGAGCTCAGGACAAATCTTCCTCAAGCAAGAAGAGGAAGATTGGCGATGGATGTTGGCTCAGGGAAAACCTTCCTCAGCAAAAAAGTAATTAATTAATTAAAATACAAAAACAAGTGATTTGATGGAGGTTGGACTATTAAATAATCCTTTTATTAGCGTACTTGGCTAAATGTGATGGTTCAGCCTCTATGGAGAGTGTGTAATTAATCCGCATACTTGCCAGACCCAATAAGGAGGATAAGAGGCTCGCATCTACCGGGACAAATAGACACTGTGAGTTTCCCAGGTTTATTGAGAGAATGTGTCACTGTCGTGTCAGAACAAGAAAAGGACAACTTTTCTGATTAAAAAGGAACAGAGCAGGGCCACAGGGAAGAGAGAGGCATTCTCATCAACTCTCTGCTTGAGGAGCTACCAGGTCCACGGAGCTTTGTTACCCAGTGAATGGCAGTAACACGCTATTTCCCTCCACTGGAGAAGGAACCAGAGGGAGGGAGACCCAAACTGCAGGTGAGGGATCCAGATCAAACCCAAGGAAAACTCTTCATAGCGATGTCTATTAACTCCACAAATGGTTTTCTGCGGGAGTTCTTAGAATCTGCTTCTCTGGATATATTTCCAAATGGATTGTACATCAAGCAGAGTCTTGGAAGGAAGCAAATCTCACTCAGGTGGTTTCCGTGAAAAGACTTTAACCAAAAGACTGTTAAAATTGGTCTGAGCAAGAGTAAGAGAACCAAGAAGAGCTTCGAAGCCCCTAGGAACTAGAAGCAATAGAAAGCCTTACCTCCCTGGGCCTGATGGGGTGACAGGAGGAAACAGTGTTACTGCAGGTCAGCGTGGGCTGTGCTTTGGAAGAGGGGCCTTCCAGCAAGCAGGTGCCGTGTCACTGCCAGAGATATGATGCCAGAGAGGAAAGGGGGTGCCCCAAATTCTCTCTTCTTTCCTTCCGACATCATACTGATGCCTCCACTGGCCAAGCCCAAAGAGAAGTCAGCCAGGAAGAGAGGGCAGGTGATGCAGTCCATAGTGGACACACCCCAAGGCACAAAACAACGAAAACTTGATCAAGGGTAAAGTGAGACAGGGAGCGACTGCAGAATAACCAGCAAAGGTTAGATTCTTATTTACTGCGATTGAATGCTGGAGAGGATCTTAGAGATTATTTCACTCAAATATCAAAACAAGAAAGCCAAGGCCCAAGAGATCATCTTGCCCAAGGCCACACAATCTACATGTTGGTGGGTCCTTTTTCCAATGATTTTCTAGCACATTCCCAGAAACATATATTATAGACCTTCAGAGGATTGCTTTCCAACCTTCATCATGAGAAATTTCTCTTGTTAATCCTCAGCATCTCCAATGACCACACTGTCAACTTGAGCATGTTTAGGGATGGAAATGAAGAGGATCAAGAGAGGGGGTACTCATGTAACAACCACTGTGTCCCAGGCACTCCTATGGTCATTCACTTATTTGACTGCTATGTATTAAAATATACTGTGTGCCAAGATCTATTCTAGGCACAGGGATTCGCCAGTGAACAAGACAGATAAGGACTCTGTCCTTGTGGTGCTTACATTCTAGTCAGAGAAACAATAAACAAGGAAGCCTATAAGATAATTTCAAGTAGTGATAAGTGCTTGGAAATAAATAATAATAATCTGCCTGACTGGGGTCAGGCAGAAGCAACATGAGATAAGTCAGTCAGGCAAGATCTTTTTGAGAAAGCAGCAACAGAACTGGAACCCAGACTAAAAGGAAATGACCATATAAAAAGCATTCCAGGCAAAGGAAGCAGAAAGAACAAAGCCCTTGGGATGAGAATTACCTTGAGTGCTCATGCAACAAAGAGAAGACTAGTCTTGCTGAAGCATAGTGATCCTGAGGGGAAATAGTAGGGAAGAAGGCAGGGAGGGGCAGGCAGGAGCAATCATGTAGAGCTTTGTGGGGCCCTGGTGAGGAATTTGGTGGGAAATCTTTGAGGAGTTTAAAGTAAGAAATTGATGTGATCGTCTCACCTCACTTAGGTGAGTGTTGTTACCTCCATTTTTCAAATGAGAAAACTGAGTCGCAAAGGGAGTAAACTAAGCTTTCTCAAGGTTGTAACGAGTAACTTACGAGTTGTTACTTCAGCCCAGTTCTGTCTGGTTCCATGAGCCACCTTGACATGTTTTCATTGACATCCCACATTCTCTCTTCTGAATTAGCAGCCTGTTCCCATTAGCCTTTTAATCATCCAAGGCTGATATTTAGGCTAAAGCCATCCTCTAATTCCGGTAATGAGGAGCCAGAAATCATCAGGTCATAATATCCTAGGGTTCTATTTCATGACCCAATTCATGCATCTGATGAAATCTGGCAGAGCAGAGTATCAGATCCACAAGATTGTAGGTAAACTAATATGGACTTTACTAGCAGGTGAGGCATTAAAAAGGTCTACGCTTTTTAAACCTTTCCTGCACCACCTTCAATAATATTTTCAATGTCATTGTTTTGCAAATGCTTTTATACACAGATTTCAACTCTTGGTTCTACTCAAGCTTAAGCACCGGGTCCTTTGAAACAATTGCCTTGCTTCTGTCCAGGGTACTGAAATCATTTGGCCACAACTTCAATTTGAGGAAGAAAGGCAATATCTGTTAAGAAAATCTTATGTATGAATCAATTTCTTACTTAAAACTCCTCAATGGCTTCCCACAAAAGATTTGCTCCCCCCCCCCCCATAGAGAAGAAACTGGGACAGCATTATTTACTTGATGGAACTGTTTAAGATAGGATTTCTTACAGAAGCAAGTTCCACTAGGACCTTGCTGTGCAAAACCATGATCCACCTATCAGTATCATCACATTGGCATCACCTAGGATCCTGTAAGAAATATAGAATCACAGGTCCCACTCTAGCCTTCTAAGCCAGAATCTGAATTTTAACAAGATCCTCAGCTGATTCATACACACATTAAAGTTTGAGAAGCACTGCATTGCTGTTCTTTAAAACAGGGGTTTTACACCCTTGGGAAGCTTTTGAAAATCCCAATACCCAAGGTGAAATCCACACAGCAGTATTTTTTAAAGTTCCTCAGCCAAGATGGAGAACTACTGATTCTTTTAAAGAAAATTTTATATCACTACCATAAATGGAAAAATAGTGTCACCTGCCATAAATAGATAGAAACCATTTTTTTAAAAGACCAAAGATTAGCAGTAATTCTTACCTTATATGACTGTCTGAAGCTGATATCTACTCTCTTTTCATTGAAAAACAAAAGATGGATGTTAAGGGCCCTCTACCACTATATCAAGACTTTCTCCTTAACCTAATCAGAAGGATTGATAGCCAATTAGAAAGGGAAATTTTTTCCTCAATGTGCTTCAATGTTACTGAAGCCAAGCCTCATGCCATCGAAACCTATTCTCATACCCCTTGTGTTGCAAACTCTATACTTTGGGAAGCACTGATCTATTAAACAAGGAGTCTTCAGCAGCTTCTTTATTTTAGTGATTCCCAACCTTAGGTGTACTTTAGACTCACCTGGAGGGTTTTTTTTAACACCTGTATCCAGACTCTACCCCCAAATGAATTAAATCAGAACCTCTGGGAATGAACCCAAGGCATCAGAATTTTCTACAACATTCCCAAGTGATTCTGCTCCACAGCCAGGATGGAGAAGCACTTGTCTCCTTGGTCACACTTGGTTGGCTGAAAGAACTGGGAAATTACAATACAGCCTTCCCAAATACTCTGTCATTTGGCCATTTCCCTAATTCAGACTCTCCACAATTGGCTAAGGTTTCACAGTGTGTGCACTTCTCCCTGCTGAGGACTAAGGGAGCTGACAGATCATACCCATCTCTCCCTTTGCTCTGGGTTTGGAACCAGTTGAGAAATAGATTCAAGAAATGGATTGGAGATCAATTTTGGAAATTGGAGACTGGAGATCAATTTCCAGCTCTATTACTGGGAAGGTGGGTTGCAGAACTTTGGTTGAACACCAAGCCAACAGACTTCCCATCCAGCCAGTTTAGATCTTGGCTCAAACACCCATGAGACAGTGTGGAACTACATAGAAGACACTTTCCCAGGCCTCTGCAAGCAGAACTTCTGCCCCTGAGTAGAGCCCTGTGAGCGACAACAAGCAGAGACGCGTGTCCGGTGTTTTAGCTGTAACTATCCTTGCTGTAAGCAGTGATGCCACAAACACTTTCACCGCATAACTAGTTGGCCATAAAGGCAATTTTGCCGTAGAAGATAAAATAACTGATTGATTGACAATTTTGGTTTCATTACGGTTTCTTTTGGTTACATTTGTAACATTTGAAACTGCTTGCGGCAAAGATGCTTGGGGCAAAAATACTTAGAACCTTAGAGATGGACCTCTGGACCCTCCTCTGGAAGTCAGGTCTGGACCACAACCGAGTTAGGCTTCCTGTATGGAAGAGGGGAGTGTAAGAAGAATTCCTCCCTCCTGAAGGCCTGAGAAATAGAGAGGGAAGGGGGCTTTTTCACATGTATTTTAGATCTTGGCTCAAACCGGTGCCCGACCAGCCTGGTTTGCCTGGAGCTGTCCGGATTTTAGTGCTGAAAGTCCCATAGCTTTGGATGTATTTTGCTCCTTCTTCCAATCCTACAGGTCAGTCGAGGCCTTCCTTCTCCACTGGGTGTGGGGTAAAAGAGAAGCATTGAGACAAGTCACCTTCCAAATACTTCTGAGAGGAAGATCAAGGGCTCCTAAGTTACGAGCTAAGGTAGAACTGTTGGAAAGAGCTCTCCCTCACCTGCTCATGACCTAGGGAATTTTACAGATGTGACTCAGGGAACTTCACAACCCACAAGGAGATAGACAGTCAGGTGTGCTGCACTGTTAAAAGGCTTAGAGAAAAGGCAGGAAAAGATTCTCCTGGTGCCTCACTGTCCTCAAATTAGGGTTATTGGGTGCCTCCGAAGGCATGTCTCTATCTACCTTCAGAGTCCGACATTCTCAGACCTGGTCTACTCATCTTGCCCAACTGGCACACAGTTCTTTAAAAGCTCTGAAATTAAAAATAATTTTAACTGACTTTGATTAAAATAAGAACGTCAAATAGCATTTTTAGGAGTGAACAAAAGTGGTGCCAAAATCAGACACCTTCATAGCATTGCACCTCCCAAAGGCAGACTCCTGGTGCACAAGGCTTTGTATCACTCAGATCTGGATTCAAATCCTGACTCCACCACTTTCCAGCTGAGTGACAGGGGCCAGGTTACTTCCAGTCTCTGAGCGAGTGTTACATTATCTGTAAAACAGGAGTAACAATAGTACTGACTTCAAAAGGGGGTGGTGGGAATTATGTCTAATATTTTCAAGTATCTGGAACATATTTGTATTACTAATAAGTTGTATTGTTATTTAGTTCTCTGTGATGGGGACAACAGGAGCATGGCACATTCCAGAACTTCTCTGGGAAACTGGGTCACCTTTGCAATGACGAGGCCACTCCCAGGAAGAAAGCGTTTAGCTATGTCATCTTCCAGCTCTTTCTTTTCTAAAGTAGAGAAAGCATATCATTCATTGCAGTCATCTGGTGACAGTTTCTGAAAAACACAGAGCATCAAGGATTTGGAAGACTAGAAGCAGGCCATCAGTCACTCCATAGTCGGTTTCAATACCACAAAATGTGGCCTCTCTAGTTTTACCTTAATTCTTTCTCTCAGTTTGCATCTACTGTTAACCTCTGGAGCAAAACTTCAGCGTTCAGTGTGATGTGATAGCAGCTGCCTAAAGGACACTTGTCCATCTCATTAGGGTCACTATCGCTTAGCTCCACTGATGATAAAAATGGAAATAGTCCCGCTTGTGGGTCAGGGTTGATGTAGGTGAGCTGTCTTCACTATGTCAAGTGTGTCTCCTGGGCCCTGAGAGAGGACACAAATATTCCTCAGCTGGAGCCAAGGGCTTCTTGTTATTGTAAATTAATCTTGTAAATATCTGATTTCTAAGAGGCTGTAAGGAAATGACTCCCTGTGGCTCTGTGTGTGTGCCTCTTCGTGTATCTGATTGCTGGGGCATGGTGGCACGCTCTGACATCGCTGGCCCAGTGAGGTCTGCAAGGGAAAGGCCATAACCATGGGGGGAAAGGACAAGGTCTTCCCCAAGAATGAGGTCATCACAGCATCTGTCATCTGGGGAAGAAGTAGGTCATCAGACAGGGAAAAGGAAACAAGCTTGGGAAGGTAGGCGAGAGGGCTCAGCTTCTCTTCGTCTTGACTTGACAGTCTAGACGTCAAGAGTAGTTTTCCTGGGGATGAGACACCAAAGGTGGGGCTTGAAGTTGGAAGTAAAAGGACTGGCACAAGCTATTTTTCCTGAGACCTCATTAATGAGACAGGTCTGCCTGAGGAGGCAGCTCTCCTTCAAGTTTGACTATTTCCTTGAGGTTCTCTTTGCTAGTTTCCTGCTATCTGGGATGACACAGCAGCAGAAGTGGGAACTCCCTCCCCCAGAGAAGTAAGGTAGGATCAGACCTTACGATGAGAGAGATTCTGCCTGGGGAAGCAGCAGTACCTTTGAGAGATTACCTTCTCCCTTTGGTTTATACATATGCTGCTAGAGTTATAGAAGGATTTATAAAGGATGCCATCTTATCCCATAGTCCAGAAAAGGCTAAAATGTGTGATAATGCCCCAACCTCACCGCTCTGTGGACACACAAAGAGCTACATTGAAAATCACAGTGTCCTCACTATGGACATTATGTTAATCATAAGGTCCTCAAATCTTTATCTCTCGCCCCAATGTGTTCACACAGGTCCCCCTTCAATATTTCTGGGCTTTCCTGCAGTCATCTCACATGTTCTCAGCCCGTCAGATCATCTCCACGTGGAGTCTTCCCCATTCCTCCTCTCTTGTCCCAGATGCCCCTTGTTGGTGTCTCCCAGTCACTTCAGGGAACCACACTGTTGCCACTACTGACAGAGGCCACCACGGAAAGGCCAGCAAGGAGCTAGAGCAGGGCCATAGTCCAAGTAGAGGTGGGAAACGGTCCCTCTTTCAGGTCAAGTCACCTTAGCACACATTTGGGAAAAAATGGATGAAGGCTCTGCCTGTGAATAGTCAGTTCATAGAATAGGAAACCTGAACGGCTAATAAAAATAAAAAGCATGCCCTAGTTCACTAAAAATCAGGAATGTGAACATTAAAACATCAACAATGTTCACACCTACCTGATTGATAATAATGGAAAGAAATGGACAATCTGAAGTGCTGGGCAGATATGGAAAAGACAAAGAACTCTGGTGAGGGTGAAAATGGATAGAGCCACCTGGAAGAGAACTTGGGCAACATACGGAAAAACTGGTGATGTATTACCTTACAACCAAAGATTCTATTTCCAGGTGTGTACTCCAGGAAAAGAATCTCACACTTGTGCTGGAAGAGATGAGTACAGCAATGTTTATTGCATCATCGTTGCATTAGCAACAACTCAGAAGCAACCTGTATGACCATCAACAAGAGAAGGATAAATAAATAGAATACTATACCACAAAGCAAACGAATGAACTAGAGCTACATGTGTCAATAAGGATAAGCCTCGAAAAGGGAACGTTAAAAGTTGACGCCTCTGTACAGTATGATTCCATTTATATAAAGCTTCTATGCATATATACATACATTTGCGGAAATAGTATAAAAACATGAATGGAATTGCTAAATTCCAAATTTTTGATAGTGAATACTTTTTGAACAAGAGGAAGAAAATAAGAAGAAGACATATACACAAGGGACGGCAGCTCCACTGATATGTTTCATCACTTTAGAGGACCCTGAAACAAACAAGGCAAAATGTCAAGATATTGTATAGATGAGCATCCTTTCTATCTCCTATGACTTCCTGTGCATTTACTAGACTTTATAATAACATGGAAGACACACCCTAAAGTAACTCCCAATGAGTCACGTCCTTATATAATCCCCTCCCTGAGTGCAGGCAGCGCCCAAGACCTGCTCCTGACCAACGGAATATGGCAAAGGTGATAGGATGTCACTCTCGTGATTTCATTCCGTTATATGAGACTCTGCCTTAGCAGACTAGAGTGAGAGATTCTCGATGGCTTTGACAAATAAGCTGCCATGTTTTGTAAGAGAGTCACATGGCAAGGAATTGTGGGTGGCTCTTTGGGATCTAAGAGCTGCCCACATCTGACACCCAGCAACAAGCATGGGCCTTCAGTCATAGAGTCACAAGGAAAGGATTTCTGGCAGCAACTTGACTGAGGTTGGGACTGAATTTTTCCCCAGTCAAGACTCCAGCTGAGAACACAGCCCAGCGGATCCCATGACTACAGCCTTCTCAAACCCTAACAGAGGAGCCAGGTAAGCTGTACCTTCACTCCAGACCCGCAGAAACTGAGAACCTAAAGGTGCATTGTTTTAAGCCATTAAATTTGCAGTAATTTGCGACACAGCAGTAAAAGCTAATACGAATAAAATATTCACGAAAGGAAACAGGAGTTCAGAGGACCATAAAATTGTGATGTCATGATGTCCAAGTGTTAAGAAGGAAGTATTAGCTGAACAAATGCTCCCAAGTCCAGTGTAGAAGACAATCAAGACATCTCCTTTGGCTTCTGCAGCTTCAGGGCTGTGGGCAGGTCAGAAGCTGGGTGCCAGGGGATTGAGAAGAAAGGAGGTGAGGATCTGGAGACAGCTGGCCAAGAAGTCTGTCAGGCAGGAAGCCTGAGAGAGAGGGAGGCGCTCACTGCATGGAGGCATGAGGCTGAGGGAGGTTTGCTGGTTGTGATGTTTTTATAAACCAGGAGAAACTTAAATAGGTTTACTTGGTGTCTCACAGTCTCTTACTCATAATGGGATGGTTTAGTATTCAGTGGCTCTCAACCCAGTCTGCACATTAGGACCATCTGGGGAACTTTCAAAGAGGCCCATAGCCGGTGTTTGTCCGTGCAATAGAATACTATTCAACAATAAAAAAAGAAACAAAATACCAATACATGGTACAACACGGATGAAACTCACAAACGGTATGCTAAGGCGAAGGAAACCAGACATGAAAGACCACATACTGTGTGATTTCATTTACATAAAATGTAAAAGAAAAATAGGAATTCTGTAGAGACAGAAAGCAGATTAATGGTTACCTGGGATTGAAAGTGGGAATGGAGTGTAATTGGAAACTTTTCTTCTCACGATTGCTTCATTAAATAAACTTTCTCAATTCATTTGTCCCCAAGTCCTGGCTCCTGGGGTCCACCCTTCTGATGGGGTGACCTCTTCTTGCTGGATGATCCTCAGGTGTGGCATACCTTGGAAGATGACTGACAGCCAGCTTCCTCCCATGGGGGAGGCGAGAGCAACCTTGCCTGTGAGACTTAGGAGACACAAAGGCAAGCTTGCGTCACACTCTTCTTCTATCCAGCATCTGCGCCTTGGATTTTTAGGCATGTAATGGGTAAGAGTTACTCTATTCCTCAAGTTTCAGGGGATATAATTTAACCTATCCAAGAGAGGTTGGATATCCAAGATAGCCTATCAAAGACATCCAAGCAGATGTCTTTATCTCCACTACCACCTGCCTTCTTCCTCAGGGTTAGAAAAGGAGGGAGAAACTCTTCAACGACCTAAAAACTCTCTCTAAAGACACTCTCACTCTTTCACTCTCTACTCTCTTCAACTCCTTTCTCCCCCATGGTTTGGAGGCTGGGATGGGCTAATTCTGGAAAATCCAATTTAGGGGCTGGCCAAAGTCCTCTCAAAAGAGTCTAGCACCTCGCTTTAGAAGATAAGGATCCCTGGCCCCCATTTCTCTCAGACTTGGGGACTCATCCAAAACTCTAAGAAGACTGCAGCTTCCACATCTGGAACCATCTGTTTCATCTCACGTTGGCTAACTGCAGCATCCAGACTGTGTGAGGACCAAACTGATTTGAGTGCTGTGTTTCTTCCAGGTAAAAGGCAGGAGTGAATGAATGTGTTACACTGAAGGGAAGGTGTGCTCAAGGTGTGGACAGAGAGCGCAAAGGCACTGGGTTTCCACTCGGACACCACTCCGGGTGGCTATGCTGTGATTATCACGCTGAGTGGATGCGTGCTGCTATGAAATATCACCATCATCCCCCAGCTCTGCTCATCCAAAACCTCACACCACTCCCACAGGACAATGCGCCGCCTCACCAAGATCCTTTAACACAGGCAAAAATCTAAGAGCTGGATGGGTCCGACTCTATATCCTGCGTGTGATCCAGATCTTCAACCACCAAGCTGTGGTTTGTTCTGGGCTGTGGCCACATTTCTATTCAGGAAATTGTTCTAAACATGTGACAAATTTGAAGCAGCCCATTATCAGTTCTTCACCTAGAAATATGCACTGGTTCTTCTCTGGCATGGAGGTCAGCAAACTTCTGCAAAAGACCAGATGGTAAATAACTCTGACTCGAGGACTGTACCATCTCTGTCACAATCACTCAGCTTTGCCACTGCAGTGTGAAAGCAGCCATAGGTGATACACAAATGAATGATCATGGCTCTGTTCCAATAAAACTTTATTTGTAAAAACAAGCAGAGGCCATATTGGGGCCATCGGTTGTAGTTTGCCAAACCCGTGCTCTAGCAGACTGGACTGTTCGTCCAAAGGTAAGTGATCACTCTCAAAAAATAGGGGATATTTTGCCAAATAATCTTGTTTCCTTGGAGTCGTATTTATTACCCAATAAGTTATACATTTATAGGAAATAATGTTTGAGATAGCCTAATAAATGTTGGAAGGAAGGAATCAATACAGGAGAGAAGTAGAAAATGCTAGAAAGAGTGGGGATAATTGATGGACTGAAGACCCTGAGAACCCAGGAGGGGGGATTCCAGAGAACAGGTAAGATGCCCCTTGGACCATAAGAAAGGGAAGGAGGAGAGGCCGGGTTGGGAAGGAGGACTCCCCTTTGACTGGTGGCTTCTAAGACCACCTGCTGAGAGGGTGGTAGAAGGCAGGAGGCAGGAGAATGGAGAAGGTTTAAATTGCCGTGTGGACGATGGACGTGAGAGCTGAGCAGGGACACGGAAGCCATGAGGGCCAAGCATAGCAAAGCTCTGACTAACTCATTCCACACATGACACACGCCCCCTGCCCCACCAGTGGTGGTAAGTGTTTAAACAGTTAGTTCATCCCGGGATTCAAGGACCCTGGAATGTCTAAGCAAGAAGGGACCTTAGAAATCAGGGAGGCTCCCCCAAATGAAGGATGGTTAGCACTAATGAGAGTGGAGATTGGTTTTTACATTGCGGCCAAACGTGACATTAGATAATATCAACTCATATGGTAGGGGAGCACTTTCCTCCTCTGTTCTCTTCCTACCCTTCTGTCACCCCTTAGAGGAAGTCTCCGTCAGGCACTGATGTGTCTCTAACACCTTCTCTACAATGTGCCATTTCCCGATTTAACAAATCATGGCAGGCCCCAGACTCAGTTTCCAATGGGCAACAGGATCTGAGTAGAACTTAATATCATGGGTTTGTTTTCCTCCTATTTATCTACACGGCTGTCTTCTATTTATGGCAATTGATTGATAATTGGCTTTTCATTCATGATACAAATATACGACATGAACATTATATAAATTTTCCTTTTAAAATAAATTTAAAGTGAGTCATTTTAAAGAAAAAATAAATTAAACAAATAAGCCTCCAGGTAGTAGACAGATATGGCAAAATAGTGAAGGTGCCCTAAGAATGGGACGCTACAGATTGGGGGAGCGATGCCAGAGAAGGAAAGCGATTTCTCCCAGATCACACAGCATACTAGGGGCTGACCAGGCCTCTCCATTCCTGGTTTTTTGGTCTTTCTGGTAAACCAGGCCTCACTCTCATTGCAGAGGCCCATTATTTGCACTATATAGCCCAAAGCTGCGACCCTTTTCCTCTCCCTTCGCAGAGGCGCACATTGCTGACAGACACCGGTCAGCACGGTGGAGATGGGAGCCTTGTGCATCAGCTTGGCTTCTCATGCAGGAAAGTGCAGCAAGGCCCTGCCATCGCTGAGAAAGCAGCCAGCCAGGGCTCAGGGAACTGTGCGCCTGCTCTGTCCCAAAGCCTTGGGAAGCTCTGGCAGCACCGGCACTGATGAGAATACATAAGGGAGCTCGGGGAGGATGCCGAGAGGGAGAGGAGGGGCAGTGGGACTTGAGCCACATAGTATGGGTTCCCGGAGGCCAAGGGGCCAGACCCACTCAGAACTCAGGGGAGAGCCTGTACTGCCCGCATCCTAGATAAAAATTGCTGCCGTGCTGTAGGGCACGGTTTTCTCATCAGTAACACAGGATTGACAGTAACACTAGCCTCATAGAGAGGTTAGGAGTTTTAAATGACCCTGTACGCATAAAGTGTTCAACATAGTCCCCCACACAGGATAAGCCCTTCAGAAGTGTAACTATTATTCCTGAAGGAGGAGGCAAGAGTCACTGGCAGGAATGAAAAACAGTCATTTCCCCCTTCCCAACAATGCCCCGTGAATTCTGCAGGGGTTAACCCAAGACACACACGCACACGCGCGTGCACACAGACACACACGCACAGGCATATGCAGCCCCACGCGCTGCCCTTTGATTCCTCTCCCAAGGCAGGAATGGAGATGAAGTCTGCCAAGCGTGCAGCCCTAATTGCATTTTCTTCCTGAAAGAGGGTCTGCTGCAGAACACCTGTGGGCCAGCGCTACGTGACAGCAAGGCTGTCGTGCAGGCAGCGGTGGCACAGACGGCGTGCAGATTCAGGGGCTCTGGGACCTGAGACACAGCCAGACCCGGCAGATCCCTGGGTGCCCCTCCCAGCCACTGCCCCCACCCCAGAAGGGGAGCTTCCTGCAGGAGGCTGGGGGCAGTCAGGAATTTTGCAATTAACCCTCTTCTCAAGGGCCCCCAGGGCCTGAGGGTGGAGAAAGAGGAGTCCAGACATTTTTCTGTTGCCCTGGGAGGCAGAATACACAGCACGGTGGCTGAGAGCAGAGGCAAGAGCCGGGCCCAAAGGCAAGCCCTGACATCACGAGCTGTGCAGCTTCAGCAGGCGCCACACGCCCTTTGAGAACCAGTTTCTTCAGCTGTAAGAGCTGAGGTGGCAACTTCTGCGGGACTAAGGTGCTCAGCCAACACCTGCAAGTAGTAGGTGCCCAAACAACTATAGCCATTATACTTTAAATGATTCATTCATTCATTGGACGAACATTTATTGAGTGCTTACCCTGTGTCGGGCTCAGCTCTAGCTCAGAAGACGTGGGTAGACCACTTCAACCAAGTCTCTGCCTTGCCGAGCTTATGTTCTGGTGGGAGGGAGAGAAAGTAAGCAGGCAACCCATTAGATAAATTTAGCCCAGGGTAAGTGCCCTGAAGGATATAACACAAGATGACAGGATAGAAGAGAAGCTGGGGGTGGAGAGCCCCACCTCAGCGAAGCTGGGTCAGGAAGCTTCTCTGAGGCACTTGAAGAAGAGCACGTTGGCCACTATGGGAAGATGAAGGGTAGTGTGTTCTAGGCAGAGGGAACAGCAAGTGCAAAGGCCCTGAGGTGGGCATCTCAATCATCACGCGGAGAGGCGACAAAGAATATCTTATAAACCACAGCTAGCACCATGCATCCAGGTTCACAAGAGCTGGGGTCAATAGAGAAGGTTCTCGGATGTTCCAAGTTTCTGAAGCCCAGAGCAGAGGGGGCAGACCAGCATCGAACACTCCCTAAAAGGTGGCTTCAGACTGCTTCGTTCACTGTACAAATGTTTACTGAGCATCCTCCCTGAAGCACGCAGCAGGCTGGAAACTGGGAGATACAAATGGAAGTTGGGGTGGCTGCCGCCTTCTCTGCCTGTCCCCCCTCTACCCCTGGCTCCAAGCCCAGGGTCTGGAAGAGAGAAAGTGCTCAGCATTTATTTGTTGAAGAGGCAACAAGGATAATAATATTGGTTAAGCTCTTACCAGCTCTTCTGCACATTGATCATATTAACCCGTCCAATCCTCACAACCGCTCTGGCACTAGGTACTCTTACTATCCCACTTTACAGAACGGGAAAGCGAAGATCAGAGTGATCAAGTGACTTGCCCACGATCACACAGCCAATAAGTGGCAGAGCCAGGATTCAAATGTGGACAGCCTGGTCCTAGGGTCCATGCCCTACACCAGCAGCAGGGGCCCGAGCAGCCTGGCTTGCCTGGAGCTGTTTGCGTTTTAATGCTGAAAGTCCTGTGTCTTTGAAAAGCCCTCAAACCTGGGAACACCAGGACAGTGGGCCACTCCAGCAAGTATTGCCTTTCTGACAGAGCACACTGTTGGGAAATAAAACAGATTTTAATATGACGAGGCAAATACAAGAAATGCACGTGCGCCTACAGACTAGCAAAGAGCCGGGGCAATAAACTCTCTCTGGACAGAAAGGAAATTTCATGTAAGACTCCTAGGGGAGAGGACATCCAAGATGGGGTTTGAGGGCTGAATAGAAGCTTTTCCTGTTGGATAAGACATAGGGTGGCATTTTGGGCAGCGGAGGAAAGTCAGTGAAATGGTGTTGGGAGGGAATCCTAAACTAGTAGAGGTCATCGAAGGACAAAGTTTAAGGAAGGAAAAAGCAAGAGCAAAGACTGGGGAAATAACCGTCACGTCAGATCTCGGAGAGCTAGAGCCTGGATTTATCCCACAGTCAGTAAGGGGCCTTTAAAGGACTTGAAGCTGGAGAAGGACGGAGCAGATCTGTACTGGTGACCACTGGGCAGCTTTACGGAGGACCAGGAGGGCTGCGAGGCCACTTCGCACAGAGGCAAGTGGTCATGGGGGTCTGGCCTTGAGCAGTGGCTCTGAGATTAGAGAACTGAAGATGCCCCCATCGCTCCTTGAACGGGAATTGAAACCCTCAGCAGTGGCCCAAAGGTAAAGGAAATATTTAGAAACAAGGTCCCCGGAATCACGGGGAGTGGATATTCCACCTGATATCGGCTTGCTCCAGTCAACTGTGCCTTCTCTATATTTGAAGGACAGCATCATTCACTAAAACCAACTGTTCCCAGCTTACTTTATTCACTGAGTCACTCACTTATTCACTCAACGAACATCGTCTACTCTTTCCTAGGCACCGTACTAGGCATGGGCATTGAGGATCCACAGCAAAACAGATAGCCATGGTTCCTCCCCTCCTGTCACTCTCAGTCTAGCGGGGACACAGGTACTAAAGTCTCAAACACAATTAATCAAAGAATTCTGAGTTGTCAGAAACTATGAAGGAAATCAATAGAATACTAAGAGAAAGACTAGTCCCAATTTAAACTAGGGAATCAGGGACATCCTCCCCGACCTGAACAATGGTCAGCAGTTGCACCTAGTTAGGTAGCAGGTAGGCAGGTAAGCATTCCAGGTAGAGGGAGCTGGACGTGCAAAAGCCTTGAGGTGGGCAAACGCTTGGCACGTAATGGGAATTTCAAGACGTGTGTGGCTGGAGTAAAGTGATCGAGCTGGTGAGAGGCTTGAGATGAGCTGGAGAGGGGAGCAGGAGCCAGATGATTAAGGGCCATGGAGGCCTTCGTAAAGAGTTTGGATTTCATTCAAAGTGCAAAGGGAAAAGCCATTGGAGGGCTTAATTGGAAGAATAAATGGTCAAGTTCACATTTTACAAAGCTCTCTCTGGCTGCTGGATGCACAGTGGATTATAGATGAGCAAAAGGGGCTGGAGGGATGCAGGAGAGGAGGCAATTACTGTGGTCCAGGCATGAGACGATGCAAACCTGGACCCGGCTGATGAGTGTGGACACAGACAAGCGAGTGTGGTGGAGAAGTATCTGGGAGAAGGCAGAATCCACCTATTTTTAAAGCTGACTTTAAAAGGAAGATCTTTACAAATGGCACTACCATCCACCCAGTTTCTTAAACCAGGAACTGAAAAGTTATCTTTTTCTTGAGAGGCAGCGCTCTGCTCATGGGGCATTAATCACTGCTCCTGTTTCCCCAATGGCCCTGATTTCTGATGGAAAAACAAACCATTTCCTACAGCAGTGATCTTCTCTCCTTCCTGTAATGGGTTGAATTTTGTCTCCCAAAAAGGTATATTCAAGTCCTAAACCACAGTCCCTATGCATGTGAATTCGTTTGGAAATAGGATATTTGCAGATGTAATCAAGATGGAAGATAAAATGGAGTTATGCTGGATTAGGGTGGGCCCTAAATCCAGCCACTGGGGGCCTTCTGAGAAGAGACATAGACACAGGGAAAATGGCACGTGACTCCAGGAGCAGAGAAGCATTTACAAGCCAAGGAATGGCAAGGATCGCCAGCACCCGCCAGAAGTCAGAAGAGACTACCCCTTCCCCTTCTGTCGGTTTGCAAACTGGCTCCCATATACGGAGGGCAAGGAGAGGCAGAAGAAAGAGACAGAACCCTCCAGATTTCAAGGCGCAGGTGTAGCAAGCAAGGGAACTTACCTACCAGGCTTGTCTTGGGCGCTGCAAGGCGAGTGGATCTCCACGCCAGCCCACTAGAATCTTACAAGTTGATACAGACGCCTTAACGGGGCTCAGTCACGTGTTCCGTCCAGATGTTCTCAACAACACTTACTCTCTCAAGGCTGCGTCCTTGAAGCAGCTGCCACCGTGGGAACAGTGGGCAGAACACACATTCCAAGGACAGGGGAGGAAGTGAAGATCCTCCGATTGCCTGGGGCCAGCTCGAAGGTCCACCTCTGGGCACGTCCTCTCGATGAGCTCCTCCAACACCCTCCAGAGCTCATAAGGGGCGCCCCGTCTCCCTATCCTAAGTATAAAGACACCAAGGTGGAGAAAAGATCTCAGCAGACATCTCTCTGTCTCGAAAGACAGCAGCAGGATACACCACAATAGTTGCTGCCACGAAGAGTCAGGGGCCTGCAAACTGCAGCCAGGTTCAGCCAGCTGTCGTGTTTGTGAACAAAGCTTTCCCGGCACACAGCCGGGGGAGGCATTTAAGAGCACAAACTTGCAAGCAGCAGATAAGTAAGTCCTGGAGAACTAATGCACCGCCCAGCGATTACAGTCAACAATATTGTATCATAAACTCCCAAGTTGCTAAGAGACTAGATCTTAATTGTTCTAACCACAAAAAAGAAATAAAAACTATATGAAGCGAGAGAGGTGTTCGCTAATGCTCAGGAGGTAATCACGTTGCAATACACAAATGTATCAAATCTACATGTTGTGCGCCTTAAACTTACACTGTGTTATGTGTCAATTATATCTCAACAAAAAGAAAACTAAATAAACAGAAAGCTCTTTCTTTTCCCTCTCTCCTCCAGAGATAACCACTGTTAACAGTTTCTCATAGGGTCTTCAAATCATTTTCTACACATAAATATCCTTTAAACACACACATACACACACATGGTACCAAACCACACCTGCTGATATAAACTTGCATTTTTCACATGCAATATGTCCTGGATCTTCTTCTATGTCAGCACACTGGGGTGACTTCATTGTTTTTAATCACTGCAAAGTATTCCATGGTAAGGAGCTACCATAATTTATTGCTGGACTTACAGTAGTTTCCAGCATTTTACTCTGCAAATGAATGCTACAGTGAACAACCGTATATGGATAAATCCTGATACATAGGATGGACTGGTTTTCTTCAAGACCTTGATTCAACAGCTTTCAGACAAAACCTAATTTAACACCTGATATAAGTCAGGCACTGTGTTAAGCTTATCCAGAGGTGACTAAACCATGGTCCCTACCCTGAAAGAGCTCACAGTGTCATCCAGTGATGATGTTGATGAGTTTAATGAGCATCTACTCTGGGCCATTCACAGAGTGATGATATTTACATGTACGATCCCAACCAATCTTCACAACAGAAGCACCTTATGAGGCAGGTACTATTATCAGCCCCACTTTATAGATGAGACTGAAGCTCAGAGAAGTTAAGTAACTTACCTGAGGTCACACAGCCAGCAAAAAGTGAGCTGAAATTCAAACCCAGGCTCTTAAGGAACCAGCCCACACTCAGGAGACAGGATTAAAATTAGCGCAAGTGGGAGTTCAGAGGAGGGAAAGAAAGACTCAATCAGGGAGATCAGAGAAGGCTCCAGGAAGAAGTGACAACTGAGTGGCACTGAAAAGAACACGCTTTTTCCAGTTCACAAGGAGGGAGAGAAAGCAAAGAGAACAGTACACACAAAGCCATGGGGCCGTGCAGGCATGGAATTTCTAGGAACCAAGGTGTGTAATTCAGCATGATTTGGGTGCAAAGTTAGGGAGATGAGGCTGGAGAGAGGCACGGAGGGATACGGACGGCTCCTCATCCCACTGGGGACTCAGAACTTTATCCTAAAAGTCGAGAAGAGCTGTTGAAGGGTTCTTAAAGCAGGAAAGTCAAGATCACAGTTGCATTTTCTAAAGAACATGCTGGCTGTAGCATGGAAGATGGATAGGGGCCAGGGGGGAGAAGCAAGACCGACGAGGAGGCTGCCACAGTCAGCCAAGCCACACTCGAAGAGTTTGTCTTCTTGGGACCGGCTTTTGCCATGTCGTAAAAGACAGCAGGGTGGTCTCAAGGACAGGACACGCCAGTCCAGTGAGACCAGGAGCTCAGGGGCTCCTGAAAATGCCAAAGGCCAACCCAGCCCCTGTTTTTCCCCAGGATGTGACAGCTGATGGCTGACTGCCCAGTGGGGTAACACAACTTAGCCCTGGGCCATTTGACTCCACGTCCGGAAAGCTTCCGGCAGCCGAGAGATGTCCTCGGGTCGCCCCGTCCTGGTGAGAGGAGGACATCTTGAGCAGCAGCCCATCCACGTCCACCACCCCCTCAACTGGCATCAAGAGGCTGTGGGCCTGCAGAGAGCCAAGCCACACGGCCGACGCATCATGAGTCATCCCAGCTGATTCTGGCTATTTTCCCCGGGAGGCAGTGGAGCCGGCGGAAGTGTGTCCTGGCGAGGCCAGGCAGGAGGCCAGTGGCCAGCCTGCCAGGGGCTGCCAAGCGTGGCTCAGCCAACGGGCAGGACGGATGCCTGCAGCCACCCGGCTGACCTTGCGGAAGGCAGAGAGCCCCCTGGGAGGGCCTCGCTCACTTCCGCAAGGCGGAGCATCCAACAGATCTGGGTCTGAGACTGACGCCAAAGGCCACAGACCAGAGAAGGAGCATGGAGTGCAAGGGAGTGGCGTCAGGGGTTGAGGCTGGCGAGTAAAACAGCTCCCTATTTACCGAGCCCGGACTCCGGTCCAGAGCTGTGCTAAGCACTTTCCATCATCATCGCGTCTGCTAAAATACCCTATAGCTATGATTCTACTGAATCCACCAGGACAGGGGTCAGCCAGATCCGGCTTGTGGCTCGTCTCTGTATGGCCCACGACCTAAGAATGGTTTTTACATTTTTAAGGGGTTTTAGAAAAAATAAAGAAAATTATGTGATACAAACCATCTGTGGCTCATAAAACCTAAAATATTTACTGTCTGGCCCTTTGCTGAAAAAGTGTGCCAACTCCTGCACTAGAATGTGAGCCAAGGAGGGCAATTAGGGCATGTGTGTGTGTGTGTGTGCACACGAGCACGCGTGCATGTCCCACGCCTATATTCCCCAGTGCCTAGAAGAGTTCTTAGCATGGAGTAAATGCTCAATAAATACCTGTCACGCGAACGAATGAATGAATGAAGGAATGAATGAATTTTGATTATCACCCAATGACAGTGATACCGACATTAGCCCCATTTTACTGACGAGTAAACTGAGGCTCACAGTGGTGAAAAGACTTGTCTAAGTCATAAACCCGGCAAGTGCTTGGGCTGGGACTCCAACTCAGTTGGTTTGTAATTCAAGGCTTGGGGTTTTATCTGTAGCAGAAGAGTCCAGTATCCCAAGCCAGGACTGTGTCTGGTAGAGCCGTGCCTCTTAAAGTTTCTTCTGCACACAAATCACCTGGGACACCTGTTAAAATTCATGTGTCCCGACCCCGGGTTCCATAAATCCGAGTAGGTCTCAGGAGTTCGTGTAGGGAAAGAGGAGGGAAAATGAGGTGTCCACCAGAGGCAAGGGACGTTGGGGGAGGAATAGGAGGGAGGATAAGTTTCCGGCGTGTGGTGAGTCAGGTAACCTCTACCCCTCCTCTCCCTACAGCTTCTTCACAAAAGATCCGTGTTTCGTAGGTAGCTGGTGGGGTGGCATATGGCCCCCAGAGATGATCTGCTACATCTGGGTTACAAAAATAACACTGCAAAGAAGAGCTCTGTTCATACTTTGGGGGAAAATGGTTTGAGAGCTAGGGGGTGGGAGAAGGGAGAACGAACGATTCCTGGTAGGGGTACGATCATGTCACGTGTGGAAATCTACGCTGCCCGGGGCCAAAAGTCAGACACACCTGCAACGGAGCCTGAGCAGTTCGGACCGGGAAGATCCCCACCGGGTGCAGAACTTTGCCTTTCTGAAGACCTTCGGAGGGGAACACCATCATGAGCCACACCCCCCAGTTAAAAGCCATTTGACTTCAGTTATTGTTTTTCTCTTGTTAAGTCACTTGATTTTTAAATCACCAACAGACTTTTTTTTAAGTCGTTCAGTCAACATAAGTATAATCATCACAGTTAAGCATCTCTTCTTTTTATGGCAAAAACAGTTAAGAGAAAGGAAAGGGAAGCTGGAAAAGAAAGAGAGCAGATTGGGGCAGAGAGCAGAGAAGCCGACAGAGAAAGGAAAGACAGCCCACCCCATGTAGAGCTGACACACAGCGAGACAGAGGGGGAGAGAGAAATCGGGGCATGGGGAGCATCGGGAAAGCGCATGGGCTTCGAGGCCACACAGAGCTGGTTCTACCACTGGCCAGCTCTGCGTCCTTGAGCTGGGTGCTTGTTTCAGTGAGGGTGGAAGAAGAGAAGCCGAACCAGTAGGACACGTAGAGATATTGATGTAGTTGCAGATAACAGATGTAGACACAGATGTGGATGTGGATACAGATGCGGAGTTAGATTTGGGGCGATCGAGAGGAGGCCGGCAGCCACAAGCACAGCTGAAGCCCATGTCAGCTCTTGTTGCCTCTCACCTCGGTAACCTCACCACGCAGGTGAACACACACACACCTGCCCAGGAGAGGGAGACACTAAAGGAGCAGGTGCACGCCAGGCACAGCCTCACACCAGAGGTGAGGCAGGAGATGAGCAACGAGGTGGGCCAGCTACAAAACGGCTGCTGCTTCCCTCCTGCCCTCCACAGCTCCCACAGGCATCTCTTTCACAGCCCCTCCTACCCGGAAATTTGTAGGAAAGAGGATTCTGGGAAATGTAGTTCAGGTGAGCCGGTTCATCCATCACAGCACAAAGCCACCAGGGCACTTAAAGACGCTTCTTTTGTTTTGAGAGCTTGGAGGAGAGGAAAGGAGTTCAGCTGTGCCTGCTTTCTTTATGAAATAGAAGAAAAATAGCACAAACTGCTAAAGGATGTTTTTAAAGCAGGCGAAATAATGCCTCTCATACAAATATAAACACACGTTGAAGATTTTATTTAACTCATTCATTAATGAGAGAACCAGAAATGAATTGCAACTGGTTCAAAGAAGGCAAGGAAGACACACATATAGGTTATCAGGATTCTGGAAACAAATTTGCTGAAGAGATGCAAGACTGGTCAGTGTCCACAGCACAACAGTCAATTGCGTTCATTTGTAGTTCTACAGACAAGATTTGCATTACTATTAGTTTTTCTGGAACTTACATAGTTGTAAAATAGCTCAAAGACAGTGAGAGGTGTAGATAACCTGGAAGAGCACACTAGATAAGACACCCAGCTGTTTCCCTCATCTCATGTCTTTCGTAATTTTCCGGACACCAATATGAGCCAATATTTGTTAAGAGCTTACTAACAGCTCCAGGCATTAACTCGCATAAACCCACCTACATGCCATGATGTTGCACGGTCTGCAGTTTACAAGTGGGAAAACCAAGGTCCAGAGAGGTACAATAACTCGCCCAGGGTCACACAGCTGATAACCGTCAGAGCTGGGGTTCAAATCTGGCCGTCCCACTCCAGACATAAACGTTATGCTATATCACGCCCAATTTGTGGTAAAAAGTTAAAGGATAAAGGTGGAGGTAGCATGCAGAGAGGGGGGAGTATTTTGTCACAGGTATTACTTAAAATCTGGCCGATACTTGGTGATAATAAAAAGTATGCTCACTCTCAGTCAGTTTTCATATTGATTTGAATTCTCCGCAGACAACGCTGCCCCCTCCCATTTCCTGCTGGGGCAGCTGCTCCCATCACCCCTCCCCTGCTAAGTCGTCCGCATCTCATCTCCGCTCCTGTCCTCGCCCCACCCCTGCCACGGGGTGGCCTTTACAGCTCATCTCCAGCTTTCTCCTGCTTTAAGGGGGAGGCTAGGTGAGCATGGGGGAGGAATTCTTCAGGACACTTCAGGACAGGGGCTTTCGGAGGCTCCAGGATGGGAGAAGAAGAGGAAGCAGAGAAGGGGAAGAGAAAAAGGAGAATTAAGATGCGGAGAGATGAGCCCCCTCTTGGAAAGAACACGTGATGGGCAAAACCACAGATGGTTCATGGGAAGCTCATTGGGTTTCTGCGGAATATGTGCTATATGAACCACCTTCCCCACATCTACCAACTCTTCAGACAAAGAGCCATCATTGGCAACGCACAGAGGAGGTGAGTCTATTTGGCGGAGTGGAGAGAGCAGCGGCCCCTCTGGACGCCCCAGCAAGCCTGGGACCACCGCTTTACAGAGCTGGGCTGGAGATTCTCGAGATGCAATACATAATGCGGCTGGCCGGAGCAAGCGTTAAGTAAGAGAACGGGGAACAGGGAGAGAGGAAGGCAGAGATGAGAGGAGATGGAGGGGCAGCAAGAACACTCGGGAAGTTATTTGTGTAGGAACAGGGGGCAAAGGAGAACTCCCAAATGACCGCCACCCCGAGACTCCTTCAGAGCAACAAGAGCCTGTCTCGTGTTCCCCTAAGCGTCACCCCAAGACCCAGCACGAGGCCTAACCCGGGGTGGATACTCGGTGTTTTCTTGAATTTTTAAAAAATGCATGGCTACCTGTTTACAAGAACACATATAAGCAAACGGATGTAAACTAGACTTTAGAAACGCTGTCTATGGGTTGCTGGAAAGAGATGGAATAAAGGCAAATTAATTAATTAGTAACCAAACAAAAGAGGCCTTTGTCCAGATAAATGATGATAATCTGCTAGCACAAAGGAGGATGAATAACGCAACTCTTGTCCCCCCCCACCTCCCCCCACCCCCAGGATCCAGAAAGAACAAAGAGGGAGGAAGGAAAGAGAGAGGACAGAGGAGGGAGGGAGAGAGGAGGGAGGGAGGAGGAAGGGAGGAGAGAGGGAGGCAGACTGGCAGGTTGGTGAGTGAATGACAAATTCCACCACAAAGGATGGTTAGCTACAGTGAGGAGGCGGGCTGAGAAGGTTCCTCAAAGTCTTGAAGTGAGGTTAAGAGCAGCCCAAGGCTAAGGACAAGCTGGCACCGCTTCTGCCCCAGGGACAAGCCCCTGCCGTCCAGGGCACAGAACCGAAGGAAGCCTTGTCATTGGAAGCCCTTTCGTGCCTTTTGAATTTTGAACTACATGGCCATGTTGCCTATTCAAATATAAAAATACACATTTTTTACAAGTGGGCCAAGTTAATCATTGTTAGGGACAAGGATTTCCAAGCATAAATACATTCCCACCTTTGCAAACACAGGGGAAATTCTAATTTCTTTCCTTGTGAAGAACCAGAAAGCCAAGGTCTGCCTCCTTCCCAGACCCGGAAGTAATTGGTTCAGTCCTCTCCCAGGAACCTACCTGAGGGCTGCTGCATGAAACCATTCCAGCTGAACACTGCCCAGCCCTTGGGGCTGCCAATCCCATCGGCTATAATACAAATGGGTTGTTCAGTGCCCAACCTGCACAACCTCATATGGTGACACTCTCCTCCTCCCACAGCCTAGCCTTCTCCAGGGTATAAATGTTTCGTCAGATTCAAAATCCAAAACAGCCTCCACCAAGAGCTTCTTTTCTTTCATCCGAGACGGGGTTTATGAATGTCGTTTGCTTGTTGGTTGCAAAAGTGCAAAGGAAGCAGGCACGGCCTCCTCCGGATGAGCTCACCTTCCCTCTGGCCCAGCACTTGAGTTCCTCGCCCTCACTAATGATCCCTCACTGCAAGTGAATTGACTCTGCCCGCAACAGCTAATGACGACCTGACGGTCTGTTTGCCCGCTCTGGGAATTCAATTTGAGGAGTGTGTTCAGGCCCAGGGAGCCTGCAGCGTCCTGAGAGCTCAGGAAGTGAGGCTGCTATTAGGGGGCAGACGACAGCTGCTTCTCCGGAGGCAAATGGGTAGACATCGCCTGGTCCCCTGCCCTGCCTTCTGTCTCCACCACAGAAGCCTCCCAGACCGAGTCCAACCTGACCCCTAATGTGTCCCCAGGAAGACTCCTGTTCCTTGTAAATGTCTTTCCCGGACCCAGATGTCACAGGGTCTGCAACTCCACCATTAGACAGCCATTGTTCCTTGGCGGCCGTGAACCGCGGGGTTAAACCCAAACCTCAGCCCGAGGCCCCCAGGGCTCTGAGCCTACTCTCCCCTTGCCGATTCCCTCCATGCTGAATTAGTCTCAGATCCACATGCTCTCTTGCCTCCTGGCCTTTGCACATGTTGATCCCTCCGCCGAGAATGTCCTTCCAGGATAGGAGATTGGTGAGATAAACTACGGTACACTCTTAGAACAGAATACCATGAAGAGATTAAAAATGATAGAGAATATCAGATATCATGGAAAAATGTTACAATATATTGAGGAACCCCAGCTATGAAATCATAACAGCAGCTAATAGTTACTGAGGATTTACTCTGTATTACTGTTTGAAATGCTTTCTGTGTGTGAACTCACTGAATCCTCAAAACAGCCCTAGAAAGATGGAACTGTTACTATCCACCATTTTGTAGACAAGGGAACTGAGGCTCCAAGAGATCCCATGACGTGTCAAAGATTTCCAGCCCGGGCAGTGGCAGAGCTGGGATTCGAACCCCAGCCACTTGTCCTTCATGGCTGCACTCTTAACCACCACATGATACCATATCTGACAGAAGGAGTTTGTGCAGAGCGATCCTGGCTTTGTAGAAACAAAACAAAAAGGATGACATGTAGAAAGAGGGAGAGAATTTTTTTTTTTTACATTTTATTTTTTTCCTTTTTTCTCCCCAAAGCCCCCCAGTACATAGTTGTATATTCTTCGTTGTGGGTCCTTCTAGTTGTGGCATGTGGGATGCTGCCTCAGCGTGGTTTGATGAGCAGTGCCATGTCCGTGCCCAGGATTCGAACCAACGAAACACTGGGCCGCCTGCAGCGGAGTGCACGAACTTAACCACTCGGCCACGGGGCCAGCCCCAAGAGGGAGAGAATTTTAAAGCATCGCCTTGAAAGTGCCAAAACGTTCACAGCGGTTATCTCCCAAGGAGGAGATGATGACATGTGACGTCGCACGTGGGTTCCCAGGAAGCAGCCCCTGAGATGGACTTTAGCGCAAAGCGTGCTTACTGAGGACAGCTCTCGGGAGCAACAGCTGTGGAAGGGAGAGACAGGAAGCAGGAAGCGGCCCGAGGGACAGCTAGATCTTCGATGCAGGGCGCGTCAGACCTAGGACAGTCCTTTATGCCTCCTGGATCCGTCAGTCATGGGATGTGAGCCATGCCATAAAGCATGTGACGTCAGTTGAGGCAGCTCTGATGGCAGCTGAGGCCACCCCTGAAGGCGCAGACAGCTAAAGGCTGGCCGCCAACAGCACGCCCAGCATCTGGGCAATGAGTGCTTCCTTGAAGGGACATGCCTCTATAGGAGATTTCAACTCTCTTCCTTTTGTTTGTCTATATTTTCTAGAATGAAGGCACATCACTCGTGCAGCAAAGGAAGAGAGCTACCAAAAGAAAAGAAGTCATCAATCCCCAATCACATCAAGGCCAAAGGAAAGCACGGCTCCAGCTTTAGAACAAGGCCATCGTGGAGGATCAAGCCCACGTCAGACAGTAAATAACTCACGGCTTCTGGGACTGCTGGGTGTAAATGTTAGTTCAAGTTACCACAGGTGAATTAACTGGCAGGGCTCACAGAGAGTTGCAGAAGCTGACAGATGAGTGAGAGGACTTTGGTCAAGAGCCCAGCTCCCCAGATTATCTGGCTTTAGGGAAACATGTAGCAATGGCGCCCTCTACCCCAAAATGCAAGATGGTAGACTTCCATGGTGGCCCCCAATGGACCACGCCTTTCAGGTGGTTCCCTTGGCTCTGGGCTTGGTCGTGTGGCTTGCATTGGCCAAGGGGATCCTAGCAAATACAATGCAAGCAGAGTCTTAATAAGCATTTGCACATTGGAGCTGATCCTCTTGGAACCCAGTCGCCATGCGGTAAGGAAGTCCAGGCCATCCTCCACAGCGAGAGGCCCTAAGAGGTGAGACAACATGTGATGAGAGAGGCCATGTACGGAAGAGCCCAGTAGAGCTCCCAGCTGAACACAGCACCACGAGTGACCCCAACCAACACTACGTAAAGCAGAACTGCCCCGTCAATTCACAGAATCATGAGAAATAAGAAATGGCTATTGTTTTAAGCCACTGTATTTGGGGGTGGCTTGATCGACAGCAATAGAAAACTGAAGCAGCAGGGCTGGGCTGGTGAAGAGGTCACTGGAAAAGTCTGATCACCGCAGTTGGCCCTAGTCCCTCCCATGATCCACTGCCTGATGTCTACCTTTAAACCAATCCAAATCGCCCACCCACCATGCGGCCATTGACACACTGTATCCACACAAGGAAACCTCAAGGCTATTCACACAAACGGCCTGGAGCTGTCTTTCTGTGTTCCAGGGAGGCAGCTAAGAACACGGGCTTTGGAGGGAGTCGGCCTGGGTTCAGATCCCAGTACCCACTAGCTGAGCGACCTCGCCGAGCCTCAGTCTCCTCATATGCAAAATGGGTTGACAGCAGTCTCTATCAGGTTGAATAGCAGCTAAAATTCAAGTCCACCTGGAACCTGTGACTATGACCTTGATTGGAAATAGCTGTTGCAGATGTAATCAAGTGAAGACGAGATCCTACTGGATTGCGGGGGCGGGGGGGTGGGGGCTGCCTAAGTCCAGTACGACTGGTGTCCTTAGGAGAAGAAGGAAACTAGGACACAGAGACAGACACACAGCAGGAAGATGGTCATGTGAACACAGCTTGGAGCGATGCTGCCACAAGCCACAGAGCACTGAGGGTTGCCAGCCACCACCAGAAGCTAGGAGAGGCGAGGAAAGATTATTCCATAGAGTCTTTCGAGGGAGCGTGGCCCTGCCAACACCTGGACATCAGACTTCTGGCCTCCGGGACTGAGAGCGAATAAATTTCTCTTCTTTCAAGCTACCCGGTTTGTGGTCAATTGCTGCGGCAGCCGCAGGAAACCAATACCAGTCCTTGCAGTGTGGTGATTGACTGAGTTACCATAGGCAGCCCTCTCTATCGGAACTCTTGCCAGGAAAACTAAAGAACTAAATAGATTCAGATAGTGGGGAACCATATGTGGTACCCAGTGGGGAACTGTATGTGGTACCCAGCACCCAGGAAGTACTCAAGCCGTGGTGACCATTACTACTGCAGCTTGACGCTCCTTCCAGGCTTTTCTCAGATGGTCTCTGAGCTTGGGGCTGCATGCCCGAGATCAGTGAGTCTAACTTTAGCGTACCCCAAATCACCCGGAGGAGCCCACCAAAAATACAGCTGACGGGGCCCCACGACTCTAGAGTCTGATTTAGTAGGTTGTGGTTGGGCATAGGAATAGTCGGTTTTAAGAAGTACCAGAGGTGCCACAGAAGATGACCAGAGACCATCCTGTGAGAAAGGCTGCCTTAGGACTCGGAGCATACGCTCAGCATCCGGTGTGCCTGTTGGCCTGTCCTGAGGGACTCCCATGTGGGCCAGCCCTCTGGCCCCAGGCTATCAAAAGTAGACTGTCCTACCCTCGCACTCACTAGATGCCATGGGCTTGGCCAACCCTCCACCCCTCACCACCACCCAGACCCTAGCTTGGACATCAGAATTGCTAACACAGGGGCAGACAGTTCAAGGCTGCTGAATAATAATTGTGATCACAGTTACCATTTATTGAGCACCTACTGTGTGCCAGGTTTTCACACATATTATCCCTAATTCTCACAATAACGCTGAAAGTTAAATTCAGTCATTGTTATTGTGCATTTGAGAACACTAAAGTTCAGAGAGGCAGCAAAACTTACCCGCAGTCACACAGCCAGTAACTTGAAGATCCGGGACTCAGTCTATGTCTGACCCAAAGTCTGTGTCCTTTCCTAGACATTCAATCTCTGCTCACTCAGGTCCCTCCTTCCCTAGCCCTCACCCTCCTTCTGAAACAGAGAACGCCTGGGTGTATTAGTCAGGGCAAATAGCACTAGCTGCCGTAACAAACATCCCCTAACCTCAGTGGCTTCACAAACAAAGGTTCATATCTTACAAATGCTACAGTCTGAAGACGGTTGAGGACCTCTCTGGGGAAACTCTATTTCACAGGTCCCCACTCATTCCATCTTCTGGTGCCATAATCTTCAAAATATGGCCTGAACAGTCACTACCAAAGGCAAGGAGAGATCATGGATAATTAATAAGGGGGGGTTGTGGCTGAACCTAGGAGAGGATCACATCACTTCAACCCACTTTCGTAAGACAGAACCTAGTCATATGGCCCCAATCTCATTGCATGGGAGGCTGGAAAACATAATCTTCCTGTGTTCCCAGGAAGAGAAAATGGGATTGGTGAGCATCTAGCCAAATCCAACAACACCTTTCAGGGTAGTGACTCGCTGGTACACCATGACTCTACCAGTTGGAAATTGTACTTAGCTGTAGTAACAGAGGATCATAAGACAGTGGCTTAATCAAATTAGGGGGATATTTTTCTCCCATGTAAAATAAGTTCACATAATCAGTGTCCTTCTTTCATTAGCCATCTTTAGCATGTGGCTTCCATCCTCATTATTACCTCATGCCAGCATGATGGCTGCTGCAGTTCCAGCTATCACATCTGCATTCCAGGCAGAGAGAAGGACAGATGGGAGAAGAGCAAAAATTCTCCCATCTGAGTGAATCCACTTAAGGATTTTTGCCCAGAATTTCCTCCCAGTTATGTCCTGTTAGATGCTACTGGCTACCCTTATCTGCAGAGGAGACTGACAATGTGTTCTTATAGTTGCTCTAAACTATACTGAGGTTCTTATAGTAAGGAAGGGGGGGTAATGGATATTGGATAGGCACCTAGAGGCCTCTGCCACAAGGAGTGAGTCTCTGAAAGCAGATCCTGACACAGGTTTGGAGGGCACATTTATTTGATTCCAGGAAACTTCAGTAGGGGAGTGGGGATGAGAGAGGGAAGGTAAGAAGCCCAAAAAGGGTGAGTTATAAAGCAAGTTGCCATTGTGGGCAACTGGAGCTTAACCCCATTGGGAAAATTCTGAGAACTCATGGAAAACACTTGCCTGAATTACCCCCAAAGTGCGGGGGTGCTGGGGTATTTATACCCAGATTCCTGTCAGTTCGGTGGAAGATGTTGGGGAGTGGGCATGGATCCACTAGCACTGCAAGCTGACACAGTGGTGATGAACTGGGCCCCAACTTAAAGACAGTGCTGGCAGTTGGCAGTCAGGCCATTGTACCCCGAAGTGGCCAAGTCAGGACATCATGGTGAAATGTGTTGCAAATAACTTATTGTTGCTGCTAAGTACAGAAGTCTGGGATTGCTTATTTCTTTTATAAATTAGAGCAGCTTCAAGGTTGGCATTGCAGCAACGCTCACAGTTCCTGGCTCATTCCATCTGTTGCGCCATAATCTTCAAAACGCGGACACACAGAGACACGCACACATTACTCCCTTTATCTGCCTCCGTCTCCTCATCCTTCACATCTCTTTGTCAACATCACTTCCCCGGTGAAGTCCTCGCAGACTTCCAGCGAAATATTCCCGCATCTCCCCAGTCTTCTCACATTAGAATTCATACTGTTGGCTGCCTATCCAGAATCTGAAATCTTCCCTTTATTCCTTCTCAACAGAATCTCATCACACCAGACATTCACATCCCCCACAAGTCATAGGGCAATGGTAACCCCTGCCCAGCTCCAGGGGCGTAAATCCTAATTAGTCTTAACCAATCAAAATAAGACATGCCCTTGGCAACTATCATTGGTTCAGGAAAGATCACGTGATCTAAATTGGCCAATCGGATTGAAGGGAAGGGATATAGCCCAGGCATAGTGGGAGAGTCCAGCATCTCTCCCCCTAGCAGTGACTGATGAAGCACAGAGGCTCAGTTGCCACTGAAGGCCATCTTGCACCTACAGAGAGAACCACAAAGAGGCTAGCTCCAGGGGGACAAAGCAGAGAGCTGGAAAGAGTCTGGGTCCTCTTGACGTCATTGAACTGCTGATCGTTCCTTGCTTAGAGCCCACCCTCCATGTGAACTTCCAGCTCTCTGTGATTAAATTGTGTATTCTTAAGCAAGTTTTTGTTTCCTTTTTTTTTTTTTTTTTGCTGAGGAAGATTTGCCCTGAGCTAACATCTGTGCCAGTCTTCCTCTATTCTGTATGTAGGTCACCACCATGGCATGGCTGCTGACAACTGGTGTAGCTCTGCACCCAGGAACCCAGTCTGCCGAAGCGGAGCACACTGAACTTAACCACTAGGCCAGGAGGCCGGCCCCCTAAGAAAGTTTTAATCAACATTTTCTGCCATGATAGCTAAAAAACATTCTAATAAATAACATCTATCACAATTTTCAACACACTATTATTTTTGCTTGTTTAATTGCCTGCTGCCTTCAGGTTTTCCCACTAGACTATATTCTCTGTGATGGCAGAGGCTGTCTCATTCGCTATAGACTTCCCGGGCCTAGCAAAGTGACTTGCTCCTGGCAGATCCTCAAATATTTGTAGATGAAAGGGTAACATCCCCTATGCTTTATGAATGGGAGAGAAAGGAATGGGCTTCCAACCGGCACTGGAATGTACCCCTCAGCCTATACCAACTGTGCTTCAGCCTCTATTGAATATTGTTGCTAATGTACCTTCACAGCTGTTGCAAAGTGCAGCCCTGTTTTACTTATCCACGATTTTTTCTGTTATGCAAAATCTAGAAACACATATGTACGTCATGCAAGTAAAGGCATTAGTCGTGAGTGTGGCAGTTAAGAAGTTAAAATACACCATTATTCCAGCTATGCCTCAATGCACCTCTGCACAAATCTTTCCTAACAGCAACACCCCTGAGCATTCAGCCCAAGAGGAGTAGCTCCTATGATCCCAGAACTGGGTGTCCACACTGGAACGCAGTCTTCCCAAGAGTTTCAGTTATATATTGTTGTGTAACAAATTACTCAGCAGCTGTAAACAGCAAACACTCATTATGTCACAGTTTCGCAGGGTCGGGAACATGGCGAGGCTCAATCCTGAGATCATGAAATTACAGTCAAGCCATTGATTACAGCTCCTTCTAAAAGGCTGGAGGATCCATTTCCAAGTTCAGTTACATGGCTGTGGGCCATAGGGGCCACTCACAACCTGGCCTCCCCCAGAGTGAGAGATGCGGAGGAGAGGAAGCACGTGAATCCAAGGCAGAAGCTGCAGTCTCTTTCTAACCTCATCGTAGAAGTGGCAAACTCACTTCTGTCACATTCTATTTATTAGACGTTAGACACCAAAACCAGCTCACACTCAAGAGGAGGCGGCTTAAGCTCTATGTCTTGAGGGGAAGAGTATCAAAGAATTTGTGGACATATTTTTAAACCACACTACCACTGAATCCTTTCTCTCCCCAGCTTGTCTTCTGGGATTAAGAGAGCCACAGCTTGGGAAGTATTATGAGTGCCCACCACCATCATCATCACCACCATCACCATCATCATCATCACCACCATCACCATCATCACCATCATCACCACCATCACCATCATCACCACCATCACCATCAACACCATCATCACCACCATCACCATCATCATCATCATCATCACCATCATCATCATCACCACCATCACCACCATCATCATCACCATCACCATCATCATCACCACCATCACCATTACCATCATCACCATCATCATCATCACCACCAACACCACCATCACCATCATCATCACCATCATCACCACCATCACCATCACCATCATCACCATCATCACCACCATCATCATCATCAACACAAAAGAACAGGCATGTATTAATTAGTACCACTTTCTGAGCCATGTGCCAGGCAAATGCTTTACATGCATTTAATCTTCACAACGACACTATTAGGTAGATACTATTATTCTTCCCATGTATAGTTGAGGAAACAGCTTTGGGGGCATTTAAGTGACTGACAACGTTAAACAGCTAGTAAGTGGAGAAACCAGAATGTGGACCCAGGTCTATCTACACTGCAGAGCCCAGGCAGTTAACCACTACTCTACACTGCCTCCCACTGGCCAATCATGGAAACTGCACCTGTCCTATCAAGGTCAGGCTCTCCAAGCCAACTGTCCCGCATGGGAAAAAAATGTTCTTAATTAAAAAAAAAAAAAAAAAAAAAACCTGTGAAATCAGAGTCAAATTAGGCCCAACGGGAGGCTAGGAAGTTGCAACATACACAGCACACTCAAGCACAGATGGAAATAAACAGCAGAATCCAAGCGCATCCTCAGTGACTGCAGATCTACGAAGACGCGCGCAAATGCATGTAAGTGGCTATGCCAGGCTATGTAAATGACCACATCCTGAAGAGCAAAAGGAGGGTGGGGGGCAGCTTTTCAGAAGGCAATGCCCCCTGCTCTTGACCTCTCTTGGTATAGGGGTCGCCACTGAACAAAAGGGAAAAACGTCTAGATTGAAGACCGTAAGAAAAGCTGTACCGGAGGTGACATCCAGACCTTTGTGGGAGTTCAGAGAGCTAAGAGGGAGGCCCGGCTTATCCAGCTCCCAAGGAGCTGCCAGATTCAATAAATTAGTAAAATCAGTAAAGAAACATCTTGTTTGCCAACGAGTGTCCATTTTCTTGTCCCAAAGGTAAATTAGCAAAAGTTGAATTGGAAATCTATTCTTTTCAGTGCAATCATTCTCAAACTTCGGTGGGCATTAGGATCACCCAGGGTCCGTCCTTAGACTGCACGTCTCTGTCCTGGTCCTCGGACCTCCTCAATCAGTTGGGGCTGGGGGGGCGGGCAGGCTGGAAATCTGCGCTTTTAAAACATATCCCTGGTGATTCTGACTCGGGAAGTGTATGGATCACCTCTTTAGAAAACTGGCATTTAAAAAACACGGGGTTCGAGGACAGGCAGACCTGGATCCAGGTCTCAGCCTGACATTTACCGTCTGTGGGATCTTGGCTTGTGGACAAAGTGTCATGGTCCCAGTACCTTCATTTGTAAAGTGGGGCTAATTTTATTCTCCCTCTCAAAGGATTGCTGTGAGGCCTAAACAAGATAATTCATTTAAGGGCCTTGGCACAATGCCTGACACACAGTAAAAACTCAGTAAATATCTGGTATAATTACGATGATCATTCCCTGATGAAAGGCGGGAACCACAGCCGCCTTCAGCCAGAGTCCAGGCTCCTAAAATACGGACTTGAACGTTATTAGGTGAATGCATAAGTTTTCCCTTTGCTTCTACCTCACTGACTCCTCCCCCGGGGACGCGGGCAATGATCTGATTGGTTGGTTGACAAGAGTCTGCGTTCCATTGGCCCACTGTCCCCTCTTGGCGTCCCTGCCTCCCTCTCCCTTCCCTCCGCCCTCCCCCCCCTTCACCTTCTCTTCCCCCTTCTTGCCCCTCCCTCTCTCTCTCCCCTCCTCCCTGGCTCTCAGCTCTCCCCACAAGACAGTCTCAAGTTCTAGACCAGAGGAGGAGTGTTAAGAAGGCTGATTAGATTCACAGGTCCAAGCTCTGTTCTCCAATCTGGATTAGCCAGCAAGAGGCTTGATATTTTTATCCTTGTCTTGCTCCTGTGTCTATTAATTTCTCAAGTGATCCAAAACTCAAACAGCAAAGGGGTAACCATCTGCTTCAAACCCCACCACCTAATGTGTGCCTCCTGGGTGCCTGTCCTGGGCCCACAGTGGGTGAGTCCATTGTCTGACTTGGCGATTTCCCACTGAGGGCAGTTATTCAGTCCCAAAGACTCATGGCAACCACACTCATTCGCTGATTTCACGGCTGTCAAGATGCCCTCTCATGGAGCATCATTTATTTGCTTGAATTATGACTTTTTTTCTCATCAATTCTTAATCAAGTGGGTTTGTGTGCGCAAAATCAAAAAACAGAATAGCCATGGTAAACGGCACCTCAGAAGGAGCACCCCCGACTCAGCCCGTTAATGATTAATAATCGGGTTTTGAAGAAGCCTTCAAAAGCGCGTGATACATGTTTATAAACAATACCACCTCCTGACTAGTTCCTGTGAAAACAGCAGCTGCATCCGTGGGGTGCTGGCTATGTGCGGAGCATTCTGAGCGGGACCTTCCACACATCCATGATCGTATCTAATCCTCACAATGACCCCATTTGCAGATGAGAAGACTGAGACTCAGGGAGGATCACTGAAAGCCGTCCCCAAAGTCACACGGCCAGAAGCCGCATGGCCAGGATTCGAACTTAGGTCTCCTGCCTCCAAAGTCCCTTCTCTTTCCACCACAGCAGGATGCCTCTTTGTAACCCTCTCCTCATGGACCCCTCATATTTGAGATCTGTCAGGTCAAACCTCGGGACTGAATGGCCTGTTTTAATGCTTAAACTTGTAGAATAATTCCCAGATTCAGGTCCTGGCTCTTTCTCTTGCTGGCTTTGTGACTGGAGGCAAATCATTTACACTCTGAGTGATCTCTGCTTCCTGATATTCACACCCTTATGTAAACACCTCCCTTTGCGAGTGCCTGAGACCTGTAACTTGCCCCTAATCAACAGAACACGACAAAAGTGATAGGTTATAAGAGATCAGCTCCTGTTTTGCTGGCAGACTCTCTATCAGCTTCTCAGCTTGCACATTCTCATAAGGCAAGCTGCCTTGTTGGGGACGCCCACATGACAACAGACAAGAGGGACTCAGGCCCTCACTCCAACAGCCGTGAGGAGTGAAATCCTACAGATCCTTCTCCAGGTGAGCCTTGAGACGCCCGAAGACCCTGTTGACGCCTCGATTGCATCCTGGGAAGGACCCTGAGCTCCAGAACCCTGCTGAGCTCTGCCTGAATGCCAGACCCATGGAAACTGGACGATAATAACTGTGTGTTCTTCTAAGTCTCGAAGCTCCGTGGTAGTGTATTAAGCAGCAGTAGATAATTAAGACACCGTTCCATCATTGATTCATTCCAACACGCACTGTGTCCCCGCTGCATGCCGGCCACCATGCCAGGGCTGGGGACGCAGAAGAACAAGGACGCGGTCTCCACCCTCGGGTTGCTCGGTTAGTGCGGGATGAGACCTGCATAGAAATGAGGGCAAGCTACACGGCCCACAAGAAACGATGCCGATCCCACTGTCCTGCACAAGGATGCAGGATGAGCAACCTCCTTTGTGAAAACGCAAATCCCAAATGTTAAAAAATGCAAATTTTTAATTAAAACTTGAAGGTAAAATTGAGTTTAAAATAAAAGAGATGAAAAACCTAAATGTGTCCATCAACAGGGGAAGGATGAAGAAAAGAAAACCAAAACACAATCACACTTGCAATCCATGACGTTCATGAAGTGCTTAACAGCCATTAAAGATAATGAAGTAAGTCTGTGTCTACTGACGTGGCAAAAACTCCAAGACACATCGTTGGTTGAAATTTAAAAAAAAAAAAGGAATAGCAGAAAGAACTATTCGATATGATGCCTTTGTGTTAAAAAAAAAAATCCACTCTGCACACGCGCACACACACACACACACACACACAAATGGCATTTCTCTTTGATAGATATATATGTAGGAGCTATGTACAATGTAAACAGTTAAGGGCAAGACTCTGGACTCCGAATTCTGACGCTCAACTTCCGGTTGTGCCGTTTACTGGTTCGGCAACCTTGGGAACATTTCTGAAAGCCTTTGAGCCTCAGTTTCCTCATCTGTAAAACGGGGCTGTTGTGAGGATTAAATGAGCTGCTATAAGGCTGGTACACAGTCAGTGCTCAATGGGTGTTCGCCATTATCAATATTAATACAATGGCTGCTATTATCCCTACTGCTAGTATTGGGCTGGAAAGATACACACAAAAATTAAAACAATGATTCCCTTGAGAAGGGCACTGGGATGAGAATGGAGGACAAGCGTCTGTAGACCTATGGGTAATTTTCAGTTTTTACTGGGACCATGTCTCAGGCATTGTATAACCAGCAATCGACATCACTGAATAAGCAGTCAGATAGATAGGTCCAGGGAAACAGGACAGGTGCTCAGGTGTTGTGGGGCACAAAGCAGGACGTACTCTGTTCCCTCCAAAGGTGGGGATGGTGTCAAGCCAGGCTTCATGGAAAACACAGCTGACTCTGGAGTCACCCATCCCACTGATAGTTCCTCCACAGAAAGTTTTCCCCTTGGCCACCTTCCTCTGAAGAAGCAGGCCGGGAGGCTCTCCCGAGTCCCCTGCAGGTTGATGAAAGTCCTCCTGAGAGGCTGGGGAAGTGGCCCAGGACCTGATCACAGAGTTCCCCGGGTACCCAGTGGGACAGCTGGGCCTTCCAGGGCACCCAGCGAGCTCTTCCAGCCCGGCTGAGCCATCTGTTACTAAACTCCTAATAACGAGCTGTCTTCTGGTTCAAGGATGCTGCTGCCGACGGCAGCTGAGGGGAACCTGCGTCTTGTGAAGGAGGTTGGTCGGTAATGGTAATTGATGACCTCCTCCTTCCACCATCCCTCCCTCGCTGCTCTGATCTGCCAGGTCCCTGGGCTGGCAGTGGCTGCCAACTGGAGTGAGGAAACCCACTGGGGAGGCTTCCGAATAGAAACAACTAAATCCCCTGACACCTTGGGGATCAAACCACAATTGGGATCTCGTTAATTCCACATCTTAACCAACTCAGCTAACTGCCCACTGTGAACGGGCATCTCCTTTCAGAGCAATAAATTCACCCAGAGGAAGCAATTAATTGGACCCAAAAGATCGGAGGGAGCAGAGGAGAAACATTTATCAACAGTCTCCTAATTACTTGCCCATTTTCCCTCCCACTTAATTCCCCCAATAGTTTTTTAAAATTATTTTTTTAATTTTTATTACCCAGTAGTCTTATAATGTCTTCACTATTATTGTCCATTTTATAGGTGAGAAAACTGGGGTTCAGAGAGGTTCTATGACTTGCTCAATACTACACAGCTAAGAAGCTAATGAATTTGGTCCTTGTCATGTTATGATGTCTATTTTACAGACGAGGAAACTGAGACATGGGGGAGATTTAGGTGGCTTGCCTTGGGAGAGGCATGGGACTGAGCAGTGGTGTGGTCATTATTTCTGAACTCAAGCATAGAGTTCTTTCTTTGATTTGATGCCCAGAGATGAAGCAGCATCTCACCCTCTTAATCACCCACTTGGAGGCTGGATCAGACCTTTCCTGATCTCCTATCTTGCACTGCCTCTTGAAAGGTGGTCCTGGATTCACCCCCAGCAGAATCAAACTGGGTGCATGTTAAAATGCATATCCTTAGGCCCTGCCCCTGGTCTTTGAATCAAACACTCTCACCACAAGATCAGGAGTCTGCATGTTAAACACACACTCCAGAGTCCTCTGCACACCAAAGCTTGAGAACCACATCACGGACATCCTTCCTACTGCCTGGTACATCTTGATCCGAGGAGGACAAGGCAGCTTTGGAAAGAGCGCTGCTCATATTAGTGAGCCAAATTTTTAAATCCATCATCATTTTACATTTATGAAGTTCATTTCTGTCCCCTTCATCAGAGGTCTAAAGCTGGCAGCCTCGAGTTTTTTTGGCCACCTGTCTAGTCTCTCCATCCCTGCCCCTCACCCCAGGGTTTGAAAAGAATCTGGTCAGGGCTCTAAAGACAGATCACTGGGTTCAAATCCTGGCTCCCCTAGTCTCCAGCTGTGCCACTTACACACTGAGGATCTCAGTTTCCTCAGCTGTCAAATGGGGTAATAGTGGCTCACGCCTCATAGGCCTGTGAAGGTAGAAAACATGCTCCTTGATCTACAGCTTATGGGAGAGTGTCTGGCATGGAGTAAATACTCAATAAAGGTTAGCTATCAATATTAACATGTAGATTTCTAGATTTTCTTGATTTTCCCGTGGCAACACTCAGCTGGATCTGGATGATATCTGCCCACTTTGGACGGGGGATGCTGTCACCTCACACGCAGCGCTTAGTCACCCGGCCATCCCTCATGGGGATTCTTTAGCCGGCCCTGCAGGCCTTTGTGCTGGCGACACGGAGGGCTTAAGTAAAAGCACATGTCCATCACTGCTCCTCTCCAGAAGCCTGGGGTTGCAACCCCCTCATCCTATAGCACCAGCCCAAGCTGCACCCAGCCAGGGGCCACCCCCAGACTCAGGACCCACATTCCTGGGGATGGACCTGGGACAAGATGCTCCTTCCAGCCCTCCAAGAAAAACTGCTGCTTTCCAGCTCAGCCTCGCGGCTCCCCACTCTCCCTCTCCAGCTTCAACGCCAGCAGGATTGTCACAGGTAACCTGTGATGTCACACCATCCCGCGCTCCAGGTAAGTTCAAGCTTAGCGACAGTTCTGGGAACGGTCCTTCTAAGATCTTTTCCCCTGGTTAACTCATCCTCTCTCCTTCCTGTGTCAGCTTAACTGTCACTTCCTCCAGGATGCCTCCCCCGCCTGTGCAGCCTGGATCAGCTGCCCCCCGTGCAACCCCGCAGTCCTCCGGACTTCCTGCCTCCCAGCGTTTACCGCATTGGGGTTGGGGCACATGTGTATTGTGTCTCCCCTTACAGACCAGGAGATCCCCGAGACCAGAGTCCATGTCTCATTCACCACTGAGCCCTCAGTACCTAACAAAACACTTAGCACACCAGTGACACTCAGTAAATGTCTATTGAATGGGTGACTAAAAACAGGGATTCTGTTAACATTGAGGAATAGAGACCGGAATTCTGTTTACAAAAGAAGGAAGGAGAGAGACAAGAAAGCGTGCATTGAACGCCACTATATGTGAAATTTCATAAGCACCGTACGCAGTAGATATTAGAAGCTCTTCTACAAATAAGAAATCTGAGGTTCAAAAGGTTAAACGATTTGTACGAAGCTACTGAGCCAGAGCAGGGGTC
The DNA here is from genome assembly GCF_021613505.1 of Equus quagga. Taxonomy (NCBI): domain Eukaryota; kingdom Metazoa; phylum Chordata; class Mammalia; order Perissodactyla; family Equidae; genus Equus; species Equus quagga. Next base: position 15,143,205 of record NC_060273.1, on the reverse strand, counting down.
AGCGAAGGGCCCCTTCTGTAAAGGGCCAGTTCATGGGCATTTCAGGTTCGTGGGCCGCATGGTCTCGGTCACACTTCTCAGCTCTGCCATCGTAGCAACAAAGCTGCCACACACAAACCAGTGGGCGTGACCGTGGCCCAGTCAAATGTTATTTGCAAAATGGGCCAAGGGCAGGATTCGACCCACGGGCTGTAGTCTCCGAACCCTGAGCTCGCCATTGACCCCAGGAAGATCTGAAACCGTGTTTGGCCGTGACACACACAAACCTCTCAGACAAAACGTTGGAGAAAGACAGAGGAGCAGAAATGGTGAAGGCCCAGGAAGGGATGTTCGCTTTGGGGAAGGTCAGAGTGAATTTCGTCCATCTGATCATGGAAACTCACATCATTTACTCCTCAAGTCAACATTCATTGAACACCTACTGTGTGCTAGGCTTTTGCTAAGTATTCAGGGGAGCCAAGCATGAATAGGGCCAGTCCCTGGCCTCTCTTAGCCTGCAGAGAAGTAAAGGAAGTGATATGTATGCACTTTCCTTGAGTCATTAAATATTTATTGAGCACCTACTGTGTGCTGGGGATGAGACAACAGCAGTGAAGAAATGAAGGCTCGGTCCCCTGCTCTTCAGCAGGTCACAGCCCAGCTGCAGAAAGGGACATGAAATAATAATCACACAGATAAATATTTAATTACAAATTGGGACTAATGCCATGAAGGAAAAGAACATGACGCTATGAGAGAGAATAACAAGAGAAAACACATTTCAGTTGAGGGGGAGGGGGCTAGTCAGGGAAGAACTCTCTGGAGGAATGGTAAATGCCCCAAAACTGAGAGGGCAAAGGGTAGAGGCAGTTCAGAGGAGAGGCTGGGAGAGGCTTCTAGAAGGCCGTGATATGTGAACTCTACTTGGAAAGATGCGTAGGACTTGGAAGTACAGGAACCAGGCCGCCACGTGCAGCTGTACAGACTGTGCACTGCACAAATCCGAGGGATACTTTCACATAGACACAATGGGAATGGCACCCTAAGGTTGAGCAGCTGTACAACCGCATCCAGCAATTCTGTCCTGGGATGGGAAGAAAAAGCATTCCTGAAGGAGAGAAGAGGGAGCAAGTTGATGGCCAGGAGCCGCTTAACTTCACGAGGACCACTAGCAAACTGCCGAGGCTTAAATGCCTCATATTCTGTATTCTGCCTCCTCTGCCTCCTGGGGCTGCAATTTGTGCATTGCGGGGCGTTCTCGGGCCTGCTCAGCAGCTGTGATGAATGTCCTCCCATTGCCTGCATCGATTCCCCCCGTGAGGTCCTTGTCTGGTTCCTCATCAACCCTCCTTCTGGCTGCAGTGTGTTAAGTGGGTACTCAGCCCATACTTATTACTCCAGTTTAATGAGCTGGCAGCAAAGACTTGCTGATATAAAATTCATATTTATTGAATTTGATCGTCCTCAAGCCTGCTCCTGTATGTCTAACCTGCTTGTCCTAGTGGCTGGGACCACTCTGGATTATTGCGTTACAGTTTTATTGATGGGCAGGCCATTTGCTCATTTCTTTGGACAAGAAGTCACCACCCCCCACCTGCCCTCCCACACACACCAATCTCTGCTGATTCGGTCCAGGAAGGTTTTCTGCCTGGTAACTCCCTAAGCTGAGTAGAGGAGAGTCAGGGCAGGGGGTCCAAATTTGTGTGCCTTCCAGGACCAGGCAGGTACGGCAAAGGAGGGAATTGTGCTGGGGGACAGAGGAGATGATGAATTCGACAGCGCAGACACCATCTAAAGGGGGTGGCCCTACTCAGGCCCGATCCATTGTTGCCATGTGCAAGTGGGACCCTGATGTGACCAGATCGTCAATTTTCCAGGAACTTGGAAAAGGAGGATGATGTGTATGTGTGTGTGAGAGCTCTCGATGCTAAACACCTGCAATTAATCTTTAAGGATGTCTTTAACACCATGCAAGCCAAACAAATTAAAATTACCTCTAAAGGTCAAATCCAACTCTTGGGCCACCAGTTTGCAATTTCTGAGCGTGGGGAAGCTGAAAATCTGAAAATAAGACAGCTTTTCCTGGTGGAAGCCACAGGTCCTCTGACCTGAAGGAAACCAACTTTCACAGGGCAGGAGGTCTTAGTAGTTAAGAGAACGGGCTTTCATCCAGACAGACCTGAGTTCAAATGCAGTCTCCACCCCCGTGTGACCTTGAGCACGTCCTTCACCGCGCTGAGCCTCGGATCTCTCATCTGTTATCTAGAGAGAAGCCCACCTACTTGCAGGGTCACCATATGGAATTGACAACCCTTTGAAGTTAGGTATCACCGTGTGACTTGCTTCGACCAATGTAACCTGAGCTCACTTCCGGGCAGAAACTTCAAGAGCCAATGCCCCATTTGCTGTATGCCCTTTCCCATACTGTGACCCCATGTCTCGACTGGAGCCTTCGTCATCCTGGGGTCCTCAGTAACAATGAGGAGCAGACTCCCCCGTTGACCTTCGGCAGACACATAGTATGAGTCAGAAATAAGTTCTTGCTGAGCCATGAGTATCTGGGGGTTTTTGTTACAGCAACGGAACCTACCCTATCTGGACTGGCACAAGTCTCAGAAAGTCGTTGTAAGAGTTAAATTAATTAGTAAATACATGTAGAACCATGCCTACAATGTGGTAAACCCTGCTGTTGATCAGCTTGGTTATGTATTAAATAACCCCAACGTTTCAGTGCCTTACAAACACAAAAGTTTAATTCCCGGCCTCATGACGTAGGGCAGATACTGTCTGGGATGAGCCCTGAGATGGGCCATTCTTGTGGCAGAAGGAACAGGACAAGAGAGCTGGCAGAAACAGGCAACAGCCTTAAGGCTTTTGCTCAGGCATCCGTCACATCCACCACACGCCATTGGCCAAAGCAAGCCACATGGCCAAGCCCAGTGTCAACGGGGCAGGAATGTTGCTCCTCCCACTGGGAGGTGCTTCAATCATGCGGCAATGGGGAGGAATTTCCACTGGACATATTCATCCCAATAAAGGAAATAGTCCTTTCATTGGGAAGCAAATAATTGGGGAAAATCATAAAATCGAACACAGCCCTTCGTAAAAGTTAGCAATTATGCTGTCATACATGCAGAAGAGGCCAGCCAGCAAGGAGAGGCAAAGATGGATGGAAGGATGGAGAGGACAACGTGGGGTCTGTCCCCTGCCTGGCCCCTTGGAGATCAGGGCTGGAGGCAGCAGCCAAAGAACACTATTTCAAATGGCATCTTAGGTGCAGAGACCCAAGCACAGTTTTAGGTCCACAGGATAAAATACAACCCGGAGTGACCAAGAAAGATCTTCTCCCTGCACTGTGACCAAGACTCAGCGAGAATGGGCTCAGATGCAGCGCCATTTGAGCCCCACAAGGGTTTGTCATTTTTGGGACAGGGAGCAACAACCCCGGGGCCCAGGGGCTGGCGTTTTCGGAGACACCCGCCCAGCAGCCACAGTAAACGCGGTCTCTCCCATGCCTGGTCAGACAGCCACGATCAGCCAGCAGATAGGAAGCGGGAACCCAGAGGACAGGTGAGAAGACCATGTGACCCCCCTGGGACTGCAGGAACGATGGGGGAAGACTCAGGAAAGGGCTGCTGGGGTTCTCTGATTTGCAGGTAGAGCCATGAGCCAGCAAAAGCCGAGCTGTCCCAATAAATAAGGCCTTGTTGGGCCCGAAAGGCTGCTGAGCCCAGTAAAATCGGGTCACTAGTAAAATTGTATATCAGTCATGGCAAGATAGACACAAATGAAAAAATTATCTCCAGGCAGGAAAACGCAGAGAAAATCACTTGACACTCAGGAGACCTCGCCTCACCTCAGCGGGCTTCAGGAGAGGGGTATGCTGCAAGAGATAAGGCCCAGGAGGCAGCTGTGACTCTTGGCTGGGGTGTGATGGGGTGGGGAGAGAAGTGGGGGGACGGTGCCTTTTCCCTGCTAGAGCCCCCTGGAGACAGCCTCTATTAAGGAAATGAGTAACTATGGTTTGGAAAGGAGGGTTAACACCCACATTCAATAACAATTATTAAAACCATTTTAAGAGCTTATTATTAGGTTGAACCATATGAAAGGGCTGATATTTGACCAGTTCTGACCCATAAAAATGACAATTTCAGGGGCCGCCCCGTGGCCTAGTGGTTAAGTTTGGTGTGCTCCACTTCAGCAGCCTGGGTTCAGTTGCCGGGCGCAGACCGACACCACTCATCGGCAGCCGTGCTGTGGCGGTGACCCACATACAAAATAGAGGAAGACTGGTGCAGATGTTAGCTCAGCACTTATCTTCCTCAGGTGAAAAAAAAAGGCAATTTCATATGGTTCAACCTAACATTTGCTGGGCACGTGCGAAGCAGTTAATATGCATTATTTCATTCAGGTCTCATTCCAGCTCTCTGAGGTGGGTCCCCTTATTATGTCCATTTTACAGAGGAGGAAACTGAGACCAGTGAGGTTAAATTCCTTGCCCAAAGTAAAAAAATTGCAGATCTAAGATATAAAGCCAGGGGGTCTGAATCCAGGGCCTCGGCCCTTAGCCACTGGACCTGGCTACTCAGAGTGAGGTCTGCAAACCACCAGCAGCAGCAGCCTTTCTGGGAGCTTCTTTAAAAGGCACAGTCTTGTTTACACCCCCAAGTTTACAGCAGCATTGTCCACAATAGCCAAAAGATGGAAAAAATCCAAGCATCCGTTGACGGCTGAATGTTTGGTCTATCCGTACAATGGAATGTTATTCAGCCTTAAAAAGGAAGTTCTGACACCTGCTACAACACGGTGAACCCTGAAAACATTACACCAAGTGACATAAGTCAGACACAAAAGGACACTGTATGATTCCACTTATATGAGGCACCTGGGATAGTCAAATTCGCAGAGACAGAAAGTAGAAGGGCGGTTGCCAGGGGCTGGGAGGAGGGGAGAACGAGGAGCTGTTGTTTAATGGGGACCGAGTTTCAGTGGGGATGACGAAAACATTCTGGAGTGGATGGCGGTGATGATTGCACAACAATGTGAATGTACTTAATGCCACTGAACTGTGAGCTTAAAAATGCTTAAACTGGGGGGCCGGCCCAGTGGCGCAACAGCTAAGTTCGCACGTTCTGCTTCAGCGGCCCGGGGTTTGCCGGTTTGGATCCCAGGCTCGGACCTACATACCACTTATCAAGCCATGCTGTGGTAGGCGTCCCACATAAAATAGAGGAAGGTGGGCACGGATGTTAGCTCAGGGCCAGTCTTCCTCAGCAAAAAGAGGAGGATTGGCAGCAGATGTTAGCTCAGGGCTGATCTTCCTCAAAAAAAATTAAAAAAAGAAAAAAATGCTTAAATTGGTCAACTTTATGTTATATGTATTTTACCACAATAAAAAATAGTCATAATTTCCTCCAGAAAATGCAGTTTCGGGCCACATCAAAGACTAGGCCAGCCCCTGCCTTTTTAACAAGATCCCCAGGCACACGTATGCACATTAAAGTTTGAGAAGCACTGCCACTAGAATATTCTGCCACCCAGGTGCCAAGTGCTTGCAGGAACCGGCAGGGAACAGGGAAAAGCACAAGGTCGGCCTAAATGCAGAAAATAAAGGGAAGGGGCGCTGAGCACCACTTCCCCCTCTGCAGGCCTCCCACCCTCAGAGTGTGATTTCGCTCCACCCTCCCCTGTTTCTGCCCAGTACCAGGGATGGTGTTTGTCACTAACAGGATCTTGGCCTGCCGGCCATCAGCTGGGACAAGAGAGCTCCCTGCCCCACCATGTTTAGCTTGGCTGTTTGGAGCCCCTTGGCCGCCAACAGAAATCGCCGTGGTGCCTCTGAGCTCTGCTACAGATGAAATTAATTCCTCCAGAGCTGAGGGAGCTGGGCGGGCGGGGAGCGCGCGGGCTGGTGGAGCGAACTGCCTTGGCAGCAGCTGTTCCATTTGGGAAACTAATGAGACTCGAGGAAAAATCTGCCAAGGGATGCCAAATACTTGTTTGCCTGTGGACCTGATACAGCCTTGGCCAAACTGGACAGTAATGCAAAAACGTCCATCATTTTTTGTTCAATTTTGCGGCTCTGTCTTGCGTTTCAGAAGGAGAAGAATTAAAACCTTATCTGTCCCCAGGCTAGCCCTCCATTCCACAGAGATTCAGGGAAGACAGGCACTTGACAATGTTGGGTATTCCTAAGGCTTGTTTGTCTAGCCTCCCCACTGGCTCACTCACCACCAGGCTCTGACCTGCCCTCTTCCAAATTGTTTGGCTCTGTGCTGCCTTGTGGAGCCAATGCATATCTCTTGGCAGGTGGTGTAACATTGAAAAGCCACAAACCCAGGTGAGCAAAATATAATCTTTCTTATTTCCTATAACTGAATTTTATTACTATCCGGAGCCCCCACCCTATCTGGCTGCGGTAAACCTAATCCTGTCCAATGGAGGATTAACTTGGACAATTCAGGAAGGACTCAGCAAATTCAGGGTTTCGTTGGTTATTTCATGGCCTCTTCCCTTCTGCCTTCTTCTCTGAGTTGCATCTGATTTCTGGGAGGCTTCCAGAGCATCACGGTGGGGGAACCATCTTGCCCTTGGTTGTCCCTTTGGTGTCCACTGAGGAGTCCCTTGTCTTGTCTCTAATCAACATCGTTACTCCTTGTTGACATCACAGGGACTTCTTAATGCCGTCTGCTCTCCAGTCTGCGATGGGCATTCCCCCTCATTCCCACGGCAAGGCTCGCAGTGCCCCGACCATGCTGACCTTGGTGACCTTGGGTGCAGAGGAGGGAATTCTCTTCTTCCGGGGGGATGCTGGGGATGTTGAGGACTCAGTGAGCCTCCCGTTGACCAGTCTGCTCAGACAACACTCACTGCCACCTCTTCACTATTCCAAGCCGGGCTGCATAGGAGTTTTCCTATGAGGCTTGACAGCTGAGACTCAGGTCCTCCGCGCTCTTGGACTCCTAAACCTACCTAGAGTTTGCTCATGCCCTTCCCCCTTGGGACTCAGTTTGGGAGGAGGCAGGAGACAAGGCCCCTTTTAAAAAATACATGTTGGAGATGGACTTTCTCAAAGATGGTGGCAACAATGTCTCTCATCCCGTGTCTCTTCTTACAGGGTGACCTTGACACTCCTTCCATTGAGTAGCGGGTTCTACGCTCCCGTCCCTTGAACCTGAGCAGAACTTTATGACTGCCTTGACCAATAGAGTAAGGCAGAAGAAACGTTATGTGACTTCCAAGGCCAGATCATTTAAATGCCCTGCATTTCCACTGTCCTCGCTTGGGACACTTGCTCTTGGCACCCAGACCCCATGCTATGAAAATTCTAAGGTTCTCATGGAAGGGCTCGTGGAGAGGAACCAAGATCCCCGGCTTTGCCTTAGCTGAGCTCCTACCCACAGCCAGCACCCACTTGCCAGCCATATGAATGAACCGTCTTGAAAACGGAGCCTCCTAACAGCCTCCAGCCCCCAGCCCCCAAGCCATCCCAGCTGAGGGGCCTTCTACATCAAACTCTGCCCAACTCGCAGAACACTGAGCAAGACAGATGAATGCTGTTGTTTTGGGCCTCTCAGTTTCTCAGTGGTTTGCTATGCAGCAATAAATAACTGATACAGTGCTTCTCAGCCCTAATTCTCTCCTTTCTCCTCATTTCTCTCTCTTCCCAGGGAGATTTTATCATTTCCATAATAACAAAACTGCCTCTTCATCTACCCTTTCCAATTTTTTTATTATGGCATAAACCTTACGCCCCAAACTCTTCAGCACTTAAGCTTTTGAAACCATAAAAAGCCTCGCTCTCATAAGGCAAAAGCCTTGGCTTTCAAACTTATTGCCAGGTGCCAGGAGTTTCCAAAGCCAGTTTTGAAACTCAAAAGCTGAGCGTTGTCTTTTTTTCCTTCTTCCTCTGTGCATTCCTGCTGTCTCAGCCTTCTCCTGAGGGCGGTCAGGATGGAAGGCAGCGGCCCCCGGGGGGAAGGACAGCGATGTGAGAAATTTCCAGGTGTGGGAGAATGCACTGAATAGGATTTTATAATATCCTCACGTTATTTTTTTACCAAAGCAGATGCAAATCTCCTGTGTGCAAGACTATCCCGTTCCTTTAATGCCCTTAAATCAACTTAGAATCCAACTCGATGTCTCCATCCTACTGTGCTGGTGGGAAAGCATCTCAGTCATCATCAGAACCTTCCCCAAGCAGCGCCCACTGCTCCTGAGGACCAAACGAAAATCCCGAGGTCTTAACCCAAGCTCTCCAGGTAGTGGTCGCTAGGCTTTGGCTCATGCTGTCCCTGCTGACACGTACATTGTCCAAGCCAGTCAGCAAAAGTTTTTGTGAAAGGCTAGATAGTAAATATTTTTGACTTTGGGGGTCTTACAGTCTCTGTCGCAACTACTCAGCAATGCGGTTGTGTTGCCAAAGCAGCCACAGGCTGGATAAATGAATGGCCGTCGCTGTGTTCCAATAAAACTTTATTTACACAAACAGGCAGGGGGGCCACAGTTTGCCAACTCTGGGTCCAAGCCGACATAGAGCCCTTGAATTCCTGTTTCTCTGATTCTGCCCCAGAGAGGGGCATAGAAATCTTCACCAAATCTGGAAACCCTGATGCTTGGGGTTCAGAATCCCACATGAATTGTACACCTACAAGGTGTCACAACAGAGCGAGGTGGGATACCAAGTCTATTAGTCAAGGTTCTCCAGAGAAACAGAACCAATAGGATCCGTATATATAGGTATATAGAAAGAGATTTATTATGAGAGATCGGCTTATGTGATTACGGAGGCCGAGAAGTTCCACCGTCTGCCATCTGCAAGCTGGAAGCCCAGGAAAGCTGGCGGTGGCATAACCACGGGCCCTTCAGGACCAGTTCAACTGACCCCGTCTCTTATCAACAAGGTGATAAAGAATTGCCTTTCAGAAAATGTGTAAAGTCACGTAGTCAGAGCATGTGCAGCAGAAGAAACCTTGACCCGAAATGACCTCGGAACCAAAGATCCTCCTCCCCACAGAATCCAAGGCCAAGGACAGGACCGGAACTTAAAAGTCAGACTCTTTTCAGAAGCAAGGAGTCCCTCATTCAGGAAGACGTGGTGTTAAAATTCCTTCCCCACCTCGTCATAAATATTTAGAACTGCATCATAAAAGTTTAGAGCCTCATCATAAATGTTTAGAACCCTGTCATAAATGTTTAGAAGCCCACCAATCAAAACTTGTTCCTCCAGCATTTCCACATGCCAGCCTGTTCTCCCTAGCTCTTAAATTTCGCCCCAAATCCTGAATCGGGGAGACAGATCTGAGGGTCCACACCCCCGTCTCCCTGCCGACTGATCTCGCAGAATAAAGGTGATCTCTTTTCTCAAAGGCTGATGCCATAATCAATAGGCTTTTTACGTGCATGGGGCAAGAGAACTCCAATTTTGTGCGCTAACAGTGTGGTTCCAGGCCAAACCCAAGGGCCTGAGAACCAAGAGCGCTGAGGTCCAAGGACAGGAGAAGCCGGGTGTCTCAGCTCAAACAGAGCAAAGTCCCCCTTCCTCCATCTTTTTGTTCTACTCAGGCTGTCAAGGGATTGGATAATGCTGCTCACGTTGGTTAAGGCCGTCTTCTTTACTCAGTCTACGCATTCAAGTGTTAACCTCTTCCAGAAGCCCCCTCACAGACACACCCAGACACAATCTTTTAGCAGTTATCTGGGCCTCCCTCAGCCCAGTCAAGCTGACATAAAATTAACCATCACACCGGCTAATCAAGTGACCTGCCAACCTCTAACCTTCCCAGACTCTAGGGTCATCTCCTTTCTCTGACCTTGCCCTCCAGGGCCCTCCCTGCTCCTGCTCCTCCTTCATCCCTTCAGCGAGTTGAGGCATTTTACAAAATACAGGGAGGACCACTGACTTTAAGCAGATTCTGCTGTCATTCCCGTAAACACCCCCAAGGGCTAGGAAACACAATGGAAACACAATGCCTAGCCTGAAATGGGAAAAGGGAAACACACAGGTACAAGGAACACAAATTAACATACCAGCACGTTATCCTGCCAAATATGTTACTTCAGGCATCTATTTACATGACTTTCTCTCACACGCTGTGAGCTCCTGAAGGGCAGAGACCAAAGCTTACTCAGCACCGTCGTCCGGCGCAGCCCTGGCACGTCATAAGCACTCCATAAATATTTCTTGAATTAAATAAAGCACATCCTGCAGGAGTCCGTGCTGGTGGAATTTCCAGAGCCCTTCTCAATAGCTTATTTAACACTAACATAGCTGAAGTCCGCCATATTTGCAACTTTTAAAATGGTAGAAAGCCATGCGGGTGAGTGCTAGTCATTAAGGCATTAAATAGGAGACAGTCTTAGGTTCGGGAAGATGCCCAGCACACAGCAGGATGTGTGTCAGTGAGGAGGGTGAAGAGTGGGTTTAATTTACAAGATGATGGAGAAATCAAGGCAGGTATTTGTGTAGATTCTGAACGCAAGCTTGGGCCTTTTCAATGGCTTTTGAGGTTAACGAGATGGTTCTCCTTGACATTGCTACTGCCAGTTCCAAACTAGAGCTTCTCGTCAACCTCAGAAACGAGAGTAGAATGGTAGTTCCCAGGAGCTGGAGGGCGGGAGAGAAGGGGAGATGCTGGTCAAAGGGTGCAAGCGTCAATGATGAGGTGAATAAGCTCTGGGGATCTAACGGACAGCATGGTGACCGTGGTTAAGAAGACTGTGTTGCATACTCAAAATCTGCTGAGAGAGCAGATCTGAAGCATTCTCAACACACACACACAAAAGGTAACTATATGAAGTGATGGACGTGTTGATCAACCCAATTGTCGTCATCATTTCACAAAGTCTATGTATTTCAAATCATCACATTGCACACTTTAAATATACACAATTTTGTCAATTATACCTCAGTAAAGCTAAAACAAAAAAAAAGTTTTTCTTTCACCTTAATACAGATATATCACCCAAACCACTCTACCACCTATCAGGCCTGTTTATGAACCTTTGGGCCTTTTATGTGAAATGAAGAGAAGAAAAGAAAAGAAAGGAAATGATTGGTCTAAATAGAAATTTTGGAAATGGGAGTGGTGGTTAAAGGAGTGTGGGGTGTGGACCAGTTAAGTTCCCAAAGCAGAACAAAGATTTGTGTTCAAAGACAGAGGGCAAAACAGCACAAAATCCCGTTGCAGAAGAAAAAAGGAGCTACTATGAAGAAAATGTCAGACAATCCCAGGGCAGCCACTTGGAGACGCTGTGGGCCTAATACAGCTTGGGTACCATCGAGAGTTTTGCTGGAAGCCAAGAGAAAATTATGATCACAGTCAGGAATCGTCCAGCCGCCTCTGTAGCACATCTCCAGTGTTGCCTAGAGCACCTTCTGGTCTCACTAAATGGTTCAGGGCAGACACATTCCGTGTCCACTGTGACCCTAATCAGGAAATCTACTGGGGGCCTCCAGGGCTGAAGAGCAGTCTTAAGGTTAATCCTTATTATCAGTGTCCCACCCCTGCTTCTCAGTCCCTTTTCCAGATCCAAGTTCCTCAGGCCCTCCCTGGGAGCTTGTTCCCTTCACGATGGTCTGCTACTCCTGCACCGTTGACGTGAGCCCTGGGTCCAGCTCTCAGCCTCGCTCTGCCAAGGTCAAACCTCCCTAGTCCAGTTGCCGTCATCTCTTGCTTGGGCTATGGCAGCAGCCTCTTCGTCCCTCTCTCTGCCTTCCCTCTTGCCCTCCATTCTCCAAATATCAGCCAACTGATCCTTTAAAAGACAATATTAGGTGCTTAAAATCCTCCAGTGACTTCCTATTGCAATTAGAATCAAATTGAACGTCTTTACCATAGTCCACGGGTCCCCAGATTATCTGGACCCTGACCACGTCTTTTGCCACACTGCCATCCTTTTTGTTCTTTCTGTTCTCTGATTGTGCCAAATTAGTCCCCATCTAAGGCCTTTTCATGAGTCAGCCTTGGTCTTGGACCTGACTTAACTCCCATGGGACACACCTTTGGCCCAATAAACTCTCCTGTGGCTCTGCTGGCCAAGAGTCTCTGTATTAACTTAGTAGCTTGCCTGGAGGACCCACTGGAAGGCACTGACCTTGGGAATGGGGACCGATCTGGTAAGCGATGATCACGCACCAAGCTGAGTCGTTGGTGCCTTCCCTTTGAGTGACTAGGCAATTCCAGTGACCTCACCTCCACTCTCAGCTTTCATGAGACATAAATCAGGGGCCCGAATCCACCACCCTCTCTGACTTTTCTGAGTATATTCATCACATTGATGTGCGTCCAACCTTTTCAGCACCACTCAGTTAGAAAGGCGAGAAGGCAAGAAATTGGATGGCGGGGACCAGGGTCAGCAGTAAATCAAGAAAAGATGAAATTACAGGTACAGTCCACAGAGTTCTTTCTCCTGTGCTCCCGGAAGGTCTATCAGCTTGTCCTGCCAAGCTGTGTCTTTGTGCCACCTGGGCACAAACATTTTTCCAGGGAGGGGACTGAAGTCGAGGGATGATAGAGGGGATGAGAGAGAGAGAGACCTCTGCATAAAGGTCCAGGAAATACACTACTAGTTGACCTTCTGCCCTTTGGATGACCTCTACTGCTCTGATCTGTCAGTTGGATGGAAATGAGCATTAATTGCTCTCTGGCCAGTCCCATCTCTTCTTTCAGACAACAACCTCATCTTTCAAAAAACCCTCCTGCCCCTAACACTTGTTCCCTTCGTGAGGGCATAAAGCCATGCTCTCCAACCTTTGTTATGGCACACCCCATTAATAAAGGGTTTTTGAGCATGCACCCCCGATACGTACACACATATAGAGAGAAATTATGTGTATGTCCCATTATACGGATATATGAGATGATTATAAAACATCCATGGGCGAAGTTTTTTAAGGATGAAATGAAAAATAAAGAGAAGTCTAATTTTTCTCCCCACACCCCAAGGGATATATCCATTTAGAAGTCCATTACCCTAAACAATGAAGGTCCCCTAAAGAAAATCTGAATATGTCATTTATGCAAAATAATGCTTCTCAAGGGGATTCTTAATTACCTAAACCCCAATAAACAATCTTTGCAAATCAGTATCTTCCTAAATCTCTAACGTCCAATAAACCACTTATGCAAACTATTCTGTTCTTAAAGACCCAACAGTTTAGCAGCTGCAGTTTCCCAAGTCTGGGCCGTGGACCAGCAGGGCGGGCATCACCCAGGAGCACATTCGAAATGCAGACTCTCAGGCCCCACCCCAAACCCGCTGACTCAGCATCCTCAAGCGAGTGAAATCCCCAGATGAGTCTGGACAAGCCCTGACCTAAGACACTGTTCCCTCAAATTCCCTGACTGTAAAAATCACCTGCAATGCAAGAACAAATTTACATCCCCCATGCCCAGACGACCTGAACCAGAAGCATCTGTGACAGGGCCTGGAAATCTGTATTTTTATGTTTTGTCTTTTTTTTTTTTGAGGAAGATTAGCCCTGAGCTAACTGCTGTCAATCCTCCCCTTTTTTTGCTGAGGAAGACTGGCCCTGAGCTAACATCCATGCCCATCTGCCTCTGCTTTATATGTGGGACGCCTACCACAGCATGGCGTGCCAAGTGGTGCCATGTCCACACCCGGGATCCGAACGGGCGAATCCTGAGCCACCAAAGCGGAACGTGCGAACTTAACCACTGCGCTACTGGGCCAGCCCCAGGAATGTGTATTTTTATGAGAGACGGCTAATTCTCAGATCAGGCAAGTTGGGAAGTGCTGCCTTAAGGGAGTTTGAGATATGCAAAGCCTCTTCCTTTTTAAGAAGGTTCTAAAGGGTCAGGTGTGTAAAGGAGAGTAAGGACTAAGCCAGACAGGTAACAACCACCCTCCTACCTGTGCACACACCTGGTGAAGCTCAGGACCACAAGGCCAGAGAGGATGTCAAGGCATGGACACCCTCAAACCCCGCACTCTGCAGGCAGGTCGAGGCACACTTCAACGATTACCTTCACTTCCAGGGGGGAGAACGAGTGTTGCTTTTTCCTGTAATCATTGACTAACGGAACTTCAAATGGACGTGACATGAGTTTTATGTAAAGCATCTGCCCTATCTTAAACGTAATGAAATCACAAATAGGAGCTTGAAAGGAAAATGGAATCACTTATTCGCAAGGGAAGCTTCTGCTCTGGAAGTTTGAGCGGGGGTCTAGCGTCCAGGGGGCTGCGCTGCCGAGTGTGTGTTGCTTGTTCATTTTAACTGGATACATCCGGTCTCCCCTGGACACCCTGCTCTTGAGACAACATAACTGAATTAGATAAAGTAAATCCAAATAAGCCACTCCGAAATAGCGCTCAACTGCTGCTGCGCTGGAGAGCTCCAGGATTCCCACTAGGGAGCGAGCTTTGGGGTTATGGAGAACGTTCCTTCCGAGGAATTTCCTTGCCTGGTTTATTGTCTCAATTTTACTGGGCAGTAGCATCTCCCCATTTCACAGAAAAGAAAAAATGAGGACAGGCTAACCATCTGGCAATCACGATAGCTACCATTTGTCGAGTGCCTACAATGCACAGGCATTGTGCTGAGTGTTGCATGAAGAAGATCCATTGTTACCACACACACCCCCATCTTAACCTCTGCGGCTCAGAGAGGGGAGGTAACTTGCCCCAGGTCATGCAGCCAGTAACTGGCAGGGCCAGAACTGGAATCCACATTTGCTGATTCCAAAGTGCGGGTTTTTAATTCCTACACTATGCTGTCTCCTTTTCCCAAAACACACAGCTGGAAAGGCCAAGTGCCGTCCTCATGAGGTGACTGCTGTCTGGAAGCCCTCCCTTCAACCAGCCAAGACGTACTGAGTGTTTACTGCAGACCGTGCACGATGCCAGCTGCTGGTACCTACAACCTCCACCCTCCAAGTGTTCCCAGGGTACATGGGGAGATCTGTAAGCACACAGGTAACCCAAATGTGTAGGCACATGAGTTAAAAGTAGAGGCACGAAGAAGAAAGCAGACGACCCTCTGGATTGGAGGAATTGAGACAGTTTCGTGGAGGAGACGGTGCCTGAAAAATGAGAAAGTGAATGCTGGGTAGAGCAGAGACCACATTTAGGGATCGACTATGCCAAAGTCTGGGCATCACAAACGTGCAAGAAGCTATTTGCGCTGCAACATCTGGGTAGTAGGAGCAGGATTGAGCATGGCCGATAAGTCCATTGGGAGGGTATCTATGGTTTCGCCTCCCCCAGAACTCCCTGCTGCTTCTGGTAATTGTCCTTTGCCAGCTCTATCCGTAAGATTTCGTAAGGGTTGCCAAGTTCTCCTTTGACCACAAGCCACAATTGATTGGTTCTGCGATGGGCATTTGACCCAAGCTGGGTCAATCAGAGGCCAAGATTTTCCTGTTGGCACCTGCAGAAGGCAACAAGTGGCCTCCCTCTAGTTGGTGCCACCATGGTTGGAAAGAGTCAACACCTGTGGCCACCATGTTTCCGACCACGTGGAGTGAACTCATCCATCACAAGAGAACAAAGCTAACACTTGGAGAGGAGTAGAAACAGCAGGACAGTGGTCCTGCTTCCAACGGGTCATCCGGCCCACTGCCTCACAGCCTTCCTGTGGCTGCTCAACCCTTGCTTGGATTTTGCACCCCAATGATGGATGAGACAACTTTGAGTTGCACTTCTGTCACTTTCCACCTAACAAACACATTGATGCTTCCTAGTTGCCACAGGATAACCAGTTAGTACCAGTTCTGACTTCTTCTCCTTTTAGACTTGACTCCATTCTGGAATATCTGCTGAGCACGCAGTATGTGTGAGACTGAGCTGTAACTAGAATGAGGTGACCGAGACTTCCTCCGGGGCCCCAAAACTTAGATCTGCACACCAATGGATTGAGGGGGCCTTGGGAAAATGGGTGAAGCTCTCAAACGCCGAAGAGAAAAAAACTCTTTATGATGGTGTTGTCAATCAAACCTGAAGACAAGGACGTCACATCAGGCTGTCACTTAATTTTGGTAGAAACATATGTGCACAAAAGGTGACTCACTTTTTGTTTATCCTAAGATTTAGTGCAGAGATGCTAGTATAACCAAAATTATATTAAATATATCAAATATAATACGAAACTTAGCTTTTCCAATTTTATAATTCCATCTTTGCATTTTTTTTCTTCCCTTTTTTTTCCCCCACTGCCTACAAGGAAATCTTGGTCCCCTTTGAAAGGAGACTCACTTTTAGTGGGCTGACCCTAGTGCAAATTGTCTTTGGATCACAAGGACCTCCGCAGTTAAAATAAGCAGCTGCCAGACGGTGCATGGTGGGAAGACTGTGCTGCTTCCCCAGGACTATGAAGGACAGTTCAGCCAGGACTTACGGATCCTGGGGATCCAGAGGCCCTGCCCTCAGGGAACTCTCAGTCTAGCTGGAAGACTCAAACCCCTTCCAATCAAGTCACCCCTTCTGTGGCCAAAGCCAGTGAAAGAAGGAGAGATTCTCCCAGGATTCATTCTTTCTCTGCCTTCCCCCACAAGCAGGCCTAGCAGATGCCCTATCAGAAGCCCTCTGTGGGGAGGCATCTGTACCCTGGAAATCTTCCTCTAGAGCAGGAATCTGCAAACTTTTCCTGTAAAGGGGCAGAGAGTAAATATTTTAGGTTTTACAGGCCACGTGGTCTCTGTTGCAACTGCTCAACTCAGCTGTTACAGCACAAACACAGTCATAGACAGATGATACATAAATAAATGGGCATCGTGGGGCCGGCCCGGTGGCACAGTGGTTAAGTGCACACATTCTGCTTCAGCGGCCTGGGGTTCACCGGTTCCGATCCTGGGTGTGCAGATGGCACCGCTTGGCAAAAGCCATGCTGTGGTAGGTGTCCCACATATAAAGTAGAGGAAGATGGGCATGGATGTTAGCACAGGGCCAGTCTTCCTCAGCAAAAAGAGGAGGACTGGCAGCAGTTAGCTGAGGGCTAATCTTCCTCAAAAAAAAAAAGGGGGCATGGTTGTGTGCCAATAAAACTTTATTTACAAAAACAAATGGTGGGCCAGATTTGGCCCATGGGCCATACTTTGCTGACCCTCGCTCTAGGTCATTTTAGGGAACAGGCCTTGGGCCTGTTGTGGCAGAGACACTCCTCCCTCTGCCCCTGTTCACAGTGGTGCTGACCCCTCCAGGCTGCATTTCCCAGGTTCCTGAATCAGCTGGCAGCTGGCCACAGCTGGCAGGACACTGAACAGTGGGAGGAAGAGCAAAGCCAGGATATTTCTCCCTCCCTGCATCAGATTCCATCAGCTTCTCCAGCAGCAGCTCTGAATGCTCCAAGGCTCCAGCTCCTACAAGACATAAGTGCCACGGTTCCAGATTCTTCTCAAAGACCCCAGCCCTGGGCTCTGCCAACCCCACGCCCTCCCTTTGTCCTTCCCGCCCTGCCGATGATGGTGGTGGCTTCCCAATTTGGGCGCCACCACAGTCTTCCTCCAGACTCCACCAGCTCTTCCTTCTCCTGAGTTACCAATCCCCCCGGTGTACCAATTCCCTCGGTTTTAAAAACTTGGAGTCGTTTCCTTTTTTTTTTCTGATTGGACCCTGGCTGATCCAGGAGGCAATAATCATGCCTTTACTCTCCAAAAGCAAACAGTGCTGAGAAACACGGCTGGCTGGGCCTGAGTGAGTTTTAAAGACAATACCCTCTCCTGGCTCTGTTGGGAGAAATAATGAGTTTAGCAGAGAAAGCACTTTGCCTTGAGAGGGACCCCTTCAGCAACGCTTGACCTGAGCTGATGGATCGTGTGCCATGGAAAGCGGCGTGGCGCAGCGCGGCTGCCTGGGCAAGGACGCAGAAAGGCGATGGAGGAGCAACGGAAGGGGGTGTGCGAGGGTGCCCCGTCAGCAGGAGACAGCACGGACGCCCCGCCATGGCCAGGTTCTGCTCAATGCACAAAGTGGTAACTACGATAACGCTGCGCGTCATGCGCTGCAATTAATAAAATGAAAATAAGTATACAGAAAGCTAAGCACTTCCCATACTTATCTTGGTGTTTCCCAAACCTGCTTGTTAAAATTACCGATTTCTGGACCCCACTTCCGTTTTGACTCAGAGACAAAGCTGAGAAACTGCATTTTGATAAACAGCTGAGTGACCCATTGACCAGGTAAGTTAAGGGCAAACTGTGCCAGCTCGTTTCATTTCACATCATCCTGTGAAGTCAACATTCCTATCCCTATTTTATAGACAGTGAAACCAAAGCACAGAGACACCAAGGGGCTTCAGGAGGCCACACAGCTAGGAAATGGCAGGGCTGGATTCAAACCCAGGTGTGTTTGGCTCTACAGCCCAGAGTACCCGGCCCAGTTCACCGGCCACCTCCAACGAGCTGTATGCTTTTCATACATCTCCGTCCTCACGACAGCCCTGTGGAGTAGGGATAGTTGTCCTAGGAACGACTAGGAAGCGGAGTGGGGATGTGACCCAGCTCCACCTAGCCTCGTGCCCGAGCCCCCGCCCACCCTCCTTCTGGTCCCTGCTTCTTACCTGCATTCGCTGCTTCTCCGCACTTGCTGGTCCAGGTCCTGGCTCTGCTGGAACACGAGCCACAGGGCACTGTCTGAGCCCCTCCCTTCCTGGGTCTGGGTCCTGGGGCGGGAGACGAAGCAAACACACACGAGGGGACTGGACGTCGGGGCTAAACCCTCACCCCGCGGCGTGCACGAGCGCATCCAATCTTCTCAAGCCCGAGAAGGAAGTGCTCTCGGGAGTCTCATTCCACAGATGAGGAAACTGAGGCACAATCTTTCAAGTCCCTTGCTCCAGGTCACACAGCGGAGTTTGAAACCCAGACCGACCAGCTCCCAAGCCCAACCTTAAGACTCCGGACGACGCCTTGGGGGCGAGGAAGCGGGGGTCAGGCTGAAATAAGGCAGGCCGAGGGCGGTCTTCAAGCTCCCTCCGTGTCTCTCTCTGAGCCTTTCACAGACTCTCCCCAAACATTCCAGCCTCACTCCAGCCTCACTTCCTGGGAGCGTGAGGAATAGGGTCTCCTAGGGAGCAACTCGAAACAGATGAAAGCGCGCGTCCACACAGACCTCGTGCGCATGCTCACAGCGGTGTTATGCACAATGAGAGGGAAGAGGAAGAGATGCGAACGCCCAGCAAGTGGTGAATAGACGAAGAGAGGTACATACACACAACAGAAAACCACTCAGCAATAAAAAGGACACGTGCCACCACGTGGATGAACCCCCAAACCCTCATGCTGAGTGGAAGAAGCCAGGGGCAAAAAAAAAACACACCTTCTATGATTTCATTTACATGAAATGTCCAGAAAGGGCAGATCTGGACACAGAGAGTGTTTTCGTGGTGGCTGGGGCTGGACGTGAGGATGAGGATTAACTGTCAATGAGCACGAAGGATCTTTGGGGATGGTAAAAATGATATAAACCTGAATCACGATAGTGGTCATCAACTCTGTAAATGTATTAAAAATCGTCGAATTCTACACTTAAAATGGGTGAACTTTATGGTATATAGAGGATGCCTCAAAAAAACTATTTTTAAAAAGACAAGACAAAAGAATAGGGTCAGAGGTTAAAAGGGGTCCATTGTCACCCTTGAATCCAGCAGTGTGGCTGCAGCCTCCAGAAGCCACCCGGAGGAAGACAAATCTCCAAGGACAAAGGTGTGGAAACAGGCCAATCCTCCCCACAACGACTCTCCCCCCAGTGGAGTCTGGGCTTTCTTAGGGAAAGTACCATGTTTTCCTGTCTTCTCTAGTCCCTCCACCTTGAGCACTCCCCAGGGTTCCAACCAAGCAATGTCTCAGAAACCTCCCTCCAGACGAAACCGTTGGTCCCTCAGAAAGCAAGGACCCAGCAGGTGCCTGCTGTGTGTGTCCAGATGCTTCTCTGCTTCCTATGGGGGCAGGTGGCCAGCTAGGCAGGGGACATTTAAGGGCCCAGGGCTGGAGGAGCAGCTTTCTTATGCAAGGTCAAGCAGAGCATAGACTGAAAAGTTTCCATTGGATTTCAAGCCCTGGGGTCATCGGCAAACTTAACAAGAGTGTGGGGCTGACATTCTAGGAGGGGGGTGTATTCGTTATCTCTTGCTGTGGAACAAATTGCCATAAAACTTAGCAGCTGAAAGCATCACACTTGCTTCTCTCCCAGCTTCTATGGGCCGGGAGCCCAGGCAGAGCTGAGCTGGCCCCTCTGCTCAGGGTCTCTCACAAGCTGCCATCAAGACGTCAGCAGGGCTGGTCTCATCTGAAGCCTCAGCTGGGGAAGGATCAGCTCCCAACCTCACGTGTGGGCAGGATTCAGTTCCTCACGAGTCATTGGACTGAGGGCCTCAGTTCCTTGCTAGGAGTCAGCCGAGGCCTCTCTCAATTCCTTGCCACATGGGCCTCTGCATACGGCTGTTTGCTTCGTCACAGCACGCCAGCTGAGAAGGCAACAGAGAGGGTCGGCTGCTAAAATGGAAGTCACAGCCTATCACAGAACTGACATCCCATCTGTGTGGCCGTATTCTACTGGGCAGAAGCAAGTTACTCAGTGGGACGGGATTACACAAGGGCATGAATATCAGGAGGTGGGGACCATTGAGGGCCTTCCTAGAGGCTACCTGACACAGACGGCAGGACAATAAGCAAGAAAAATAAGTAAGCTCGATTGTATATTAGTTATAGTATATATAGCAAAAAATAGACCAAGGAATAGGGATGGGCAACATGGGGATGTAATGGCAAGTTGTAAAGTACTCAGTCAAGTCCTTGCAGAGAAGGCAGCATTTCAGCAAAGAGTGGAAGGAGGGGATGGCATCTGGGGACAGAGCCTTCCAAGCAGAAGGAACAGCAAGTGCAAAGGCCCTGGGGTGGGAGTCAGATTAAAGTATTGAAGACCGGCAAGGAGGCTGGACCAGAGTGAGGAGACAGTGACAGGAGATGATTCCAGAGAGGCAATGGGAGGCCAGATCATGCAGGGCTTGCGAGTGAGACGGGAGCTGCTGTAGGGTTTTGAGTAGAGGAGCAAGCAAGCGTGGGACGAAGTACCTGTCATGGGGAACCCCTGAATTCCCTGCTCTACTCTCCCTCCCCCTCCTGCCAGAAAGGCCAGCAGGAATGGCTGGCTGAAGTCCAACAAGCAGCTGGGACCAGCAGACAGGAGCGCGTGCAGGACCAGGTGCTTCCAGGGGTGGCCTGGGTTGCCTTGACAACGGGGGCTTCCAAAGCCTCCCCAGGGACTCCCAGAGGCCCAGCAGGCCCAGCTCATTTCCTGCAATCCAGCAGCACCGGAATGAAAAGAAATCAATTGATGGCACCAACCGTCCTTTGGGCCCATGCTCACTGTCCCCAGAGTTCCCTTCAATGCAGGGGTCCCCAGATGGCAGTGTGGAGCGGACTGCTGGTGGGAATGGGCCTCTCGTGAAAGTGACTGGGGGTCTCCCCGACACTACATGGAGTAAAGAGCCAAGGCCATGTGGTGATGGCTCTGGGTTCCAATCCCAGCTCTGCCACCCGCCACCTGTGTGACCTCAGGCAAGTCGCCTAACCTCTCTGAGCTCCATGCTCCTCTCAGTCCAGTCTTTGCCAGGATTAAAGAAGCTCGTGCATGTCTTGTACTACCGCCTCCTCCCTCATAGGAGGAGGCCCCTGTGTGACTAGATCCTGACTCCTCCCACCTGTCCCTTCCTTTGTCCTGAATCACCTCCCTCACCTCCTTCAAATCTTTCCTCACAGGTCCCCTCCGAGGCGAAAGTGAAAGTCAGACGAAGGTCAGAAGCAAACGCAGGTGGGACCATGCAAACTCTTTCTCCTGCTCATGCCCCCCCCCCCCCCACACACACACACAAATACCCTGCCCCCTCCCGACGTGAAGCCAGGCGTCTCTAAGCGGGGGAGGCGCCCCGCGTGTCGTCCTGGGGGGGGGCTCCCCGTTGGTCGGACCCCCGGCTGAGCCTCCTGAACCGCCGCCGCCGCCACTGCTACCTGGCCGGCTTCTGTCCGCTGACTCCCCATCAGCGCTCACAGCCGGCCGGAAGGCGCGTCGCGAGGGTCCCGTCGGCCTCTCCAGAGGGGTCTCCGCCCCTGGGCCCACTGGTCTCACTGTGTGTTCCCCGCGAAACCCCGCTCACCTCTTTCCCCCCCGTTTCTCATGATGGGAGAAACAGACCACACGTTAATCGCACAAGCGGAAGACAACCTTTCATTCAGCAAACACTCGACAGAGCCGGGAAGGGTACTGGGATGCCCGAAATGAGTCAGACGCGGGCCCCTGTGCCTCAGTTTCTCTCTATGAAAGTAGGACTCATGACAGTGCCTACCTCACAGAGTCACAGTGAAGAGTAAATGAGTTCATGCATTTAGCACAAAGCCCTGCACACAGCAGGTGCTCAATAAACGAGTCCTGGTGTCGTCTATCCCTCGAAGGGACAGGTGGCATCATGTATACTTTCTCTTAGGGTGCTGGCTGAGGCTAAAGGCACACATGGGCCACAGAGCTGGCACTGTGGTTATGGGACTCCCGCAAATCTCATGACCTCTGCATCACCTTCCCGGCTGAAAGGCAGTAAAACGCATCAAATGCAACACGCAGGGTTTGGCACTAGTTTTTAAAAATTATTATTACTATTACTACTTTTACTATTACTAATCACTATTGCCATGACTTTTAACTAATATTTATTAAGCAGTGTTGCCCAGCGCTGTTTCAAGTACTTTATGTATATCAACCCTCGAACAACCATGAGATGAGTATTATTATTATCATTATTATTATCATCATCATCATGACCTTCCACATTTACAGAGGTGGAAATGAAAACACAGAGAGGTGAATTTCTCTCCGGTACCTCAGAGAGTAAGTGATGGAGCTGGAACTTGAACCCAGGCCGTCTGACTCCCAAACTCTCCATCTTAACCACCACGCTCTGTTATTACTATTTTTACATGCCCTGCCTACCTCACTAGGTTGGACAAAGATCAAACAGGACATAGTGAAGTCCAAGATCACATGGTTATTGTTGAAAAAACACAAAATCAGTATTTCAGGCGAAATTCCAATGTAATCCAAAATTTGCTTTGAAAAATCTTACATATCATCCTTAAAGTAAGCAGGGTTCTGAGCATTACTGTGTTACTTCTCTCAGTCAGGTTTTCCTCCGTCACCAAAACAGAATGCTGGTCCTTCAGTTAAACCCCCTGAAAAACACCTGGTTGTGGGGGGAGGGGGAGTTTGCTGGGTGACATTTTGGCCAAGCTGGCCTGGTTTAATTCCCACTCGGGTAAATGGGTGGGTGATGTGGTTCCCCAATCCTGTGTGTGGATATGCTTAATCCTCCCAAACACCCCAGGAGGTAGGGACCATTGTTAACATTCTCATCTTACAGATGGGGAAACTGAGGCACGAGTTTCAAGCACTCGTCTGACATCATCCAAATGGATTTGACCCAAAATGCCTCGGTCTCAGGGGCCATGTGCCATGCTGTCTCTCCAAGGACCCCAAGGTGAAGGGTAAGCATGACTCCCCTCCCCTCCGTCCACGCCCCCAGCCAGCTTCCTCCACGGCCCAGCTGCCTGCAAAGAGCCCGTTGGTCTCTGGGAAGAAACTGTCTTGTTGAATCCTCTCTGAAAGCTAATTCGGCCATTTACTCTCAATTTGTAGCGGATGCTGTCGTCTCTCAGATTTCAAAGAAGATGAATGCACGGGTCAAATTGAATTTAAAAATTTAATTGAATAAGACAGAACCAGACAGCTTGATGGAAGACTCTGATCCGATAAAGGGAGAGTAGAAATGCGTGCTCCTAAGGCCGGGGTGTGATGGGGAGCTGTCTGGACCTCGTCTAGCCTCTTCTCATCTGCAGGAAAACGAGTTATGCCAATTATGGGTGAGATTGCCCTGGGGTGGTGTAGGGAAGACTGCTCCGAGGCATTTACCAGATTGCCATGTCCCTAAACAGGGACAGCCGGCCCACCTCCCTGCCCATCCCTGCCTCCAGACCAAGCCATCTCTGAGCCTCGAAAGTCAGGGACCTTGTCTCAGACCTCACAAGACCCCTGTGTCCTGCCCACAACAGGAACCCCACAAAAGAGGTATTGAGAGCGAGAGAAAGAGAAGTACATCCAACCAGTGGCCCACAGCGCGATCCGGCCCCCAGACTTGTTCAGCGTACACGATGCTTTGTTTGTTTTCTAGTTAGGAGATTTCCCATTTTAAAATCCATATTTGCAGCTTCTCTTTAAACACCGCTACTCAAAGTGAGGCCCACAGACCAGTGGCGGCAGCACCAACTGGGACCTTGTCAGAAAGGCAGACTCTCAGGTCCCACCCCAGATGTTCCAGACCAGAATTCACACTTGAACATTAAAGTTTGAGAAGGACTTGCTTTCAAACAGTGGTTCTCGCCCACTGTCTGCACATCAGAATCACCTGGGGAGCCTTTTAAAGCTTCAGAGCCTCAGGCCACGCTCCATCCCTCTGACTCAGAGTCTCTGGGGGTGGAACTCAGGCATCAGCAGTTTTTAACACTCTAAGGTGATTCCAGTGGGTGGCCAAGGTCAAGGACCCATAGATTAAAATCAGAATCTCTGGCAACACTGGGTTTCCTGTTCCCACTTGGCAAAAAGTGGCTGGGGCTCAGGAGCTGTCCTCATGGGTTTTCATAATGTGCCCAGTGCCACGTGCCTATGATCCCCACCTTATTCATATGCCGGTGGTCCCTGAAGCTCTTCTCCTCCTGGGACCCCCTCCCTACATTCTCCATCTCCCCCTCTTTTAGGAGGCCCATTATCAAGAAGCAACCAAGCAGTATCTAACAAAGTAAATATGTAAATTTGCACCCAACATTTGACCCAGCCATTCCACTCCAAGGTTTACATCCAATAGAAATGAACACACAGGCCCACAAAAAGACTGGTACAAAAGCATCCATCGCAGCTTTATGCATAATAGCCCAAACTGGAAACCACCCAAATGACCATCAACAGAAGGAAGGATAAACAAATTGCGGTACATCCATTCAATGGACTACATCTCAGCACGAAAAGGGAACAAAACGTTGATCCATGCAAAACGTAGATGAATCTCAAAACCCCTTAGTGAGGGAAAGAAGCCAGACACAAAAGCATAGATGCTGTAGGATTTCATCTGTATGAAATCTTTTTTAAATGCGAGACAAAGAGACAGTGATAGAAATCAGAATCGTGGGTGCCTCTGAGGTGGAGGGAGGGTTGACTGGACAAGGATCTGAAATGTTTGATGGTGAAAACAATATAATGAGTTGAGGTGGAATTATTTTTCCCCTAAGTAGTGAACAGGTAATATAGGCATGTGTGGTAGCCAGAATGAGGGGCCCCCAAAGCTGTCCACATCCTAGTCCTCAGAATCCATGACTATGTTGTGTTTCTTGGTGAGGAGGATTCAGTTGCAGATGGAGTTAAGGTTGCTAATCCACTGACCTGGAAATGGGGAGGTCATCCCCGATTGTCTGGGTGGGCCCACTGTAATCACAACGGTTCTTAAGCATGAAAGATGGAGGCGGGAAAGTGAGTGTCAGAGGGAGATGATGTGAGAGACAGTCGACTGGGCGTTGCTGGTCTGAAGACAGAAGGGGCCATGAGCCTAGGAATGCGGGTGCCCTCTGGAAGCCCGAAAAAGGCCAGGAAGTGAATTCTCTTCTGGAGCCTGCAGAAGGAACGCAGCCCTGCGACCCCTTGATTTTAGTTCAGTGACACCCATTTCAGACTCCTGACCGCTAGAACCGTAAGATAATAAATCTGTGTTGTTTTACGCCTTAAGATTGTGGTCATTTGTTACAGCCACCGTAGGAAACGAATGTAAGTGATCGATTTGGAGGCTGAAATGAACACAACAAGAAACCTCTGCTCCCAGCAGGATGAAAGAACTTCAAATGTTCCAGCCCGAAAAACATTCTAAATCCTCATCTGCCTTTGCATATTTCCATATGTAAATTTTCTTTACATATATTATATATCAGTTAGAAAGTTAAAAAGCCACAATGCATGTCATGACCACACCTTTTCAGACAATTCTCCCTAAACAGAGCCAACTGAGCAGGCTGGAAGGGGACGGGGGGCTGCTTATAGCACAGGAGTGGCCAAGCTGGACCAGCAGGCAGTAGGGTCTTGGGACAGAAGCCAGCCCCGTTAAGAAGCCTCTATCCTTTTCCCCTCTGCTCCCTAGCTGCCTTTCAGTCTTGCTTTCATACCACTTCCTCGAACATCTTTCCACAGGCATGTCACCACTATTACGTAGGATGACCATACAACTCCATGAGCCCATAACATCTTTGCACCTGTTTTCCCAGTGTAATGATTAACAGTGTGTCCCCGTTTGGAACATAAATCAGATAGTGACCCACCTCAAACAAATTGTTGAAAGGTGGCACTTGGGAAGAACACACCCAGGGGAAGAAACCACGGCCCCAACTACACTCCAGCACAAGGTTTCTGAGTTACAGCGACACAGAGAGGAACAAGAAACCTCCCTCACTGTTCGGATCTGACGGGGATCACACCCTCTGCCCACTGACCACACCAGCCTCGTCAGCACAAGGATGAGCTCAGACCAGCCGGGCATGCGGATCTATAAAACCTCACTCATGTCCTGCCCCTGGCTCAAACCAAACTCCCCACTCCATCCTCCCTGGGCAAAACCCGCGTGCTTAAAAGCATCACGTGGGACCCATTCAAGGTAATTAACAACTTGTTGGATGTCATAAACCAGCCCCACTCCCCGGATCTTTCCCCAACCTTCGGACTTCGGCAGACAAATTTGGTTTCCACTTATCTTTGGGCTGAACTTCTTTTCTCAAGCTGGCTCAATGACATCCTGCCTGCCCAGGATCAGAAAATGAAGTGTATTTTGTGTTCAGTGACGCTAGAGGCACTGTGAAAGTCACCTTGCAGGAGTGGTGTGCTGAACTCAGCCCCGGGCTGCCCCATGAGGGCTGGTTCCCAGTGGTATGAGGGTGATTAGACTCTGGTTTGTGGCTCAGCCACCTCCTGAGGCTACAGATACACAGCAGTGTCCCATTTGGCTCAGCTGACAGCCAGCATCAACAACCAGACACATGGGTAGATGAGTCTTCAGATGATTCCAGTGCCCAGCCTACAAGTCTTCCAGCTGAGGACACAGATGTCATAGAACAGGGACAATCCATCCCCTTGTGCCCTGTCTGAAGTCCTGGCCTACAGAAACTGTAAACAATAATAAAATATTCTTCTTGTTCAAGCAATGTGTTCTGGAGCAATTTGTTACACAGCAATTGATAACTAACACAGAAAGGACCTGCAGGGGAGGAAGAAACCTTTCTCTACCCTTCTAGGTTCTTCTAGCTAATCTAAGAATTAAATTGACATGAGACAGAATCACAAGAGAAAATTGAACAGAGTTTAGTAACATGGATACATGGGAGAAACCCAGGAAAACTGAGTAACTCACCAAAATGGCCGAAGCCGCCACCTTAAATACTATCTTCAGCTGAAAACAAAAGAGGATGTTAGGGGTGGTGGTTTGGGACTTCACAGAGGAGGAAGGCGGTTCACATGGAGATGGAAGAGCAAATGTTCAGTAAACAAATGTTTGTCATGCCTTGCAGAGATAAGACGTGGAGAGGACTTTGATCAAATGGGTCTTGCTAGGTTCCTCTCTGTCTACCACACCTAGTTCATATTATACCATAGTTCTCTATGGTGACAGCTGCTTCCTGGAACAGACCTTCTGTCTTAAATTCTTTTAGGCAGTTAGGGGGAGGTCCAAGTTTCTCCCTGAGTTTTTTATTCTTATAAATAAGCAGCCCAAAATAATCAAGCCAAAGAGACACACTTTGGGGTGGCAAAGTTTGCTCCCCTACAAACCTAAATGATGCCATCTCATGCAGCATCTGGATATAAAATCTCACATAAGGACTGGGATTGGTAGTGTTTGAGGTCTGTAACCACCTCTGGATGAGTCCCTGAATCCAGGAGGAAGCTACGCTGTCACTGGCCCAGTCAGTGGCCAGAGCGGGACACCATGATGGACAACTCTACTCACAAGGGAAAGAGGCGGAGAGGGGTCCTCCCAAGAAAACAATGCCGGCAGACAGAAATAATGCCAAATCCAGTGACCCCAGCGCTCAGCCGTCTCCCACTCCTGCCTTTCCTGCTCTTGTTAGCTGTAGTGTTGCCTTCTGCTGATGTCAGAACTGTTACCCCTTTATCAGTAGAGATATCGCCACTGATAGTCCCATGAATCACTGTGCCGGGACTGTTGATGTCAATGCCATCACCAAGGTCAGCTTCATTGCCATTGAAGCTGGAGCTCTTAACCCACTGATGCCTTGAGCTACATCCTTATCTTTTTGTGGCCATTTTATTTTATTCCTGGCCTCTCGAATTAAGTATTATTCTGGATGGGGTGCATGGCAGACCCTGGGCTGTACCACCAACCACTCAACTTCTGTTCCAGTTACTGTGCCGGAAGCCAGCACATGATGCTTAGTGTTCCTTTTACTTAGAAAAGCGGTTCTCAATCTTGGATGCACATTAGAATTACCTGTGGAGCTTTTAAAAACAATACAGATGCCCAGGCCCCACTCCAAGACAATTATATTAGATTCCCAAGGGGTGCGCCTGAGAATTTGTAATTTTTAAAGCTCCTACCGAAGACAACAGAGTTACAGCCAGAGTTGAGACCACTGGTTTAGAGTAAGGTCTGCTCCTGAATCTACTACACTCCCCAGAGGCCAGCGAGGCCACGCTCACAGCCACCACAGCTCCCTGTCGTCACCAGCAGCAAGTTCTGTTGGTCCTACCTCCTAAAGGTCTCTGGTGTCTGTCTATTTCAGTCCAGCTTCACCACCACAACCCGTGACCCCTTGCCCGGACCACTTCGAACACCTCCTAACTAGCTCTCTCTCCCTCTTCTCTCCCTCACCCTACCCCGCCCCCACTTCCATTTCTGCCTCCTTGCAATGCTTTTCCACACAGCGGCCAGAGCGATCCTTTTGAAACAAATCAGACAACGCATGTCCTTGCTTGAAACCCATCAATGACTTCCAACTAGACTCAAAATCCAGACTCCTTACCAAGACCTTCAAGGCTCGACATGGCCTCATCCCTGCCCCCCTCTCCAGCCTCACCTCCTCACATTCCCCTTGAGCACCAGCCTCCAGTCGCCTCAGACCAGCCCTATCCAAAGGAACTTTCTGTGATGATGGAAATGTTCTGTATCTGCACGTCCAACGTGGGACCCCGTGGCCACACATGGCTATTGAGCACTTCAAATGTGGTTCATGTGAGTGAGGAAGCACATGTTTTATTTCATGTAATTTTCATTCATTCAAACCTAAATAGCCACATGTGGCCATTAGCTGCCATGTTGGATGGCACAGAACCTGCATTTCATGCATGGCGAGTTCTTTATCTCTTTGGGGTTTTAGAACAACAATTCTCTTGCTTGGAAATGAACACGAGAGAGAAGTGGTTCCCCAAAGGAAAACCAGCAGGAGATATTTCCAGACTAGGGGATGGTGGAGAGGTCAAAGCAACGGGTGTCCACCTCAATGAGGGAGAAATCGGGGATGACTCTGAGAGCAAATGATGGGGAATGGTGAGGCGACAGCCCAAAATGCAGAGTTCAAGTTAGAGCCGTGCCCCAGTGTGAATGTCCTGCAGCGTAAAACGGGAAAGCACATTGCAGAGAAATACAGACAGTCTGAGTCCATTGACATAAATTCAGAAATCCACACAATTAAACAATATATTGTGTACAGCTACAAATAGGGTAGGCAGAACCAAAGAAAAGCAAAAGAATGATAAACACAAGATTCACAATAGTGGTGACTTCTGAGGGAAGAGCGAAGCAGACAGGATCAAGAGGAATAGTGCCGTCCATCCTGGGCACAGGTGATATAGGGGCACAGGTGATATAGGGTTCGTTGCTGTAGAGAATTTTGAAACAACAAAACAAGTTAAAAATCAGTCTGCTTTTTACTTTCACCAAGTGCCAGCAATTCTAAACAATGTCAGTGATAAAATACTTCTCCCCCCAAAAAAGCTTTTGTTAAGTTCTAAAAATTGCTGCAATTACTAGATATATACATGCACATATATGCATATATGTAAACTTCAAATTTTCCCATTTTTTTGTTCGTCCTTCATGCCAGTTATTTTTTTTTTTTTTTTTTTTTTTTTTTTTTTTTTTGGTCTCTCAGCTCCAAATCCATTCTTCTCTGACCTGCTTTGAGATACCGGAGCTGGACCCTGCAAACCTCTCCCCCGCCAGCCGGTATAACGTTAGGTTGTCGGTAGAGGGCGCTGGGGAGACACCGCAAAAGGAAGGGGCTTCTCCTGGCTCCAGTGCTTTTTTACTGGCTCCTCCAGCGTGGCAGCCAGCAGGTGGCTTCCCAGGGAGTTTCACGAGCACCCTAATGAGAGGCTTCCTAGTGAGTTTGACCGACATCCCAACGGAATGTGTCCTGTTCGCCAGCCCGGGCGTGCGCTGCTTCAGCGAACTTTGCCACTATGCGGTGAACCGCAGCTCCGCCTCTCCCGCAAGGTTAAATCTCGGCCTTGAGGAGGCAGCGTCTTCCAGTGTGTTCCTTCCTCGGTGTGGTAGGAGGAATTCTAAGATGCCCCAAGGACGCCCCCTGGTGTACACGCCCTGTATAATCCCCAGCGCTGAGAGTACCATGACTTCTAAGGCGCCTGCGTTATGTTTTATGGCAAAGTTGACTGTAAGAAAGGTGGGTGAGCCTGACCCAATCACACGAGTCCTTTCAGTCTGAGTCTGGAGGTCAGAGACAGGAAATGGTAAAGATTCAAAGCGCAGAAGGATTTGACATGCCACTACTGGCCTGAAGATGGGGGGACCACATCAAGGAGTGTGGTCGGCAGCCAGGAGCTGAGGGTGGCCCCCAGCTGACAGCCAGCAGGAAATGAAGACCTCAGTCCTACAACCGCGAGGAACTGAGCTCTGCCAAGAACAAGAATGAGCTCGGAAGCAGAGGCCTCCCCAGAGCCTCTGCACCTGACTCAGTCTGGCCGACACCTTGATTTCAGCCTTGTCATACTCTGAGCAAAGCACTGCCAACCTACAGAACTGTGAGCTAACAAATAGGCGGGGGGTTAACGTTGTTTACCGTGGCCAAATACACTTATAAAATTTACCGCTTTCACCATTTTCAAGTGTACAGTTCAGTAGCATCAAGCACATTCACATTGTTACATACCATCACTCCCATCCATCTCCAGAACTCTTCCTCATTGAAACTGAAACTTTGTACCCACTAAACAATAAACCCCCAGGCCTCCTCCCGCCAGCTGCTGGCAACCAATATTCTACTTTCTGCCTCTGTGCATCTCACTATTCTAGGGACCTCATATAAGCGGGATCATACAGTGTTTATCCTTCTGTGACTGGATTATTTCGCTTAGCGTGTTTTCAGGGTTGATCCATGTGGTATCATGTGTCAGAACTTCCATCCTGTGTAAGGCTGAAGAATATTCCATTGCGTAGATAGACCACATTTTGTTTCGCCATTTGTTCATGGCTATTTGGGTTGCTTCCACCATTGGGCCACCAAGAACAAGGCTGCTATGAACATAGGTGTACAAATATCTCTTCAGGTCCCTATTTTCAGTTCTTTGGTGTATATACCCAGAAGTAGAATTGCTGGGTCATGTGGTAATCCTGTTTAATCTTTTGAGGGACCACTGGACTTTTCCATAGCGGTTAAATAGGTGTTGGTTTAAACTGCTAAATTTGTGCTGATCTGTTTGTACTCAGCGATAGAGAACCAACACCTGAGTACCTCTCTCAGCCCTGGAGGGCTTCCTGCATCAGCTATTCCCACACTGTTTATAATTTTACTTACCTTTCTCTGTAACTAGTCCCTTCTACTAGTCAATAATTCCTTATAAAATTTTCTCTGTTCAAATTACCGGTGTGGTTCGTGTCTCCGAGTGGTCCCTGACGGAGAGAACCTTTAATAAACATTGTGTTCTGCACGGAAGTTAATTTGGAGAACGAGTTACACAGCCAGCCCCTGACGGACGCAGCAGATTCAGTGACATCCGCTCATTTTCAGTTGTAAGCTATTACAGTTTGAATTTGTTTGGGTCTGTTGGGGGCACAATTCACATCTTTAACCTCTGTGATATTACATATTCCTGTGTTTAAACATTGGAAATAAACAATGATAGCACAGCCGTGGAAAGAAAAAGAAAGAGTTTCATCACTTCTGTCCTTCTATTTGACCACTTGAAGTTTTCTCTGTGTGTTTAAAACTTAAAACAGTGAAAAGGTATGAGCTATAAGGTGTAAATTATTTGGGTAATTCCAACTTTTGATTCATATATTAAATATTTTATTGAACTTGAATAATATGTTTAAAATTGAAATTCATATTTCTTTTAAAATTGTTTCTTTTCAATCTAAGTATGAATCAAGAAAATAATGGTTATTACTGACCATTAAATGATTCTTATTGAAAAGAGTTTTGTTGTATAAAGGAGAGAGGTATTAAAAAATCATCTATACTTCAATTTAAAAAAAAAAAAACACTAAGCTAATGAAAAAGCTAAAAAAAAAAAAAAACATAAAAAAATAATCTACCCTGGGTGTAAAATATTGGGTCTACCCCTGGGGAGTCCACCCAGTAATGATAACATTAGATTTGTACTCATTGTATTGTTATAAATATTACTTTGTCTGTATTCAATATATTAAAGCAATTTAAAATCAAACTGCACAAAGTGATACAGTATAGGTCTAATTCCACCTTGTAAACTCCCTTCTCTAATTGTGTCCTCCCTAACTTAATTTCCTTCAAACTTCCTGTGCAGACTCTGTTTCAAGCTTTGCTCTCAAGACAAAACAGCAATACTGGGATTTTAGGTTTCCTAAACCTTCTTCTTCTTGGCTGCTGCTTCTAAAATAAAATTATGGAATCACTGACTCTCCCAAAGAGAAAGAGATGGGGAGAATAGAGGAAGCTTTTCCTTCATACAGTTTCTGGTCTCTTTGACCTGTGGGCTTGCCCCTCCCAGATCCCTGTGCCTCTCTGAAGACCCAGCTCACGAACCCCAGAGCAGGCACATGGGGTACTGATTCCCAAAGCAAGTGCCCATGTATTGGCCGGCTACCATGGCAATGAGAGCTGAGCCACGTTAGCCCCTGAGCTGCTCCATCTGCAAGCCCCAGGGGACCCCACAGCTGGGAGGGTTATTGATTCTCTCCTTGCACAATTCTCCTCCTCCATGCCACTGCTGTATGTCTGCTCCACAGCAATACTGAGCAGAAAAGGGCCCCTGGATCATCAGTGCCCCCAGTTCAGAACTAAGGGAGTACATCCAAGTCAGCGAGGGTGCCCTTTAGAAGTATCCTGACCTGCTGCACGAGAACCCCCAGGCTGGGGGCTCCGTCCTTGTATTTCAAAGACATCTCACCGAGGGATCCTCAGGTATGACCCCAGTTAAGAAGCACTGCTATATATAGACAGCCTGATCAGAGCTCACAGACGAAAATGCCAACAGATTTCAGACACAAGGTGCTCAGCCTCACCCAGAGGCAGGGACCCCACAACGTGATGCTATTTTTCACCTGTCAGACTGACAAAGATCAAAAGTTTGATCATCACGAAGGGCTAATCCCCCTAGTTCATAAAGTGTTTCTACAAATGGATAATGAAAAGACCAAGAATGCAATCCAATAGAAAATGGGCAGAGGAGATGAACAGAGAGTTGACAGAAAGGGAAATACAAATGATTCTTAAACAGAGGAAAAGCCGATCACTTCATTCATAATAAGAGAATCTGATAAAAACAGCCCATCTAAAAGTTTGGTAATACACTGATAAGGTGATGGGGAACAGGCTGGTGAGAGGGAAAACTGGAACAGCCCCATGCAGGCAGCTTCTGTGAAAGTTACAAGCGTTTTTAATATTTAAGCCATCAATTCCACCCCTAGGAATCTAACCAACTGATATATTTGCACATGTGTGAAAAGACTGGAGTACAGATATTCATCATCTGTAGCAGCAAAAGATCAGAAATATTCCATTTCCCAACAGGAGACCAGTTAAATCAATTATACTACAGCCATACAGTCGAATAGCCCACTAGACAGTCCTTTAAATAAAACAGGGGGTCAGATCAATGAAACAATCCCAAGGCATTGTGTTAGATGAAAAAAAAAGTCAGAAGGTTTAAAACGGTGTGTGAGTAACGACAAAATTATTTTCAGTAATGATCATTTTATAATCACTAATAATCATTATTTTCTCGACCCGTACTTCAGATTTAAAATGAATACCATTTTAAAGGAATACATTTCTATTTGAAAGATATTCAAATTCAGTACATACATATATAGCATATGTATACTTGCATTATACAGATAACTCTGGGAAGATACACACACACAAAAACTGGTTACAGGGCAGAGGATCTGAATGGACATTTTTCCAAAGAAGACATCAGATAGATAGCCAACAGGTACAGGAAAAGATACCCAATATCACTAATTATCAGGGAAATGCAAATCAAAATACAATGAGATGTCACCCCAGACTTGTCAGAATGGCTATTAGCAAAAAGACAAGAGATAAATGTTGGTGAGGATGTGGAGGAAAAGGAACCCTTGCGCACTGTTGGTGGGAATGTAAATTGGGACAGTCACTATGGAAAACGGTATGGAGGGTAGTCAAAAAATTAAAAATAGAAATACCATATGATCCAGCAACTCCACTTCCGGGCATTTATGCAAGGAAAATAAAAACACTAACTGGAAAAGATCTGTGCACACACCTATGTTCATTGCAGCATTATTTACAAGAGCCCCGACATGGAAACAACTTAAGTGCTCATCAATGGATGAAAGGATAAAGAAAATGGGATATACACACACGCGCGCAAGGAAGTGTTCTTCAGCCATAAAAAAAATAAGGAAATCCTGCCATTTGTGACAACGTGGATGGACTTTGAGGGCATTATGCTAAGTGAAACAAGTCAGACAGAGAGAGACAATTGTCCTATGATCTCACTTGTATGTGGAATCTAAAAAAAAACAAAATAAAACATAAAACCGAGCCCGTAGGAACAGAGAACAGATTGGTGGCTGTGAGAGGCAGGGTGTGGGGGGTGAGCAAAATGGGTGAAGGAGGTCAAAAAGTACAAACTTCCAGTTATAAAATAATTAAGTCCTGGGGGGTGTAACATACAACATGGTCACTATTGTGAGTAATACTATTGCATATTTGAAAGTTGCTAAGAGAGTAAACCTTAAAAGTTCTCATCATAAGAAAAAACATTTTGTAACTATGTATGGTGACAGATGTTAACTAGACTTATTGTGGTGATCATTTCACAATATATACAAGTATCAAATTATTATGGTGTACACCTGAAACTAATGTTATATGTCAATTATACCTCAAAAAGATAAAAATAAAACAAGTATAACCGGAACAAAATACATGTACTTAGAGGCAAGATAACAAACTTCAGATTCTACAGGAATGGGCTGTGACAAAGGTAGAAAAAGATGTTTTCGAGAAAGGATGCAATAGAATGGAGATGCTGGGGATCGAACCCAGGACCTCATGCATGCTAAGCATGCGCTCTACCACTGAGCTACATCCCCAACCTGCACAATGCTCATTTCCCAAATTGCTTTCATCAAATAAAAAAGAAATTTATTCTCAGGGAAAAAAAAAAAGTGGTTATAATAGTAGCTCATTTGAGGGGGGAGGGGCAGGGAGGTGCAGAGGATGCAGATGCGTAGGGAAGATTCTGGGAGTTAGGAGTGAAAGGAAAATTACTTTCATCCCTATGCCTTTTGTACTATTTCAGTCTTTTTTTTTTTTTTTTTTTGAGGAAGATTAGACCTCAGCTAACATCTGCCACCAATCCTCCTCTTTTTGCTGAGGAAGACTGGCCCTGAGCTAACATCCGTGCCCATCTTCCTCTACTTTATACGTGGGACGCCTACCACAGCATGGCGTACCAAGAGGTGCCATGTCCGCACCGGAATCCAAACCGGCAAACCCCAGGCCACCAAAGCGGAACATGCGCACTTAACCACTGTGCCACCGGGCCGGCCCTATTTCATTCTTCTATCACGCAAGTATTACCTACTTAAGGCAAATAAAGATGTAAAATAAAATAAAATAAAAGAGAAAATAAATTTCAAACAAAACCACTTTTCTGCTACACACCCTCTCTTTACAGATGGAAAACTGAGGCCCAAATAGAGAAGGGCCTCCTCTGTCCACAAAGTCTCCAGCTCCCCAAAGAGTGGGGCCACCCCCCTCTGAGTCCCAGAATCCTTTGTTCTTCTCTGGGTTAGAGCACTAGCCACACCTTGTCACCATCATTTCCGAGGCTCGTCCGTCTCTGTGCCCTCAGTACCCAGCTCAGGGCATCCATCATTTCTGCTCATCTATTCATCCTGCGGCCAATATTTGTTTAGGATGCCCATGGTCCAGACATTATTGTAAGTGCCAGGAATACACTGATAAATCTTATGGTCAAGGTCCCTCCTGACCTTGTAGAGAGGGCTGCCAGGTACAGTCACACAGGCTATACACTACACAATTTCAAGAACTGTCATTCATATAGACCGCTATTTGTATGCTTCCCCCTGGATTTGTGCAGTGCACAACCTGTCTAACTATACCCAGTGTCCTTGCCCATGTGTCCAACTGTCCAATGGAGAAGACAACAAAGCAGTATATATTTCTTTTAATTGGAATCAGGACAATGAAGGAAAGGAACCGGGTTTTATGAGAGAGAACAAAAGGAGGGACCTATTTTGAGTTCCACAAAAAGCATTCTGAGAAAGTGTTAGTAGCTAGAAATTTTATTTAGTTGCCAGGAACAGAGACCCAAGTTAGTAGTTTTGACAAAACAGTTTCCTTTTTCTCTCATTCCATGAGAAGCCAGAAGGTAGGCAGTCCAAGATTGACTTGGCAGCCTTACCAGCTATCAGGAGCCTAGCCTCCTCCTGTCTTTCTGCTCCACATTCCTCAGCATGTGGCTTTCATTCTCAAGGTCACCTCATGGTCCAAAATGGTTGCTAGAGCTCCAGCCACCACACATGTCATAGACAACAGGACAGGGCAAAGAGA
The DNA here is from genome assembly GCF_021613505.1 of Equus quagga. Classification (NCBI taxonomy): domain Eukaryota; kingdom Metazoa; phylum Chordata; class Mammalia; order Perissodactyla; family Equidae; genus Equus; species Equus quagga. The sequence continues at coordinate 15,106,117 of NC_060273.1, read as the reverse complement.
CGTTAAGACATTATATGGGAACAACCTATAGATTTGTTACGTGGATTAAATGAGTTCATGCATGTAAGGAAGTTAGCACACATCATTATTTGTTAATTATATCCATGACCAAAAAGACTCACATAATTGTGACACAGTCAACAGTCAAGGTTGTATCCCCAGCTTTGAACAAATCGCCTGGCACATACATAGTGCTCAAAAAATGGTAGCTGGGGCTGGCCTGGTGGCATAGAGGTTATGGTCGAACACTCTGCTTTGGCTGCGTGGGTTTTGTGGGTTTGAATGCTGAGTGTGGACCTACACACCACTCACCAAGCCATGCTGTGGCAGCATCCCCCATACAAAATAGAGGGAGACTAGCACAGATGTTAGTTCAGGGCCAATCTTCCTCACCAAAAAAATGTTTAAATGGTAGCTGTTCCCACTGTGACTCTTGCCAAAGGCTGTAGACAACTCATAAGAATTTCTTCCAGTCTTTTTCTTGACTCCTTCTCCCCTGCCAGCCAATCACAAATCCACCCCATATTCAGATTATCCTTCTCAATGGCAAACTAGAAATGAGGGTGCCTGGGTGGGAAGTGCCACCCCAGAATGGCCTGGTTAGAGCTCCCGGGGGCCTGGTTAGAGCCCAGACGGTCTCTCTCCACTGTGCTCAGGCTCTAAGAGTGAATCAGCTCGGCCCCAGTGCAGAAATGCTTACCGCACTGAACTTTAATAAAACCCACACTTAGACGCCAGGACCCACCGCCATTTATATCCCCATCGATTTTCTAAGCCTATTCTTGTCATTCCTCTTCCTGGTGAGCGTTGTGTATATTTTTGGACTGCGTTCCTTTCATAAATAAGTAACCATGTAGGTAAATACTAATCAGGGCTAACGTTTGTCCAGTGCTTGGCACGGTGCCGGGGAGGGTGCTGTGGGTCTCTGCCTGCACTGTTTCATTCCACCATCACAACCACCCAGTGAGGCTGGTGCTCCAGGGGTCCCCATCCAACAGAGGAGGAAACCGAGGCTCAGAGAGGTGAGGTCACTTCCCCCAAAAAGAAAGAGAGTAGACACTATGGAAACATCCTCAAAAAGTTAAACATGGCGTTGCCATATGACCCAGCAGTTCCACTCCTGGCTACATACACAAGAGAGATGGAGACACACGTCCAGGGAAAAACACGGGCACAAATGTTCAAAGCAGCACTGGTCACAACAGCCAAAAAGTGAGAAAAATCCGAATATCCATCAGCGGACAAATGGATAAACAAACTCTAATCTGTCCACACAAGGAAACATCATTCGGCCATAACAAGGGAGGAAGGGCTGATAAAGGCTCCACGTGGCTGCACCTTGAAGACGTCAGGCTAAGTAAAGAAGCCAGCACAGAAGGCCACGCGTTGTAGGATCTGTTTATATGAAACGTCCAGAATAGGCAAATCCACAGACAGAAAGCAGATTGGCGGTTGCCAAGGGGACAGAGGCAAATGCGCAGCGACTGCAAATGGAAACGGGGTTTCTTGCGGGACGATAAGGACGCTCTGCAATTAGATAGTGATGATGGTTGCACAACCCTATAAATACACTAAATTCCACTGAATTGTATACTTTAAAATCGTGAATTTTATGGTAAGTGAATTATGTCTCCATTTTTTTTTAAAAAAAGAGGCAGAGCGAGGATTTAACTTCAAGGGCATCTGACCCAAAGGCTCGATGACCGAGTTCTGAGCACCCCTCGTGGACACGATCCCAAACTCTGCATCACTCCCTAAGTGCCTTCCTTCCCTCAGTCCCCACGAGTTGAGGCTCTGGAGTGGACGCCAGGCTGACGGGACAATGCTAAGTGCCCGCACCGAGCCAATGGTTTGAAAATACCAATAGTCCTTCATTTCTGCTGGGCCCCCTGAGCCCGGGGCCGGCTCCCTCCCAGCCTGGGACCCACAGTGACATCCAAGAGGAGCCGCAGGAAGCAATGCTCTATGGCATTTGGGGCAACGGGGGCTGGGAAAATGACAGCGGTCAGCAAGTTCATGATAGCTGCCTGGGTGAGGCCCGGCCGCCTGTGAATACCAACAGGCCAGCTCCAGAAGGAAGAGGCAGGACGGCTCACCAATCCTGCAAATGGTACATCCATCAACTGCCGTGGCCTGATGGTCCGGGCTCCATTGTCACTGACATGAAACAATTCCTGCTTCTCCTGCAAGCCGCCCCAGTTTCCGGCCCCCCACCAACCCCAAGCAGAAGGCAGCGTGGCCTGGTACGATGCACCCAGGCTTCAGCACTTGAGAGTCTGGGGTTCAGATCCTGGCTCGGCCACTTACCGACAGAGTGGCCTCAGGCACGTCGCTTCGTTTCTCTGAGCCTCAGTTTCCCCATCTGTCAAATAGGGCTAATAACTTCCGCCTCTCTTGTGGTTATACTGGGAACCAGGAGATGCTACATCCGAACGTTCCAGCTTGCAGGGGGCTCAGTGCACAGTGGCTGTTATTATTAACTATGCTATCCCACGACTCAGGTCTCTTCCACTTCATTTCCCCCAACACACTGAAGTGTAGGGATGGCGGTGACCACGTGGCCAGAGAATGACTCTCAAATCTCCATGAACCCGGGATGCTTGTTCAAAATGCAGTCATTTGGGGTTCGTTTTTGACACCAACTCAGGGTCTAAGACTTTCAGATAACAGTTCTTAGCCCTGGCCACACGTTGGAATCGCCTGGAAAAGGCTGGGTCTTGTTTGTTTTTGTTTGTAATGCCTGGATCCTACCCCCAGAGATTTATCGTATTGGGGCCTTTGTGTGGCTGGGACATTGGGATTTTCTAAAGCTCCCAGATGATTCGATGGCGTGGCCAGAACTGAGAACCCCTGCGATAAGCCTGTGCTTCTCAGAGTGTGGTCCCGGGACCCATGTATCAGCACCCCTGGGGACTCGTTAAAAATCCGAATCCTCTGTCTGCCCGGTGAATCAGAAACTGCCGGTGGGACCCTGCACGCTGCAGTTTAATAAGCCCTCGGGGAGAGTCTGGTGCATGCTCAAGCGTAAGAACTCCCACCACATGGCCTGGTACCCCCTAAATTGCATGGTGATAAGAAGCACTTGGGGGCTGCTCGTCATTCCTAGACACCCCGACCCACCCAGACCCTGAGAGGCTGGAACGGGGCCCGGGGACGTGCCTTTTTAACAAGTGCCCCTTAACTCTCCCGCTCAAACTACCTTGCACAGCCCTTGGAATTAAACTGGAGCCTCAGGCAAGTCAGGGCCGCTGTCCCACAGGGACACTGTCCAGGGAACTGAACCCTAGCCACCCTCCTATGCTCACCACGGTCTCAAGCCTCGTGGTTTTTATTCGTCTGTAACCGGGGCTGTTTGGGGAACCACAGAAGCCTGCACACAATTTCCCCAAAGAGCGTCTCCAACTAAATAATTACTTTTGCATCCAAACCACCCTTATCTCTGTCTCCTGTTTATTTGGACAATAACCCAAATCAGAGAATATTAAACTGTACATACAAACCACACATCCATATACACACCGCAAACACATACACATCTCCATCTGCACGCAGCCACCCAGGACACACGCCCCGAGCCAGCTCCACGCCCCTGCCCGGCACACGGCACACTCTGTCCCCAGCTCTGCTCATCCTCAGCTGTCAGAAGCTTTGCTCTTTCTGAGCCACCCCAGGGGCCCGGGATCTTTGCTGAGCCCCTGGAACCCATCATCACTGGGGGACAGACACCGACGGTCTCCTACCCCGAGGCCACCCCCTTCTTCCTGGCCACCAGCTCCCCAGTCTCGTGCAGGAATCCGGTCCCGAGCGCCCAGAGAAGGGGGCCCAGCTCTAGTAGAGACATTCTTCGCTGGGGGACAGTTCTGTGCATCACGGGATATGTAACGTCTCTGGTCCTCACACTCTAAATGCCCCTGGCACCCTCTGATCATTGTGACATCAAAAATGTCCCCATACATTTCCAAAAACACCCCCTGAGATCAGTACCATTCCTGTGGAAGATTTCAAGTTCAAACAAGGAGATGGCCCTTTCTTCCTTCCTCCCTCCCACTCCTTCTGTTTTGAATGCTATTGTATGAGGACATGCTGTTCGGAGCTTTGGCAGCCACCTTGAGGCCATGAGGTAAAGACCGAGCCTTCACAGAGACACCACCCTGGTGCCTAGTAGTCATTGAGTCCCTTCCTCAGCCCTCTAACTGCCTACCTCCAGGCTTCCTATTATACAAATTAATCAAATGCCTTTATGGTTGAAGTCTCTGTTATTTGAATCTTCTCTTACTTGCAATGGAACGTATCTTTAGGACAGAGGTAGGCCCAACAGGCCAGTATGGGCGGGTAGAACAAAGTTAAAAGATCCAGGCCGTAAAACAATATGATGACAAGGATTTTACCTTAAATACTCCCAGAAAAAAAAAAAAATCCTGTATGGTGGGACGAGTGGGTTCAAAAAGACTTTTTTTAGGTTAAAGCTTGAGAAATCCCTCTTGACAAAAAAATTTGAATTTTGGCTGTGGGGGTAGATGTTGATAACCGTTGAAGCTGGGCGATGGATATACCATACACACACATATACTATATATGATTGTGAAAATTATAATAAAAAGGTGAAAATACATAAAATGGCAAAAGGTTAATTGTGTAAAAAAACAGAGCTGATTCACTTCTCTCTTGGAGCCAGGCTACAATTCTTATTGCGGTTTTTTTTAGGAGAGTTGGAGACCATCTGTGAGGGCTGGTGGTCAGAATCTGCATCACAGAGTGGGTCCCTGTGGATTCTATCCTCCCGAGAGCACAGATGAGGGATGCTGGGAGACAGGACAGCACAGCGGCTGAGCCCCATGGCTTTGCAATCCAAAAGTCCAGGCTCTATTTATCAGCTGTGTGACCTCAGGCAGGTTACTAACCTCTCTGAGCCTCGGTCACCACTACTGTAAACGGGTTTGACACTGGTGCCCACCTTTTGGACAGACGTGAGAAACAAATGAAATAACATATGTTCCTAAGAAATAGCAGCTGCTGTGGTTATCGCTTTCACTTCACTTCTCGTCTAAAGCCTGGATCCTCAGCCTTCACTCACCCCAGGGAAACGACTAGGTGGTCTCAGTCTTTTAACCTGACTGTATTCCTGAGTGCCCTCCCACCAGCGTTCTGACCTTAGCCACCCTCCCCCCCCACTCCCGTATTAATATGCGGTGAACAGTTACAACACCCAAGCATGGGCTGGGCTCTTGGCTGCACTGTCTCCTTTGGTCTATGCTGTGACTGGACCCACCTCACAGAGGAGGAACTGAGGCTCAGAGCGGTTCAGATCAGACAGCCAGGAAGCGGGTTCTGAAACCGGATGTACCTCATTCCCCAAAGCTGGGGTCATTTTAAAAGTTCTCCCAACATAGACACTGGGGGTCAGAATAAAGGCCTCACCGCCAAGACCAGCCCACACCTGGTCTCTGCACACAGGGCCGTCCCATTATTTATTCCCATTTTACAGATGAGAAAACCCAGTCCCAAGGCCTACAGGGGCGGACCCCCTTTCTGATCCCACTTCTCACGAGCTGGGTGTGGAGCTCAGGTCTATGGACCCTGGAGCCAACGCTCCTTCCGCTCCTCTCCCCACACCACCTCCCACCCCCACCCCCACCCCCACCCCTGACTCCATCCTGCTCCAGGCCAGGGGAAGCAGGCCGAGCGGCACAGCGGACCGGAACTGGTGCAGGGATCAGAAGGTGCGGTTCTGACACCACTCAGCTGTGTGACCTTGGGCCACTCACTTCTCCTCTCTGAGCCCCAGGTTCCTCATTCCACGGCAAACCCTACATGCGTGGTCATCTCCACAGCCTCCAGGGAGAGACCCTTCACACCCCAACGGCCCCCTCCTCGTCCTCACCTCCAGAAGGTGGAGACACCAAGAACCATAACACACCCAGAAGCCTGCTCTTTGGAGCCAAAGTTGCTGTCTTTTCAAGGACAGAGGGAAACAGACGTGCGGTCGCCGCCCGCCTCCCCGCGGCCCTGAGCTGGGCGAGCGGCCCCAACTGCGGGACGCGCTGCCACCCTGTGGCCACCGGGCTGCACTGCAGGCCGCCTCCGGGGGCTTGGAGGACACGCGCCACCAACTCAGAGACGGGGGTTCCAAAGGTGGAGAGGAAGGCGCAGTGGGCCTTGGGGGCAAAATTCCGCAAGGCCTAGAGGAGAGGGAGGGAAGCAGGGCACACTGGGAAGCGCAAAGGCTGTTCCCCTGCCTGGAATGCTCTTCCCCAAATGCGGACACAGCCCCTCTCCCACCCCTGCCGGCCTCGCGCACCTGTGCCCGCTCACCACCGATTTAAACGGGCAGCACCGGCTGGCCCCGCCCCCCTGTGCTCTGGGTCCCGCCCAGCGCCCACCCCCATCTCGGGAGCTCCCTGTTCTAAGGTTTTAGCCCCCATGTCTTTGCTCTTCGGCTCCCCTACTAGAAATTCAGTCCTAACAGGACACGAATTTTTGTCTGCCTGCTCTGTGCTGTGTCCCCAACGCGTAGGACAGCGCCTGGCCCACATCACACTTATTTATTAAGTGAATAAATGAATGAATGAATGAATGAACTGGCTCAGCGGCTTGGGCAAGCTGCTAAGGCTCTCTGAGCCTCAGTTTCCTCAACTGTCACATAACGGTAAGAACAATCCTTCCTTGTCTCCTCTCAGGACGGCAGTGAAGACCACACGCGCTCCTTGTCAGTGCGTTCTGTAGTGGGTTGAATAAGCGTCCCCCCAAAAATTCACATCCACTTGGAACCTCAGAATCTGATCTTTCTTGGAGAAACAGTCTTTGTAGATGTAATTAGTTGAGAGGAAGTCACGCTGGACCAGGGTGGGCCCCGAATCCAAAGACGGGTGTCCTCACGCATGAGGAGAGAGCACAGGAGCTCCAGCAGGCGCACAGAGGAGACCGTGAGGACGGAGCCAGAGAGGTGCATCGCGCTGCCGCGAGACGAGAGACAC